>NC_092414.1:18843503-19175170 GCF_040894005.1 Engystomops pustulosus
TCCCAAAATTTTACAAGATATTTCAGCTATGATCAGACCACGGATAAGATCAAAATTAGTCCATACTAGTCCTTTTAAGGTTGGATGTTTGGACTCGGGTCAGTGAACCCACTAGCCCTTCGAGGGAGATGGTACTAGCCAACATCTGGGACAGGAATCTAAGTGGCACCTGGTCTTCACCAGAGCCGGACGCAAAGCGGGATGGTCTTTCTGGGGCAGGGTGCCACCAGGTCGTTCCACGGTGTGACTAGCCCGTGGTGGCAGCCATGTTTGAGGTACAGATTCAGTGGGGACTCTCGTAATCAGGTACAGGCTGGTTTTCAGGGCTGGCGGCAGAGATGCAGAGGTCAGAGTTAAGGTCCGGGGTCAGCAACAGGAGATCAAGGAGGAACGGGAACACAGCAAGGAACATGAGGGAACAAGGAAGCTTTCTCTTAGGCTAGTGAGCGCAAAGATCCAGCCGGTCTTTAATGCTGGTCTTTAAGGAAACCCGGAAGTGGTCAGCGCCAATCAGCGGTGCGCTGTCCCTTTAAATCTCCGAGTGCCGGCGCGCGTACGCCCTAGGGAGTGGGGACGTGCGCGTGGCCTAGCCAGGATGGGAGCAGGAGTGTGGAGAGGTGAGTGCGGGCCGGGGGACAGGGCAGTGCGCCGCGGAGAGGGGCACGGGTGTGCCTGTGATCCAATGTATCGATCGCAGGGAACACTTGTTACATTGGACTTGACTATCAATGGGCTGTATGGAGTCACCAGCTGCCTGGACAGCTCTGTTGGTGGCTTGTTTTACAGAGAACTAAGGCTTCGAGCATTACAAGGTTTCGACACAACATAGGGCAGGTTCAACCAACCTCTTATGTGCGTTGGAGCCTCTTGCCCAGATACATCATTCTGGATGTTAATCATACAAGAGAACGTACAGTACATTTAATATGTGGAATTTTCATGAATTTAGTAGGCGATGGAATTATAACTTGGAGCCTCCGGTAGGTCAACCGGCTGCAAAAAGTCAATATGAGGTGCATCCTATGAGAAACTTTTTGCTGTCATGGAGATAAATACCCCTTTGGCTTCTGAAACTTTGTAACATGTGCATGAAATCTTTCCTTTATCATTTATACTCTCTTTTCGCCTCGCAAACATTCCTTGTTTATGAGCAGACATATGGGAGCGCTTTGATATTTTTCAACATTTTTCGTCTTCATTGAGGACTTGGCCATTTTTGCTGGCATTGTTTGTTCTCCATAGCTGCGGCTTCAGATGATGTAAATTGTTGCAGATGTTTGAACCAAAGGAAAGATGAAGAAACGTCAGATACGGAGGAATTTCACCAAGATATGATATGAAAAATACAGGTTTGTATATTACAATGCATATTACCGGAGTCAAATCGACATCTGCAAAGTATCTGAACGTGTAATGGATATTAGTAGAGATGTCATAGAACTCAAAAACCTGGAATCAGAATCGATCCAGAATTTTCCAGGTTTTTGAGTACACTTGGGATGCGTGAGGTCAGAGGGAGAATTGTCTATACGGCAGAAACCAAACTTATGAGAACGTATTGGTTTTAATAGGTATACCCCTAGAATCATTCACGGGGGGCGTAACCAGACGTAATTGGGCCTCATACATTGTGGTGTGCGCATATACTGGCCACTATGATATACACTTAGCCCTTCATAAAAATGTATTTAGTGCCCTTACCCTGCCCACTAGTGTGTCCACTAAGTATAATGCCCCTTTTTAATGGCCCCACATAATGTAATCTCCCCTTTCCTTTGGCGGCCACTTAAAATGCCTCCTTTCTGGAGCCCTCAACTTATGCTCCCCCCTCTTTAGCGTCCCTTACCTGATGCCTCCATTTCTGTAGCCCCCAACATATCTGCCTCCACCCTATGCCTTCCTATATGTTCCCTCACCATATGCCTCCCTCTCTATTGCCTTCAACCTTATACCCCCCTCTCTGTAGCCCCCAACATATGGTCTCCTCTCTGGAGCGTACCCCCCCCCCAACTTATGCCTTCCTTTGTGCCCCCCTCACCATATGCCTACCTCTCTATAACCTTCAACCATATGCCCCCATTTCTGTAGCCCCAGCACACCGTATGCTCCCCTATGTATACCATTGCACCTTGTTGCTCTTTTCCATAGCTCTTCCACCACACCTTATGTCTAAATTTTTGTAGCCACTCTACACCTGATGCCTCCCTCACAGTATCCTCCAAACTTATGCAGAATTTCTGTAGTTCCCCCCACACTTTATGCCTCCCTTTGTATACCACTGACCTCATACTTCCCTTTCTGTAAAGCCGCACCTTATTCCATTTTCTGTAGCCCTCCTGCCCACCTTATGCTTTGTGTAGCCCCCCATTTACCTTATGTTTCTTGTCAATAGCTGCACAACTTATGCCCCATTTTTGTAGCCCCCAAGTCTTATTCTTCCTTTTGTGTAACCTGCCAACTAACGCCATCCTTTTTGTTTCCCCCACCTTATGCCTCCCTCAATTTTGAGCACCCTACCTTATTCCCTTCTCTTGTAGCCCCCCCATTCACTCTTTCCCATCATTTTGCAGTCAAAAAGTGATACTTACGTTTTCCCTTTCCCTAAAAAATCCCTGCTTTCTTCTCTGCTATGATGATCTCATCATATCACGCTGCCTACTCCACCATTGCCGTCCGATCTATCTGGGCCCAGAGGAGCAGGCTGCACCGGAGTTTCCGAAATTGTGACGCAAGATCAGCACTTACATGCACCGGGAAGAAGAAGGTGAACTCCGGCATACCTCAACGGGGGAAGCGACACATACAGGAAATTGGACGCACAGTCTTAGTGAATCGCGGCAGCTCCGAATCCTCGTCGGACAACGCACCTCGGAGATCACGACGGCACGGGTAAATAAATGTGCCCCAATATTTTCCCATATATGTCAGGCTTATAAAATATTTTGCCTAGTTCATATACAGGCAGTCCCCGGGTTACATACAAGATAGGTACTGTAGGTTTGTTCTTAAGTTGAATTTGTATGTAAGTCGAAACTGTATATTTTATCATTGTAGTTCCCGACAATTTTTTTTTTTTGCCCCAGTGACAATTGGAGTTTCAAATTTTTTTGCTGTAATAGGACCAAGAATTATCAATAAAGCTTCATTGCAGACAATTTTAAGCTGATTATTGCAATCTGGGACTATTTTAAAGCATCCAGAGAGCTTCACCAGAGGTCACAGTGGGCAGAGGGGTCCGTCTGTAACTATGGGTTGTCTGTAAGTCGGGTGTCCTTAAGTAGGGGACCGCCTGTAGTTTGATAAATTATGGGTGGTTCTGGAGGCTGTCCTAGGCCCTTGGCCTTTTAAAACAACAACTGGTTTTGATATAGCCCAGCACCATGACCGGGGGCTTTCCCAGCACCATGACCAGCCCCTTGCTGGAGTTAATTCTATTGTTCAGAGTATCTGCCAGCTGGGACCTGAGAAATTTATTCACTAAGCAGTTTACAGTATTCCATGCTTCCTAGCACGCTAACCAAAACATGTCTATCTCCTTTCAACACGACACAAGGATTATCCAGTCAGTAGAAACATCAAAATATCAGATGAAGGATTAAAGAAATATGAACCCTAGGTAAAGAAATTCACCACCTGCAGAGTTGACTCCGACAATGATTTGAGGTAATTCAATCCCTGACTTTGAAAGACTTCAAGTGAAGAATTCGATAGACACAATACAAAAGTTTATGGATGGAAATTTCCTCCTTTAATATTCTAGCCAACAATATATGTCAAGGTTCCTCGGGGGTGGAGCATAATGCAAGGAGTATGGCTGCAAATTACCTCTTCCCATTGAGAACGCTTACATGCTCGATTAATAAGGATCATCATTATGTGAGAATCTCGGAGAATAACTGTTGGATATTTCAGTATTCCTTCACGGAGTTGCTATTTCAGGGTCTTTAAATAAGGGCCTACGAATGCATAGCTTCACTCCAAATGGTAGAGGAAGGAGTCAATAGCTCCCTGCTCTATCATAGTTTTAAAATGTATTGTAGTCCCCCAAGTGGTCCCCAAATTCCTCAGTCCACAAACATTGGCATGGGTCACATATTGGAAAGAGTCTATCTATAGCCAAGAGGTATTAAAGATTTGTGGTCACCTTTAAATACCTTTGGAGTTCATATTCTCAGATAGGTCAGTAATGTCCCCAGGGAAGGCAAAACATAGCCCCATATAAGGCACATGACAAATCCATCCATGGCAAATCATCTGAACCTAAACGCTTAAAGGGAACCTACCACCACAAATCTACCTATAAAGGTAGATCGGGTGGTAGGTAGATCAATGGGACGTGAGGATAGCCCTTTTAAGGGCTAATCCTCACGTCCCCGCACTTCTTTAATAACTTTTATTTTACTTTTATGGTAATTTTATTATGAGGCTACTGGGGCGTGAAGTAGCCGCATCTGAGATTACACGAGGCGGCTACTCCACGCCCCGGTAGCCACTTTACCCCTCCTACTCACCATCTTCGGCGCGCAGCTGCGCGCCACCATCTGACGATCCTGCAGTCTGCGCATGCGCAGAACAGCAGGCCCACGCCTGCGCGGTCACTGCTCCGAAGCCGGGGCTGCACAGGCGCCGGCCTCCTGTTCTGCGCATGCGCAGATGGCAGGATCGTCGGACGAGGGCGCGCAGCTACGAGCAGCTGCATGCCGAAGATGGTGAGTAGGAGGGGTAAAGTGGCTACCGGGGCGTGGAGTAGCCGCCTCGTGTAAGCACAGATGCGGCTACTCCATGCCCCAGTAGCCGCATAATAAAATTACCATAAAAGTAAAATAAAAGTTACTAAAGAAGTGCGGGGACGTGAGGATTAGCCCTTAAAAGGGCTATCCTCACGTCCCATTGATCCACCTACCACCCGATCTACCTTTATAGGTAGATTTGTGGTGGTAGGTGCCCTTTAAGGAACTTTGCATTTGATGTCCTTCTAAACCCTTAATGGAAAGTTCCTCCATTCTAAGTGAGAACCCTTAATCTTTAATTCATGGGATGAAAGGTTCTGTTCTTGTTGGTAGACATTGGGTGGAAGATGATCATGGTGAGATCTTGAGGTGGGCCATAATCAGGTCAGGGTCTAGTTGAACTTTTTTTCTCTTCTAAGCTTTGAAGATTCAATTGTTTTCCTTCGTCACCCTGGGGCGGACTACTAAGCTGCTCTAAGTTAGACAAGGACTATATTCTCCGTCTTTGTGCATGTCGTGATGATAGTTTATTGTGTTTTCATACCTGATGACAGCAGATAAGAAGAAAGGACTTAAATAGAATATCACTTACAGTGTAAGACGGTTCTGATTATAGTAGGAAGATTACAAGAATGGTGAGATATGAGAAAAGCGGAGGTCATGACCCTAGATCACGGTGACATCAATGAATGATAAGCTGATGTTACAATCACAGTTTGGCCGCATGAAGGACATTATGGATCAAAAAATGTAGAGGCAGAAGTTGGGCTAACTTATCGGAATGGCAGGGAATCCTTATGTCACCCTGGCATTGAACACAATAATGGAACCTAAAGCTCTAGAAGACAACCGCTACATCTCTACCCTACATCAAGGCGACCACCCATCATGTTGTGATGATCCCTTTACACCTATGTAGTTCCACTATTGACACCAAACTATAACTAGTAGTTGGTTGTACACAACCATTGTGTCACCAGACAGGTTTGACTTAAGACTAATCCCAAGCTCATTATAGTGTTGGTAATCACCCTGTAACCTTCATACAGAGAACTGGACTTCTTTGACAAAGGATCACAAGGTCACTACCTCTCAAAGTAACTGTAGTAGAGGTAGAAGCTGGCCTGAGGATGTAAGTGTTCAGCACTAAGAGTCAACAAGAGAATAGTCTTAGACATATAAGGGTCAGGGCAGGCAGTGGTGGATCCAGTCTAACCGAGGTTGTCACCGGATATAGTGTTTGCAAATTCCACTTAACGTAACCCACTCAACTGCCCCGGAGACCAGGAGAGCACAATGTAGTGGTGCGATGCAAGTTCAAGGAACCAGGGAAGGCCTACATCCTTTTTGTCCATCCCTTGGTGGGACATGGCACCGTTGGCCACAGTTATCCTCTTCCTTTAAGTCTAGTTTCATCTGAACCGAATGGTGGTACAGGGCAGCTGTGCTTCATAGAAGGAGAAGGAGTTTAGCGTTGAGGTGCCTCAAGAAAAACCAACCCTGACACCCATCCAAGCGTTAACCAGTGGTGGAGGGTGCATCAGGGATACATTTCATATGGACACACTGACCACCTTAATCCCAAAACTTGAAGCGCCATATTTTCTCGGGAAGAAGACCAAAGAGACGTCATGTCAGTGGACATCCTAGGTGGACAAAGTTACTTTGTGGTGAAGAAACTCTGATATTTCACCAGCTTTCCTAGTATGGAGACCCCTTGAAGATGACGCTAGCACATTCGACACTCTTCAATTTGGACATTTCGAGACATAAATCTTCTTATTTAAGTCGTTCCCCCCCCCCCCCCCCGATGTCTTCCACAGCTTTGTTTTCTCACTCCAGTTCAGTAGCGTTTCTAAATCCTCAAAGAGCAAATTCTATACAAATATACAATGTTATTTCACTATCAACTCAGCTCAGATTGTAATGTCTGTATATTATTACTGGCTCCATAAAGTTTAATACTAAGGCCGAGCCAAATACTCACAGCTAAATGCTCCACGGGGAGGTGGAGGCGGCCGATGTAATGGGGGCTGTCAGAATACAAATCAGCTCAAACAGCTGTAACCACTTCATATGGTAAAGGTATTGTAGTGGATGCGGCCTCCCCTCTGCTACCCTTCCCTCCACTGCACACGACTCTTCCTCTTCTCTTCACATTTCTTATATCCTTTTCCTCTCCGTCGTTCTTGCTCATCCTTATCTTCTACCCTTGTTCTGCTCCTCATCCCTCCTTTCCATCTTAGCTTTACCTATCCTCTTCTCCTCCTTCCCTCTGCTTCTCATCCGTCTTCTCTTTTGAACTTCTTCTTTCTTTCTGTCTCTTCTTTCCTTCGGTTGCTCAGCCCTCTCCTCTTCTGTTTCTCTCCTCTGCTCATCACTTCTCTCTATGCCTCATCCTTCTCCTTCTCCCACTTTTCTGCTCCTCCTCCCTCCTTTCCATCTTTTGCTCAATCCTCTCCCGGTTCCCTCTGCCTTCTGTCCGGTGCTCACCCCTCTCCTCTTCTCACCCTGCCTTCTATTCAATAACCTTCTCTCCCTTCCTTCCATTGCTCACCCTTCTTCTCTTCCCGCCCTACTCTACCCTTCATCCCTCTCCTATCCGTCCCTTCTCTTTCTCACCCTTCTTCTCATCTCTCTCTCTTCCATCTGCTCCTTATTCTTCTCCTCTCTCTCTCTTCCCTCTGCTCCTTATTCTTCTCCTCTCTCTCTTCCCTCAGCTCCTTATTCTTTTCCTCTCTCTCTCCTCCCCCTCTCCTTTTGTCTCTGCTCTTCTCCTCTCTCTTCCTTCCTATTCCTTTTCTCTTACCTTTTTTTCTCTTTCCTTCTCTTGTTCACCTTTTTCTCTTCTCATTCTTCTGCTCCTTATTATTCTCTGCTTTCTTCCTTCTGTAATTTACCTGTAATCTCCTGACACCCCTGCATCTTATCCGTCTCCTATCCTTTCCTTCTCTTTCGCACCCCTCTCCTCTTGTCTCTGCTCTTCTCCTCTCTCTGTTACTCATTCCTTTCCTCTTCTTTCCCTTTTTCTCTTACCTTCTCTTGTTCACCTTCTCCTCTTCTTATCCTTCTGCTCCTTATTATTCTTTGCTTTCTTCCTACTGTAATTTACCTGTAATCTCCTGACACCCCTGCATCTTATCCGTCTCCTATCCTTTCCTTCTCTTTCTCTCCCCTCTCCTCTTGTCTCTGCTCTTCTCCTCTCTCTTCCTTCTGTTACTCATTCCTTTCCTCTTCTTTCCTTTTTTCTCTTTCCTTCTCTTGTTCGCCTTCTCCTCTTCTCATCCTTCTGCTCCTTATTATTCTCTACTCTCTTCCTATCTCCTGTCCTCCCTGCATGTTATCCTTCTCCTCTCCCTTCTCTTTGCTGCTCACCCCTTTCCTTTTCTCACCCTTCCCTCTGCTCCTTATCCATCACTCCCTTCCTTCTGTCAGTCACCATCCTTCTTCTTCCCACCCAGGAGGTTCTGAAAGATTGGGGGTTTCAATATTTTATTAATATTTTTATTAATGTTTAATAACCAGAATCATCTGTTGATCATCTATTCTCTTCCACATGAAGCAGACAGCGCCGTTCTCTATATAATGGTCAGACCAGGTTACTGCAGTCCCCTCTCATTCAGTTACCAGATCTGACCACTATATAGGAAATGGCGCTGTCTTCTTCCTGTTCCATTGATCTGTGGGGGTGCTGGGTTTTGGACCCCCATCAATCTAATAGTGAGAACTATCATCAATGTTTTCTAGGCGGGAAACCCCTTTAAATGTGTTTCGTTTTTGTAATAACCCCCCGCTGACTCCCTTTATTACTATTTTTGATGTCGTACAATTTGCTACTTTGGTCGTCCTGTTTTATGTGCTTCCCGGATTGTTCCCCTCTCTCCTAATTCTCCCCCCGCTGTGCCTTTATTGCATGGTTTCTATTTTTTTTTTAGGGTGGGTTCCCGTTTTATTACTTGTGTGTTTTTATTAGTTTTTGGGCATGTTTGCAATTTCCAAAGCATGTTCCCATCAAACGGAAATCTCAGCAAATAATGAAAATATTTAGGGGATGGGTTTTTTTTTTGGCTTTTTTGATTAAAGGGATTTGTTGGCCGACTCACGGATTTGTTCTTAATCCAAATGTGTTCTGTAGCGCTGCAGCCCGTGCGGGGTCCGACTACTCATTGTCATGTAAATAGACTAATAACAACTTGTCATGTGAAGGGGTCGTATACAATGGGGAGGGCGCTGCTGCTTTATTACGTTATTACCTCCTGTAAAGGTTCATTGCAGAGCAGCACGCTGATCCCTTGTGGTAGGATTGCTCCATAGTCCATAGATCTGCTGCTTATTGTAGACGTTCTAGAACATTCCTCCTTATACATGTAGCATTTCCTATCGCTGGAGAACCCCCAAAGTCACAATCATTTTCATGGAAATGGGATTTATCATACACTGACGCATGGTGCTGAGCCTCCTCATATATCCAGCAGTATATGTATATATCTCATATCTATCTCATATCTATCTATCTATCTATCTATCTCATATCTATCTATCTCATATCTATCTATCTCATATCTATCTATCTCATATCTATCTATCTATCTATCTATCTATCTATCTCATATCTATCTATCTCCTATCTATCTATCTCCTATCTATCTATCTATCTATCTATCTATCTATCTATCTCATATCTATCTATCTATCTATCTATCTCATATCTATCTATCTCATATCTATCTATCTATCTATCTCATATCTATCTATCTCATATCATAGAAACCGGAAAGTCTATAAGCAGCACAGAACAATCAGGGTGCAACAGCCGTAGGTCCCTGGGCTGGGGTCCGTCTTGGTAACTAAAGGAAATAGGCAGCACTCCAAGGTAAGTAGAAAAGGGTTGATCTTTATTCCAAGTGCGACGTTTCGGCGTATAAACACGCCTTTTTCAAGCATTGAAAAAGGCGTGTTTATACGCCGAAACGTCGCACTTGGAATAAAGATCAACCCTTTTCTACTTACCTTGGAGTGCTGCCTATTTCCTTTAGTTATCTCATATCATATCTATCTATCTCATATCTATCTCATATCTATCTATCTATCTATCTATCTATCTCATATCTATCTATCTATCTATCTATCTATCTATCTATCTATCTATCTCATATCTATCTATCTCATATCTATCTATCTATCTATCTATCTCATATCTATCTATCTATCTCATATCTATCTATCTATCTATCTATCTATCTATCTATCTATCTATCTATATATCTATCTCCTATCTATCTATCTATCTATCTATCTATCTATCTATCTCCCTATCTATTTCATATCTATCTCATATATATATATATCTATCTATCTATCTCATATCTATCTATCTCATATCTATATATCTATCTCATATCTATCTATCTATCTATCTATCTATCTATATATCTATCCATCTATCTATCTCATATCTATCTATCTATCTATCTATCTATCTATCTATCTATCTATCTATCTCATATCTATTTATCTATCTATCTATCTCATATCTATCTATCTCATATCTATCTATCTATCTATCTCATATCTATCTATCTCATATCATATCTATCTATCTCATATCTATCTCATATCTATCTATCTCTCTACACCTATTCATCTGTATAGTTTAGGAAATTATTTCCTACATATAACGGTGGCCGCATCCACAAAGAAAATTCTTCTTCATGTCATAACAACACGATATAATCTGCACCGAACACCTGATACTTTAAGCAGACAAAATCCCTCCATTCTTCATGGCGACCAATAAAAACAATCCCCCCCCCCTCCTTTGTTACATCTTAAAAGTAATAAGCGGATTATTCTTCAGAAGGATTTTAACGATAATTCCGTAATTTACACATTTTATTGATAAAAAGAAGGAAAAACACGGGGACTTCAATGCGACATTTTTGAAAATTGCCTTTAAATTCGCTTCTAGTAATGATCCGGCTTTGAAACATTTAACGCAGCCGAGCATGAAGAAGAATTTGCCTTTAAGTCATAGAACATTCCTGTGGCATGTGTGTTCTTGAATCCGCCATCACGCAGGTTCTCGCCTCGGGGGCGGCGGACCATCCTTGAAGCAGCAATCATCCTTAATGAGTGGTTTCCCCCCGGAATATTGTGACGTGGTAGAATATTCTCTGGATAAGATCCGTTGGAAGATTCCATCTGAAGAAAATAGGGGGGGGGGGACATTTCCATACAGTGGCCCCCAATTTATTGTTCACTTGTTGTCTCTGGCGCTCCGCTGCCGAGTGGTTTTCATTTAAAATTTTCAGTCTTTCCCGGAAAATACACTTCATTTTATGACACTGAAAACGAGCCGGCTAAATATAGGGCTGCGGCCTGGCCGAAGACTTTCTGAGAAATAATTTGTTTTCTAAAATTGATTTTTAAGAGTTACCCCACCCAGAAATGACATTTCTAGTGTATTTTGCTAACCCCTAAAAGTCGGTTGATGTTCAGTTGGTGTTTTCGTTACTATTCAAAATTTAAATGTAAACTGACGTCAGCAGCCTGGCTCCTCCCCTCGATGACATGTGACCAAACACACCAATAACAGAACACCTCCGCAGTTAATATATAGGGTTGCTGGGTGTTGTATTACATGATTTTGCGACAGGCCTATATTTTTTAAATTCCAAAGTCAGGCTCTTACATGTGATGCTTCTACAAGCTCCTCTCTGTTTCTCCCCTACCACAGCATGAAAATGACCCTCACAGCAGAGCCCAGGTGTGTGACACCCTGCACCCAGTGATCTCCTCAGCAGGTGCTTGTCCTGCTGTCCGGTGCTGATCTTCTGCTGCCCCCCTGTAATTCTGGCCAGTATCCTCCTCAGACACCAGTAGGGTCATCCTGCTACACAGGGACACTTCTCTGTATTGTCTCTCCCCATCTCCCTGTGTTTCTAGCCTGCTAGATGGGGACACTTCTCTGTACTGTCTCTTCCCCTCTCCCTGCTCTTCGATTCTGCTACACAGGAACACTTCTCGGTACTTTCTCTTCTCCTTTCCCTGCTCTTCAATCCTGCTACTCTGGACACATCTCTGTACTGTCTCTCTCCCTCTCCCTGCTTTGTTATCCAGCTACATGGGGACACTTCTCTGTATTGTCTCTCCCCATCTCCCTGTGTTTCTAGCCTGCTAGATGGGGACACTTCTCTGTACTGTCTCTTCCCCTCTCCCTGCTCTTCGATTCTGCTACACAGGAACACTTCTCGGTACTTTCTCTTCTCCTTTCCCTGCTCTTCAATCCTGCTACTCTGGACACATCTCTGTACTGTCTCTCTCCCTCTCCCTGCTTTGTTATCCAGCTACATGGGGACACTTCTCTGTACTGTCTCTCCCCCTCTCCCTGCTCTTCTATCCTGCTAGATGGGGACACTTCTCTGTACTGTCTCTCCCCCTCTCCTTGCTCTTCGATCCTGCTACACGGGAACACTTCTCTGTACTTTCTCTTCTCCTCTCCCTCCTCCTCGATCCTGCTACACAGGAACACTTTCCTTTCTCTTCTCCTCTCCCTCCTCTTCTATCCTTCTACACAGGGACACTTCTCTGTACTTTCTCTTCTCCTCTCCTTGCTCTTCTATCCTGCTACACTGGACACTTCTCTGTACTGTCTCTACCCCTGTCCTTGCTCTTCTATCCTGCTACACCGGACACTTCTCTGTACTGTCTCTCCCCTTCTCCCTGCTTTTTTATCCTGCTACATGGGGACACTTCTATGTACTTTCTCTCCCCCTCTCCTTGCTCTTCTATCCTGCTACAAAGGGACACTTCTCTGTACTGTCTCTCCCCCTCTCCCTGCTCTTCTACACGGGGACATTTCTCTGTACTGTCTCTCCCCCTCTCCCTGTTTTTCTATTCTGATACATGGGGACACTTCTCTGTACTGTCTCTCCCTCTCTCCCTCCTCTTCTATCCTGCTACACAGGGACTTTTCTCTGTACTGTCTCTCCCCTCTCCCTGATCTTCTATCAAGCTACACAGGGACTTTTCTCTGTACTGTCTCTCCCCCTCTCCCTGATCTTCTATCAAGCTACACGGGAACACTTCTCTGTACTGTCTCTCCCCCTCTCCCTGCTCTTCTATCCTGCTACACAGGGACTTTTCTCTGTACTGTCTCTCCCCCTCTCCCTGATCTTCTATCAAGCTACACGGGAACACTTCTCTGTACTTTCTCTTCTCCTCTCCCTCTTCTTCTATCCTTCTACACAGGGACACTTCTCTGTACTTTCTCTTCTTCTCTCCCTGCTCTTCAATCCTTCTACACAGGAACACTTCTCTGTACTGTCTCTACCCCTCTCTCTGCTCTTCTATCCTGCTACACTGGACACTTCTCTAGACTGTCTCTCCCCCTCTCCCTGCTCTTCTATCCTGCTACACGGGGACACTTCTCTGTACTGTCTCTCCCCCTCTCTCTGCTTTTCTATTCTGATACATGGGGACACTTCTCTGTATTGTCTCTTCCCCTCTCCCTGCTCTTTTATTCTGCTACATGTGGACAATTCTCTCTACTGTCTCTCCCCTTATCCCTGCTTTTCTATCCTGCTACATGGGGACAATTCTCTGGGCTGTCTCTCCCCCTCTCCCTGCTCTTCTATCCTGCAATAAGTGAATACTTCTCTGTACTGTCTCTCCCCCTATTCCTGCGTTTCACTCTTTCTGCACCAGGACACTTCTCCGTACTGTCTTTCTATGCTGCTTTGAGCTGCTGCTTTTGCAGAATATTTGTAAACAGAAGCTCATGAACTCAAAACATCTGGATTGATGAGATAAATGAGGAAAAAATGGTTATTTTTGATGCATGGTTAGTTTGCTGTTTAGTCACAAAACTGGCACAAAAGTAGTGCAATAATATAAAAGGTTGCTAGAACAACAAAATCAAGTGATAAATCTGGGCCAATTTCTCCAGTCACCTCCCAATATATTTCAGTATCTATCACATACCACGGATTCCTCATGGAAGGAGGTAATAGTGGACGGCTCACCGGCTTTTTCCAGGGAAAGTAATGTTTGTCCCAGACCGGCTAGACCTTTAAATCTGTCATTGTATCAGGAGACACTTTACTATATTGCTGATGGGTTTCTCATGCCTCAAACAATTAGTCATTAAAATGGCCGAGATCTTTTCTTAGAATTTTTGTTATTAAATTATTATTACTTTTGCTGTTATAATTTAATGAGTAGTACTTAATGTGCTAGTAGTAATAGTAGTAATATTAAATATGCTATTAACAATAGTAGTACATGAAGTAATGGAAGCAATGGTAGTTATTAATATGCTATTAGTAGTATCGGTACTAATAGACGATGTAGTGATAATAGTAGTATTTAATGTGCTGTTAATAGTATATGTAGTAGTATATTTAGTAATAGTAGTACTGATAGTATTTCATATGCTATTACTAGTACTAGTACATATGCTATTACTAGTACTAGTACTAGTAGTAGATGTAGCGATGGTAGTAGTGGTATTTCATTTTTCATTAGTAATAATGAATAGAATAGAATAGAATAAAACTTTATTAATCCCATCAGGAAATTGGTTTGTACATCACTGCTCCAGACATTACATAATAGTAGATGTAGTAGTAGTGTTTATTATAATCTTAGTAGTAGTACTAGTATTAGATATAGTTATAGTAGTAGTAGTATTTAATTTGCCACTAGTAATTGTACTAGTAGTAGATGTAGTAGTATTTATTATGATCCTAGCAGTAGTACTAGTGGTGCATGTAGTAACAGTAGTAGTAATAGTAGTATTTAATGAGCCACTAGTTATTGTACTAGTAGTAGATGTAGTAGTATTTATTATGATCCTAGCAGTAGTACTAGTGGTGCATGTAATAACAGTAGTAGTAATAGTAGTATTTAATGAGCCACTAGTTATTGTACTAGTAGTAGATGTAGTAGTATTTATTATGAATTTAGCAGTAGTATTAGTGGTAAATGTAGTAACAGTAGTAGTAGTCGTATTTAACGAGCAAGTAATAGTACTACTAGTAATTAGTAGTAATAGTAGCAGTGGTGGTGTTTAACATATTAGCAGTAGTACTAGTAGTTGATTTAATAATAGTATTAGTAGTATTTTATGTGCTACTAGTAATATTACTAGTGGTAGATGTAGTAGTAGTACTGGGATCTTCATAGTAGTACTAGTAGCAGATGTAATAATAGTATTAGTAGTATTTAATGTGCTACTAGTAATATAACTGGTGGTAGATGTAGTAGTGCTATGATCTTAGTAGTAGTACTAGTAGTAGATTTAGCAGTAGTAGTAGTATTATGATCTTAGTAGGAGTACTAGTAGTAGATGTAGTAATAGTATCAGTAGTATTTAATGTGATAATAGTACTAGTGGTAGATGTAGTAGTAGTAGTATTATGATCTTAGTAGGAGTACTAGTAGTAGATGTTGTAATAGTATCAGTAGCATTTAATGTGATAATAGTACTAGTGGTAGATGTAGTAGTAGAAGTATTATGATCTTAGTAGTAGTACTAGTAGTAGATTTAGCAGTAGTAGTATTATGATCTTAGTAGTAGTACTAGTAGTAGATGTAGTAATAGTATCAGTAGCATTTAATGTGATAATAGTACTAGTGGTAGATGTAGTAGTAGAAGTAGTATTATGATCTTAGTAGTAGTACTAGTAGTAGATGTAGTAATATTATCAGTAGTATTTAATGTGATAATAGTACTAGTGGTAGATGTAGTAGTAGAAGTATTATGATCTTAGTAGTAGTACTAGTAGTAGATTTAGCAGTAGTAGTATTATGATCTTAGTAGTAGTACTAGTAGTAGATGTAGTAATAGTATCAGTAGTATTTAATGTGATAATAGTACTAGTGGTAGATGTAGTAGTAGAAGTATTATGATCTTAGTAGTAGTACTAGTAGTAGATTTAGCAGTAGTAGTAGTATTATGATCTTAGTAGTAGTACTAGTAGTAGATGTAGTAATAGTATCAGTAGTATTTAATGTGATAATAGTACTAGTGGTAGATGTAGTAGTAGAAGTATTATGATCTTAGTAGTAGTACTAGTAGTAGATTTAGCAGTAGTAGTATTATGATCTTAGTAGTAGTACTAGTAGTAGATGTAGTAATAGTATCAGTAGTATTTAATGTGATAATAGTACTAGTGGTAGATGTAGTAGTAGAAGTATTATGATCTTAGTAGTAGTACTAGTAGTAGATGTAGTAATAGTATTAGTAGTATTTAATGTGATAATAGTACTAGTGGTAGATGTAGTAGTAGTATTATGATCCTAGTAGTAGTACTAGTAGTAGATGTAGTAATAGTATCAGTAGTATTTAATGTGCTACTAGTAATAGTTCTAGTGGTAGATTTAGTAGTAGTAATAGTATTATGATCTTAATAGTAGTACTAGTAGTACATGTAGTAATAATATTAGTAGTATTTAATGTGCTACTAGTAATAGTACTAGTAGAAGATGTGGTAGTATTAGTATTTAATGTGGTACATTTTTTTAGTGCGCCAGAGTATAATGGTTTCCCGCACTCCGGCACACCCTGGATCTTTGGCCTCCTGATAAATCTTGGCGAGCCGCTACTACCGTAACAGTGGTAGTAATCAGCTGTTAGTAGTAGCAGGAGTAGCATCAGTAGTATTTCATAGGCCTTTATTACTAGTAGTAGAAACAGCCATTTTAGTACATAATATACTATCAGTAGTAAAAGAAATATTTATATATGAGAAAAAACAAAGCAATAAAACGGGGCTTATTTACTAAGGGTCCGAATCGTGCATTTTCGTTGGGTTTCCCGAATATTTCCAATTTGCCCCGGGATTTTGGAGCACGCGTTCGGATTGTGGCGCATCGGCGCCGGCTTGCACGCAACAGAAATCAGGGGGCGCGGCCGTTGGAAAACCCAAAGGTTTTGGGAAAAATGCGGAATTTAAAAAAAAAATCAGCACTTACCTGCACCGGGACTAAGAAGGTGAACTCCGGTGGACTTCAGCGTAGCAGCGACACCTGCTGGATATCGGGCGCACGATCTTAGTGAATCCCGGCAGACCCGAATCAACGTCGGAGAATGCGCCGCAGGATCGCGACTGGACCGGGTAAGTAAATGAGCCCCAATATCTCAATTCACCGCCCAATGGGACACATGGGGGCTCATTTACTAAGGGTCCAAGATTTTTAATTTATTATCGAAATCCCTGATGTTCTAGAAGGGTGTAAATTTATCCGAATCTATTTGAGTTGGCATTACCGGTGGTCTGCACAGATGTGGCAGTATACACTGTAGTTGCATTATAAATTCAATATTACAGGCAGTCCCCGGGTTCCATGCGTTTGTTCTTAAGTTGAATTTGTATGTAAGTCGAAACTGTATATTTTATCATTTTAGTTCCAGACAAAAAAAATTTTTTGCCCCAGTGATAATTGGAGTTTCAAAATTTTTTGCCTTAATGGGACCAAGGATTATGAATAAAGCTTCATTACAGACACCTTACAGCTGATCATTGCTGCCTGGGACCATAGTAACATCCAGAGACTTCACCAGAGGTCAGAGGGGTCTGTCTGTAACTAGGAGTCGTCTGTAAGTCGGGTGTCCTTTAGTAGGGGACTGCCTGTATTACAACGTCTTAATTTGAACTGATTATTTCCTTCCTCTGCCAGACAAAGCGCCGCACATGTAGTAGTGGTTGTGCCAGGTATTGCGTCTTAGTAATTGACCTTCAATACCCCCCAGTCTGACCCCGTAAACAGCGTGTCCTTCTGAGCTTCCATTTTTCTCTATTGCATCAGATTTCTCAGCAAAAATAATTCCAGGTCTGTTCCGAGCAGGAAATATTCCGGATTTTCTATTCCATTAGGCACATGCCTGTCTTCCCGGACGTTCCTCACAAGTCTTCCAAGTATGTGGCGTCCAAAAATGACTCCAAATTTGCCGCTGATTCCCCCCGGAGTCTGTGTGTGGGATCCCTCCGACCACCTACGGATAAAACCTCGGATTTCCTTAACAAATAATAAAATTGTTTCTACGACTGATAAAATTCTTGAATCCTTATTAATGTGGAATCGGGCCGAGAAATTTCACTATAAAAATTCTCTTACGAATATGAGAAGGAAGAAATGACTGAAAATGTTTTAGAAACAATTATACCGTATTAAGGCGCACAAAAAATCCTTTAATTTTCTCAGAAATCTAAGGTGCGCCTTATAGTCTAATGCGCCTTATATATGAACCGTACTTACAGACAACAGCTGCCTTGAACTGGGCACACGTCTGCCACCTGCTGGTCATTTATCCTTATAATCAGGTGCGCCTTATACTCCGGTGCGCCTTATATATGAACCTAGACGTTTTAGCAGGCATTTATTGATGGTGCGCCTTATAATCCGGTGCGCCTTATAGTCCGGAAAATACTGTACTCAGTGTCGGACTGGGATTCCTTGGGCCCACCAGTAAAATCTGATCTTGGGGTCCACCACAGCCATAATTTTGTTACATAATCTATCAATATAATCATATAAATACATAGGATAGTTGAGATGCTCTATGCTACCTTGTCTAGCACAACTTATGCAGGACCTGGGGGCCCACCGGGGGATCCACCTGTTCCCCAGTGGGCCAGTCCGAGCCTAATTATACTTTATTCTAGAGAGATTTGTATCAAATGATATGATAATAGGTACATCCACCCCCTTTAACCTACATGACCCCAACATTATAATATAGGGGGTCATTTATCTTAGTCTGATATACTTTTTTTAGTGACTTTTTGGGGTATTTGCACAATTTTTTGCTTCTTTTTCCAGCATTTCGCAGAGTTCGCTGTTTAGCAGTTTCCTGGTTTGAGTCTAATTTGTCTTTGTATTTCTCCGGCTTCCAGATGTTTGCACCTTATTTAACATTAACAATAATAGTGCAATAACGCGCCAGTCGTGACTGTGCGCAGGAAAGGCAATGGTGTGATTTGTGCAACTTTTTTAAAATATGCGCCTATAATAAGGCGCAAAAAAAACTTTGGGCCAGATGTATCACTCGTTTTTTCTGTGCCTTTTCATACTGTCACACTGTTTTTGCGCCAGTTTTGCGACTAAACAACCCAACCAGCCTGAAGGTGGCGTAAACTGAGAAGCAAGCAGTGAGCTCTTGAGCAGAGCAGCTCATCCCCACCAGCAGAGCCCAACAGACACTACAGGCACTACCTGCAGCCTCTGTTTACAGTTCATGACCTTCTATTTACAAACAATCTGCAAAAACAGCAGCTCAGAGCAGGAGAGAAGAGAAGTTTGCAGACAGTACAGAGAAGTGTCCCCCCTGTAGCAGGATAGAAGAGAAGTGTGTGGAAGCTGCTGATAGTACAGAGAAGTGTCTCACGTGTTGCAGGATATCCATTTTTTTATTTTTTATATAAAATCCTCCCAAAAAAGAACTATTGGCCTGAAGAATGTTCCTAAATGGTAAATGATTGGATGTCGCCAAGCAGAATGTCGATGGCTGAAGCGGATTTATAGAATTTTTTCTCATTGAGACTTTTTACAAAAAGTCCCAAAAATATGAAAAAGTCTCAAAAACAAACTGTCATGGTCACACAGACAACAGGAGGTTCTTGGGAGTACCCGGGAGGAAAGTGTCTATGGGAAGAGTCTGGAGGGAGGAGTCTGTGGACCCTCTGGACCACCGCGGGAGGTGATGGAGCTAGCCGCAACCCAAGACCGGAGTCTAAGTGGCACCCCGTCTTCGCCAGAGCCCGCCGAAAAGCGGGATGGTCTTCTGTGGTCGCAGCCAAGGTAGTACGGCAGGGAATGCAGGAAACAGTCCAAACCTGAGATGACAGCAGGAAACACGGAGGAACACTAGTAACGCTGGAGACACAGGAACACAGTGGAACACTGGTAACACTGGAGAAACAGGGACACGGAGGAACACTGGTAACGCTGGAGACACAAGAACATGGAGGAACACTGGTAACGCTGGAAACACAGGAACACGGAGGAACACTGGTAACGCTGGAGAAACAGGGACAAGGAGGAACACTGGTAACGCTGGAGACACAGGGACACGGAGGAACACTGGTAACACTGGAGACACAGGAACATGGAGGAACACTGGTAACGCTGGAGACACAGGGACAAGGAGGAACACTGGTAACGCTGGAGACACAGGAACATGGAGGAACAGTGGTAATGTTGGAGGCACAGGACACAGGAGGGTCTGGGAACGCAGGAGGCACAGGAACACGGGGGAACACTGGTAACTCTGGAGACAGAGGAACACTGAGGAACTCTGGTAACGCTGGAGACACAGGAACACAGAGGAACACTGGTACCAATGGAGGCACAGGACACAGGAGCGCCTGGGAACGCTGGAGACACAGGAACACGGAGGAACACTGGTAACTCTGGAGACACAGGAACACTGAGGAACTCTGGAAACGCTGGAGACACAGGAACATGGAGGAACACTGGTAACATACAAAGGCTTTCTCTTCTTTAGGAGCAGCTTTAGGAAGCTAGATGAGGAAACCTTGGAAGATCCTAGAAGATCCGGGTAGGCAGGAAGGGAGGTGCCGGAATATAAGGGCGAGCCGGATTAGCCAGAGCCAATCAGGAGGATGCTGGCCCTTTAAATCCTAAAGAGTCAGTGCGCACGCACCCTAGGAGCGGGTGCGCGCAGCCTTGTCGGGGAGCAGGAGCACAGCCAGGAGCGTGGAGAGGTGAGTCCGGGCCAGGGTGGGCGCCGCGCCAGACAGAGAGGCACGGGTGCATCTGTGATACAAACCACAGAGAACGATCACATCTATCTAAGCAAATGTTGACACTAGAAAAATATGGTGCAAAATAGAGACATTTACTAAGAGCACCGCGGGCGCACTTTCGTCGGGTTTCCCGGCGATTTCCGATTTGTGCCGTATTGCCCCTGGGATTTTGGCACACCCGATCGGATTTTGGCACACCGGCTTTCACGCGACGGAAATCGGGGGGCGTGGCCGTCGGAAAACCAGACGGATTCGGAAAAATCGGGGTATTTTAAAATATATTTGTGCAGCTTGACACGCACTTACAAGCACCGGGTAGAAGAAGGTGACCTTGGCGCAGCAGCGACACCTGGTGGATATCGGCGCACGACCTTAGTGAATCCTGGCAGGACGCGAATCCACGTCGGAGAACACGCCGCGGGATCGCGAATGGACCGGGTAAGTAAATGTGCCTCATTGGGGCTTATTTACTAGGGGTCCCGGGACATTTCCGTTGGATGTTTTCGGGAATCGCGCCGGGGATTGCGGCACACGTGATCAAATAGTGACACTATCGCGCCGGCTTTCACGCAACACAAATCGGGGACGAGCCAATGAACGATCCGACGGATTTGGACAACGTGCGGGATTTAACATTTAAAATTGTGTCGCAAGCCAAGCACTTACCTGCACCGGGAAGAATAAGGTGAACTCCGGCGGACCTGATCGGGGAAGCGACACATGCAGGATATCGGGCACACGCTGGTAGTGAATCCCGGCAGAGATCATCCTCGTCGGACATACCGGATCGGGGATTGCGCAGGGACCAGGTAAGTGAATGTGCCCCATATACCCAAAATATAAAAACTTATTTGATTTGTAGTATTTCCCCTTTAATGCTCCTCTTCCAGGTTTCTTTCCCTCTTCCATTCCGTGACATTCCTCGGAGTCAGTCATCATGTTGTGGAGAGAACATTCTGTGAGGAGACATTTGGGCTTCCCATGATGCTCAGCGGCGTGCACCCCCGGGCGCTCTTGATATGGGGCTGATGACAGCAGATATTAGCAGCCCCTCATTACGGGACAATGTCGCGGCACGTCGAGATTCTTGAGAATTTACAAATAATCACAGGATTAGTTTTCCGATCACGTTTAATTTGGGTGAAAAATCTTTAAAAAATGTCGGACATTTGGACATTTTTCCCCCTGTAAATTAAGTATAAGAACGTTTACTTCACCTGCTCTGGGTCTTCGCAGCGTTTCCGATATTTGTGATGGATTGGCCGACCCAGAGGTGCTGGGGGTCATGGGAGCCCAACAGTGATTGGTTGTCATCAAATTCCTGGTCTCAGTCTCTTGTGTATCCTGTTAGTAGCTGCAGGACTGTGAAAAATTGATTCATATTCCAGGATAGTAGCTTCTCCAAGTGTATTAACACCATGTCCTCACACTGCTGTGCTCTTAGTTCTCTACAGTAAACTACTCCACAGCCCCTCAGCTTTATGTGACTGCTGTGGTAAGTAAAGAGAAACCTGCTCTAATTCACAGAAGAGGAGTGAGAATCAATTTAATGCAGAGAGCTAAGAGCACAGCAGTGGGAGGACACTCCCCCCAGTGCAGTTGGAGAAGCTGTAATACAGGAATATAAATCCGTTTTTCATAGTCCTGCTGCTACTAACAATCACACAAAGGCATCGTTACACAGTTCTCCAGGGACAATACCTAAAGTTAAAAGCACAGCAGTGTGAGGACGAGACGCCAGTACACTTGGAGAAGCAACAATCCTGGAAAATTAACCCTTATTTAACAGTCCTGCTACTACTAACCACATACACAAAGGTATGAATACACCGAAAGGGACAATAGCTTAAAGTAGCTGCAGAAATCTCAGAGCACAGCAGTGTGAGGGCACCCCCAATGCTACAATCCTGGAATATAAATGCATTTTTCACAGCCCTGCTGCTACTAACAACCACGCAAAGTTATGATTATATCTCTCCAGGGGCAATACCTAACCCTCACTGCAGAGAGCTAAGAGCACAGCAGTGTGAGGACGAGACACCAGAGCACTTGGAGAAGAGATAATACAGGAATATTAATCCATATTTCACAGTTCTGCTGCTACTAACAACACACACAAAGGTATGATTACACAGATGTCAAGGGACCACACCAAACACTTGCTACAGAGAGCTAAGAGGACAGCAGTGTGAGGATGAGACCTCAGTACACTTGCAGAAGCTACAATCCAGGAATATTAATCCATATTTCATAGTTCTGCTGCTACTAACAACACACACAAAGGTATGATTACATAGATGTCAAGGGACCAAACCTAACACCGGCTACAGAGAGCTAAGAGGACAGCAGTGTGAGGATGAGACCTTAGTACACTTGCAGAAGCTACAATCCAGGAACATTAATCCATAGTTCACAGTTCTGCTGCTACTAACAACATGCGCAAAGGTCTGATTACACATCTCTCCAAGGACATTACCCATTTTCTGTAGGCTACATGGTCAACACTGCTGACGGGTTCCTTTTAAGATCACTGTTGGCTGTCAGTGACTGCAGGCATCCTGATCATGTGATGCTGTGTACATGTAATAGCTAGTCAGTATGATAAGCCATGTGTCATGTCATGTAAACTTCCCCTTTAAGAAGTCACCCGCCAGGAAGGAAGATGTCAACTTAATAGAAGTTCCTGATAATTTATGTGCAGACACCTATAAACATCTATAACCTCCAGTAACAATCGTCTTCACACCACGGGAGATCTGCCTGTAGGGACCATGTCTGCCCCGTGTCCCAACACGTTACAGCTCAGTGCTGCCCCCTTATGTCACTGGAGGAAGCATCAATCTACAGGAGCAGTATATAGCAGGACAATCATGTATGACTATGTATATACACTCACCGGCCACTTTATTAGGTACACCATGCTAGTAACGGGTTGGACCCCCTTTTGCCTTCAGAACTGCCTCAATTCTTCATGGCATAGATACAACAAGGTGCTGGAAGCTCCTCAGAGATTTTGGTCCATATTGACATGATGGCATCACACAGTTGCCGCAGATTTGTCGGCTGCACATCCATGATGCGAATCTCCCGTTCCACCACATCCCAAAGATGCTCTATTGGATTGAGATCTGGTGACTGTGGAGGCCATTTGTGTCCAGTGACCTCATTGTCATGTTCAAGAAACCAGTCTGAGATGATTCCAGCTTTATGACATGGCGCATTATCCTGCTGAAAGTAGCCATCAGATGTTACAGGGTACATTGTGCTCATAAAGGGATGGACATGGGCAGCAACAATACTCAGGTAGGCTGTGGCGTTGTACCAAGGGGCCCAAAGAGTGCCAAGAAAATATTCCCCATGACACACCATGACACCACCACCACCAGCCTGAACCGCTGATACAAGGCAGGATGGATCCATGCTTTCATGTTGTTGACGCCAAATTCTGACCCTACCATCCGAATGTCGCAGCAGAAATCGAGACTCATCAGACCAGGCAACGTTTTTCCAATCTTCTACTGTCCAATTTCGATGAGCTTGTGCAAATTGTAGCCTCAGTTTCCTGTTCTTAGCTGAAAGGAGTGGCACCCGGTGTGGTCTTCTGCTGCTGTAGCCCATCTGCCTCAAAGTTTGACGTACTGTACGTTCAGAGATGCTCTTCTGCCTACCTTGGTTGTAACGGGTGGCGATTTGAGTCACTGTTGCCTTTCTATCAGCTCGAACCAGTCTGCCCATTCTCCTCTGACATCAACAAGGCATTTCCGCCCACAGAACTGCCGCTCACTGGATGTTTTTTCTTTTTCGGACCATTCTCTGTAAACCCTAGAGATGGTTGTGCGTGAAAATCCCAGTAGATCAGCAGTTTCTGAAATACTCAGACCAGCCCTTCTGGCACCAACAACCATGCCACGTTCAAAGGCCACAAATCACCTTTCTTCCCCATACTGATGCTCGGTTTGAACTGCAGGAGATTGTCTTGACCATGTCTACATGCCTAAATGCACTGAGTTGCCGCCATGTGATTGGCTGATTAGAAATTAAGTGTTAACGAGCAGTTGGACAGGTGTAGCTAATAAAGTGGCCGGTGAGTGTAAGTCCTCCAGTTACTTACAACACACAGGTATGACTCTCACAGTTCTGTAGCGACAATAACACTGTCTGCAGAAAGCTCAGAGAACAGCAGTGTGAGGACACACCCTAAGAAAGCTTCAGTCCAGGAAATGTTAATGCACTTTTCACAGTCCTGCTGCTGCTACTAACAACACACACAAAGGTGTAATTACACATCTCTCCAGAGAAACAATACCTAAAAGTATCTACATAGATTTAAGAGCACAGCAGTGTGCTATAAACCTGGAATATAAATGGATTTTACACAGTCCTGCTGCTAGTAACAACACCCATAAAAGGTATGATAACAGAGATCACCAGGGACAATATCTAATACTGGCTGCAAAGACATAAGAGCACAGCAGTGTGAGGACAAGACCCCAGCGCACTTGGAGAAGAGATAATACAGGAATATTAATCCATATTTCACAGTCCTGCTGCTACTAACAACACACTCAAAGGTATGATTAGACCAATCTCCAGGGACAATACCTAACACTGGCTGCAGAGAGCTAAGAGCACAGCAGTGTGAGGACAAGACTCCAGTGCACTTAAGGAAGAGATAATACAGGAATATGTATCCATGTTCCACAGTCCTGCTTTTGCTAACAACACACACAAAGTTATGATTACACAGATCTCCGGGGACAATACCTAACACTGGCTGCAAAGAGATAAGAGCACAGCAGTGTAAGGACAAGACCCCAGTGCACTTTGATAAGAGATAATACAGGAATATTAATCCATATTTCACAGTCCTGCTTTTACTAACAACACACATAAAAGTATGATTACACACATCTCCAGGGACAATACCTAACACAGACTGCAGAGAGATAAGAGCACAGCAGTGTGAGGAGGAGATCACAGTGCAGTTGGAGAAGCTACAACGTGGGAATATTAATCCATATTTCACAGCCCTGCTGCTACTAGCAATATACACAAAATCTGCAAAGATCTAAGAGCACAACAGTGTGAGGACACACCTCTAATGCTATAATCCTGAAATATAAATCCATATTTCACAGTTCTGCTGCTACTATTAACACACAAAAGGGTATAATTACACAGATCTCCAGGGGCAATACCTAAAACTAGCTGCAAAGAGCTAAGAGGACAGCAGTGTGAGTACATTCCCCCTGAAACTACAGTCTTGGAATATTAATGCATTTTTCACAGTCCTGCTGCTACTAACATTTTATACACTAAGGTATGGTTACACAGATCTCCAGGGACAATACCTAACACTGCCTACAGTATGTGTTGTCCTCAATGGCAATATTAACGCAATGCCTTGCATTGCAAACCTCCATCTCTGGGGGGCAGCACCAAATTTTGAAGCTCCCCCATCAGTGATCTGATTATATCATGTGTGTTGTAGAAATCCTAGTAGAGAATATTTGTGGCAATCTGAAGTCTGTTCATGGGTATCAAAAAATTGCCAAAAAAATCAGACCACTGTACAACGCTCCTAAATCTGTGGGTTTTATCAGGATCAATGACAAATTCAGCTCTGCTACATCCGTACAAGGAGATCTGCCGCCCTCTAGAGGTAGGACCTGGTCATACAGTTTTTTGATAGCATGAGGCGAAATTTTGCCTGAGCTGAATTGCTAATGAAGTGAGTTGCAATACCAGATACAGCCTGTGGGCAGGGGTGGCGCTGTTTCTCGAAAAATTTGCATTCCCTTTAAAATTTCTAGCTGGTGGGTGGGTTGTAGTGATGGTATATGGGGGGCGTTGGCGGGATTAAAGGGGGCCCTGTGCCGAGGGCGGAGCCATCTTATTCATGACTATATGATTATTATTTTTATTATTATTAGTGGATGCATCTACTTTAAGATGTACACAGAACCTTTAAGACATGACGGACCCCCCCATTTAGTGATCGTCACAAGCCTGGAGGGTGATATCTCTCTCCCATGATACAGTCCTATATCCATACCTCATCAGGGGTCGAGCTATTAACCCCTGACCTCCCGTCCTGACTCTTGACCTTTACGCTGATGAATTTCTAGTCAGCAATGTCATGTTTACGGGCGATGAGTAAATCATCTGTCAAAGTCTGTCATCAGAGAAATTGTTAAGGGCAATGGTATGACCCCTTTAATTATGGGGAGGGGTCAACCATGTGATAGGAGAAAGTGTATAGCAAATTTCAAGTTTACTGGGGTCGGTAGTTATAGTCCTATCTGGTTACTTTACTTGCTGGTTTATTCCCATCTTGTAAGGTCTCTAGGACCTGTGATCACTTTGTGATCGGGGAAGATAGAACCTCTAGGGCGGAGCTTCTTCTTGTGCTCACTGTCGCCCTCTAGTGTGAAATGCAGCATTAATCACCTCCATTAAGGAAGTGGTCGATGGCTGACACTTGGTGCATCAGTTATGCACTAGGCTCCATCAACTATTATACTGCCCCCTATGGACTACAATGAGATGAGGACCAATCATGGGGGTGACTGCTTATTTGGGGGCATCACAAGGCAGCAGGCTGATTATGATTTGCTCCTAGGAAACCTCATGGGTGGAGCTTATTTGCCTCACAGGACATGGTCCACCCATGACTAGTCATGTAATCAGATTAAAATCAAGATGTGGTTGACACATAGCCCACCTTGTTAGGAAGGGTCCACTCTCATCCTTCCCCTATTATACTGCCCCCTATGGGCAACAATAAGATGAAGAACAGGGGTGACCTTAGGAGTGACCAGTTTTGTTGGCATTGCAGCCTGATAATTTGCTTCAAAGGAACCTCATGGGTGGAGCTCAAATGTCTCATAGAACATGGTCCCACTCCTGGATCAAGATGTGGATGGCACTGGGTGGACCCTTTAAGTTGTGTTCCACTATGCTCCCTCCACTATTATACTGCCCCTTATGGACAATAAAGAGGTAAGGACCAGTAGCTCCAGGAAGTAACCCCTTGTTTGGTTGCATCGCAGGCTGATTTACAGTAATTCGCACCCAGGGAACCTCATGGGCGGAGCTTACTTACCTCACAAAACATCTTCCCACCCCTGACTAGTCATTTAGTCTGATGTAGAATCCACAGTCTCCACAGTCTTCATTGTATACCAATAATCAGTCTCTAGTAGTCTCTGTAAGTCTGGGGTGCGGTGATCGTTATGGTTGACCCTCTCATGGAGTGGGTGGTTCTACTTCTTTCCAAATTTGCATAGAGCTCAGCACTTGATAATAGAGTCTTTTGCAAGTACTGACCACTCTGAATACTTAAAGGAACACCCTTATATAAACTTATACCTTGCCTAATGCATAGTGCAGAACCTCGGGGGAGGAGCATGACACTGAACTTGCTCACAGGTGTTTTGCTCCGCCCACTCATCCCTGCATTTTGGATTACATGATATATCAGTTTCTCCTGGACTGTTCCTTTAAATGAAAATGTGTCTATATCCTATTACGGAGGCCGCGCTTCCACTCGTGACATATTACCGCTTCACTGGCGACGATTTAGGGCCATTTAACGGCTCCGCGATATTTCATCGTTCCCGATGCGATGACTTAATCCCAGGCAATTTCATTCCTAATTACCGGGAGAAGCTGAAGGTGACCTTGCCCGCCGTTCACTATATTAATCAGATAAATGGGGGGGCGATATGGGACGGGACAGGGTGGCGCCGCGCCAAGATGTTTTACTGGGAGACATTAAAGAGAATAAATGATCCGGATGGAGGGAGATTATTTGGCATGTGATACTACTACCCCCATCATGGTTTATTAGCATGAAGTAAGGGCTATTTCAAAATCAAATTGGTGGTTCGACACCCCACCCCCACAGATGTTCTCTGCAGAGCGCTGTTCTATGTGCAGTGGCTAAACTGAATCACTGCAGATTATCTCCCATTTGAATGAATGCAGTACCCTGATCTGACCACCACACATAGAATGGCGCTGTCTGCTTCTTCTATATGTATCATCTGCGGAGAACATCTCATCTGTAGGGCGGGCATTAAGTATCAGACAACCAATTATCTTATATTGAGGGTCTACTCCATGAATTGGGCATCAATATTTTTTAGCCTGGAAACCCCCTTTAAATTTTACACTCATTTGTAAAAAATGCACAGTATAGTCTTAAATCAGAGGAGCATTGAACTTTAGACATTTGTGGACATTTGAATATTGTCCACTTCCTACTTGCATGCATCAATAGTGTTTTGTAATATACATTCTATTTATCAGTACTGTACCCTGTAGAAAGGGTTAATGATCACTGAGAGACATTTCCGGCCGTGTATCTATAACTAACGAGACGCCAGTAATTTTCAAAATTGTTTCAGAGGAGAAAAACAGACTTGTTTAGCAGAAAAGCCAACAACCTGACCTGTAGAATGACAGGCGCTGTCTGGAAAGTTGTTTACCACTTTAGCAACTTGCTGCCATACAATATTATGGGGAGTCTGTGGGAGAATGCTTTGTCATTCTTTGTGCTAAAATGTGACCACTCCTGGTGTGCTGTATGGTGGTATTATGTAAGAAGCTTATGATGATTCTATTATTTGTGACTGTGTTGCTACATTGTACGGTATTATTATTGGAGAGATTCATTGTTAGTGTACTATATGGCGGAATCACTTGAAATGTATATAGCGATATTGTTGGTTGACTGTACGGTATTAGAAAATATCAGAGTGACTCTTGATGTACTATGTGGCGCCATTATTTTGAGATATTTAGCACAGTTTATGCACATTTTTTGAGTAAATGTTGTAATGCAGTGTATAGCGGTATTATCTGCAATCTCTATGACTGTATTCTTTGACTAGTATAAGGTAATATTAATTGAGCACCACTGGGAAGTATTATTTACTGACGTCCTATGGCAGATGTGATGGACAGATACTCCAGTAACGCAGCATACCGCACATTGCGCTGCTATCTGTGTGGCCCTGAGAAGGGTTAATGAATGTCAGAGGTCCCGGCGGGTGCGTCCATTAATTAAACAGTGACATGTCAGCGCCCCGTACCCTCCATTGTACTCCTGAGGCTCTGACAAGGTCACGGCCATCACCTGCTCCGCCGAGTCCTGACAGGTCCCGCTCGTTCTCTTCCCAGCGACACTAAGAAAACTCAGGGGATTGATGTCACCCGTCTGTTTAATGTAGAACAAAAGCCGAAAATGTTACCTGGAAAATAAAGGAAATCAGGTGCCGCATGACTGATCGTGTATAGGAGGATGATACTACAGAGCAGGTGACTATGACTGCCCGTGTATAGGAGGATGATACTACAGAGCAGGTGACTATGACTGCCCGTGTATAGGGGGATGATACTACAGAGCAGGTGAGTATGACTGCCCGTGTATAGGGAGATGATACTACAGAGCAGGTGAGTATGACTGCCTGTGTATAGGAGGATGATACTACAGAGCAGGTGACTATGACTGCCCGTGTATAGGGGGATGATACTACAGAGCAGGTGACTATGACTGCCCGTGTATAGGAGGATGATACTACAGAGCAGGTGACTATGACTGCCCGTGTATAGGGAGATGATACTACAGAGCAGGTGACTATGACTGCCCGTGTATAGGAGGATGATACTACAGAGCAGGTGACTATGACTGCCCGTGTATAGGGGGATGATACTACAGAGCAGGTGAGTATGACTGCCCGTGTATAGGGAGATGATACTACAGAGCAGGTGAGTATGACTGCCCGTGTATAGGAGGATGATACTACAGAGCAGGTGAGTATGACTGCCCGTGTACAGGAGGATGATACTACAGAGCAGGTGAGTATGACTGCCCGTGTATAGGGGGATGATACTACAGAGCAGGTGAGTATGACTGCCCGTGTATAGGAGGATGATACTACAGAGCAGGTGAGTATGACTGCCCGTGTATAGGAGGATGATACTACAGAGCAGGTGAGTATGACTGCCCGTGTATAGGGGGATGATACTACAGTGCAGGTGAGTATGACTGCCCGTGTATAGGGAGATGATACTACAGAGCAGGTGAGTATGACTGCCCGTGTATAGGAGGATGATACTACAGAGCAGGTGAGTATGACTGCCCGTGTAAAGGGGGATGATACTACAGAGCAGGTGAGTATGACTGCCCGTGTATAGGAGGATGATACTACAGAGCAGGTGAGTATGACTGCCCGTGTATAAGGGGAGGATACTACAGAGCAGGTGAGTATGACTGCCCGTGTATAGGGGGAGGATACTACAGAGCAGGTGAGTATGACTGCCCGTGTATAGGAGGATGATACTAGAGAGCAGGTGAGTATGACTGCCCGTGTATAGGGGGAGGATACTACAGAGCAGGTGAGTATGACTGCCCGTGTATAGGGTGATGATACTACAGAGCAGGTGAGTATGACTGCCCGTGTATAGGGGGATGATACTACAGAGCAGGTGAGTATGACTGCCCGTGTATAGGGGGAGGATACTACAGAGCAGGTGAGTATGACTGCCCGTGTATAGGAGGATGATACTACAGAGCAGGTGAGTATGACTGCCCGTGTATAGGAGGATGATACTACAGAGCAGGTGAGTATGACTGCCCGTGTATAGGGGGATGATACTACAGAGCAGGTGAGTATGACTGCCCGTGTATAGGAGGATGATACTACAGAGCAGGTGAGTATGACTGCCCGTGTATAGGGGGAGGATACTACAGAGCAGGTGAGTATGACTGCCCGTGTATAGGAGGATGATACTACAGAGCAGGTGAGTATGACTGCCCGTGTATAGGGGGAGGATACTACAGAGCAGGTGAGTATGACTGCCCGTGTATAGGAGGATGATACTACAGAGCAGGTGAGTATGACTGCCCGTGTATAGGGGGATGATACTACAGAGCAGGTGAGTATGACTGCCCGTGTATAGGAGGATGATACTACAGAGCAGGTGAGTATGACTGCCCGTGTATAGGGGGATGATACTACAGAGCAGGTGAGTATGACTGCCCGTGTATAGGGGGAGGATACTACAGAGCAGGTGAGTATGACTGCCCGTGTATAGGAGGATGATACTACAGAGCAGGTGAGTATGACTGCCCGTGTATAGGAGGATGATACTACAGAGCAGGTGAGTATGACTGCCCGTGTATAGGGGGATGATACTACAGAGCAGGTGAGTATGACTGCCCGTGTATAGGGGGATGATACTACAGAGCAGGTGAGTATGACTGCCCGTGTATAGGGGGATGATACTACAGAGCAGGTGAGTATGACTGCCCGTGTATAGGGGGAGGATACTACAGAGCAGGTAAATATGACTGCCCGTGTATAGGAGGATGATACTACAGAGCAGGTGAGTATGACTGCCCGTGTATAGGGGGATGATACTACAGAGCAGGTGAGTATGAATGCCCGTGTATAGGGGGAGGATAATACAGAGCAGGTGAGTATGACTGCCCGTGTATAGGAGGATAATACTACAGAGCAGGTGAGTATGACTGCCCGTGTATAGGAGGATGATACGACAGAGCAGGTGAGTATGACTGCCCGTGTATAGGGGGATGATACTACAGAGCAGGTGAGTATGACTGCCCGTGTATAGGAGGATGATACTACAGAGCAGGTGAGTATGACTGCAGTGTATAGGGGAATGATACTACAGAGCAGGTGAGTATGACTGCCCGTGTATAGGAGGATGATACTACAGAGCAGGTGAGTATGACTGCCCGTGTATAGGAGGATGATACTACAGAGCAGGTGAGTATGACTGCCCGTGTATAGGAGGATGATACTACAGAGCAGGTGAGTATGACTGCCCGTGTATAGGGGGATAATACTACAGAGCAGGTGAGTATGACTGCCCGTGTATAGGAGCATGATACTACAGAGCAGGTGAGTATGACTGCCCGTGTATAGGAGGATGATACTACAGAGCAGGTGAGTATGACTGCCCGTGTATAGGAGGATGATACTACAGAGCAGGTGAGTATGACTGCCCGTGTATAGGGGGATGATACTACAGAGCAGGTAAGTATGACTGCCCGTGTATAGGAGGATGATACTACAGAGCAGGTGAGTATGACTGCCGGTGTATAGGGGGATGATACTACAGAGCAGGTGAGTATGACTGCCCGTGTATAGGAGGATGATACTACAGAGCAGGTGAGTATGACTGCCCGTGTATAGGAGGATGATACTACAGAGCAGGTGAGTATGACTGCCCGTGTATAGGGGGATGATACTACAGAGCAGGTGAGTATGACTGCCCGTGTATAGGAGGATGATACTACAGAGCAGGTGAGTATGACTGCCCGTGTATAGGAGGATAATACTACAGAGCAGGTGAGTATGACTGCCCGTGTATAGGGGGATGATACTACAGAGCAGGTGAGTATGACTGCCCGTGTATAGGGGGATGATACTACAGAGCAGGTGAGTATGACTGCCCGTGTATAGGGGGATGATACTACAGAGCAGGTGAGTATAACTTCCTGTGTATAGGAGGATGATACTACAGAGCAGGTGAGTATGACTGCCCGTTTATAGGGGGATGATACTACAGAGCAGGTGAGTATGACTGCCTGTGTATAGGGGGATGATACTACAGAGCAGGTGAGTATGACTGCCCGTGTATAGGAGGATAATACTACAGAGCAGGTGAGTATGACTGCCCGTGTATAGGGGGATGATACTACAGAGCAGGTGAGTATGACTGCCCGTGTATAGGGGGAGGATACTACAGAGCAGGTGAGTATGACTGCCCGTGTATAGGGGGAGGATACTACAGAGCAGGTGAGTATGACTGCCCGTGTATAGGGGGATGATACTACAGAGCAGGTGAGTATGACTGCCCGTGTATAGGAGCATGATACTACAGAGCAGGTGAGTATGACTGCCCGTGTATAGGAGGATAATACTACAGAGCAGGTGAGTATGACTGCCCGTGTATAGGGGGATGATACTACAGAGCAGGTGAGTATGACTGCCCGTGTATAGGGGGATGATACTACAGTGCAGGTGAGTATGACTGCCCGTGTATAGGGGGAGGATACTACAGAGCAGGTGAGTATGACTGCCCGTGTATAGGGAGATGATACTACAGAGCAGGTGAGTATGACTGCCCGTGTATAGGGGGATGATACTACAGAGCAGGTGAGTATGACTGCCCGTGTATAGGGAGATGATACTACAGAGCAGGTGAGTATGACTTCCTGTGTATAGGAGGATGATACTACAGAGCAGGTGAGTATGACTGCCCGTGTATAGGAGGATGATACTACAGAGCAGGTGAGTATGACTGCCCGTGTATAGGGAGATGATACTACCGAGCAGGTGAGTATGACTGCCCGTGTATAGGGGGATGAAACTACAGAGCAGGTGAGTATGACTGCCTGTGTATAGGGGGATGATACTACAGAGCAGGTGAGTATGACTGCCCGTGTATAGGGGGATGATACTACAGAGCAGGTGAGTATGACTGCCCGTGTATAGGAGGATGATACTGCAGAGCAGGTGAGTATGACTGCCCGTGTATAGGAGGATGATACTACAGAGCAGGTGAGTATGACTGCCCGTGTATAGGAGGATAATACTACAGAGCAGGTGAGTATGACTGCCCGTGTATAGGGGGATGATACTACAGTGCAGGTGAGTATGACTGCCCGTGTATAGGGGGAGGATACTACAGAGCAGGTGAGTATGACTGCCCGTGTATAGGAGGATGATACTACAGAGCAGGTAAGTATGACTGCCCGTGTATAGGGAGATGATACTACAGAGCAGGTGAGTATGACTGCCTGTGTATAGGGGGATGATACTACAGAGCAGGTGAGTATGACTGCCCGTGTATAGGAGGATAATACTACAGAGCAGGTGAGTATGACTGCCCGTGTATAGGAAGATAATACTACAGAGCAGGTGAGTATGACTGCCTGTGTATAGGAGGATGATACTACAGAGCAGGTGAGTATGACTGCCGGTGTATAGGGTGATGATACTACAGAGCAGGTGAGTATGACTGCCCGTGTATAGGGGGATGATACTACAGAGCAGGTGAGTATGACTGCCCATGTATAGGAGGATAATACTACAGAGCAGGTGAGTATGACTGCCCGTGTATAGGAGGATGATACTACAGAGCAGGTGAGTATGACTGCCCGTGTATAGGGGGTGGATACTACAGAGCAGGTGAGTATGACTGCCCGTGTATAGGGGGAGGATACTACAGAGCAGGTGAGTATGACTGCCCGTGTATAGGGGGATGATACTACAGAGCAGGTGAGTATGACTGCCCGTGTATAGGAGGATGATACTACAGAGCAGGTGAGTATGACTGCCCGTGTATAGGGGGATGATACTACAGAGCAGGTGAGTATGACTGCCCGTGTATAGGAGGATGATACTACAGAGCAGGTGAGTATGACTGCCCGTGTATAGGGGGATGATACTACAGAGCAGGTGAGTATGACTGCCCGTGTACAGGGAGATGATACTACAGAGCAGGTGAGTATGACTGCCCGTGTATAGGGGGTGGATACTACAGAGCAGGTGAGTATGACTGCCCGTGTATAGGGGGATGATACTACAGAGCAGGTGAGTATGACTGCCCGTGTATAGGGGGATGATACTACAGAGCAGGTGAGTATGACTGCCCGTGTATAGGAGGATGATACTACAGAGCAGGTGAGTATGACTGCCCGTGTATAGGGGGATGATACTACAGAGCAGGTGAGTATGACTGCCTGTGTATAGGAGGATGATACTACAGAGCAGGTGAGTATGACTGCCCGTGTATAGGAGGATGATACTACAGAGCAGGTGAGTATGACTGCCCGTGTATAGGGGGAGGATACTACAGAGCAGGTGAGTATGACTGCCCGTGTATAGGGGGATGATACTACAGAGCAGGTGAGTATGACTGCCTGTGTATAGGAGGATGATACTACAGAGCAGGTGAGTATGACTGCCCGTGTATAGGGGGATGATACTACAGAGCAGGTGAGTATGACTGCCTGTGTATAGGAGGATGATACTAGAGAGCAGGTGAGTATGACTGTCCGTGTATAGGGAGATGATACTACAGAGCAGGTGAGTATGACTGCCCGTGTATAGGGGGATGATACTACAGAGCAGGTGAGTATGACTGCCCGTGTATAGGGGGATGATACTACAGAGCAGGTGAGTATGACTGCCCCTGTATAGGGGGAGGATACTACAGAGCAGGTGAGTATGACTGCCCGTGTATAGGGGGATGATACTACAGAGCAGGTGAGTATGACTGCCTGTGTATAGGAGGATGATACTACAGAGCAGGTGAGTATGACTGCCCGTGTATAGGGGGATGATACTACAGAGCAGGTGAGTATGACTGCCCGTGTATAGGGGGATGATACTACAGAGCAGGTGAGTATAACTTCCTGTGTATAGGAGGATGATACTACAGAGCAGGTGAGTATGACTGCCCGTTTATAGGGGGATAATACTACAGAGCAGGTGAGTATGACTGCCTGTGTATAGGGGGATGATACTACAGAGCAGGTGAGTATGACTGCCCGTGTATAGGAGGATAATACTACAGAGCAGGTGAGTATGACTGCCCGTGTATAGGGGGATGATACTACAGAGCAGGTGAGTATGACTGCCCGTGTATAGGGGGAGGATACTACAGAGCAGGTGAGTATGACTGCCCGTGTATAGGGGGATTATACTACAGAGCAGGTGAGTATGACTGCCCGTGTATAGGAGGATGATACTACAGAGCAGGTGAGTATGACTGCCCGTGTATAGGAGGATAATACTACAGAGCAGGTGAGTATGACTGCCCGTGTATAGGGGGATGATACTACAGAGCAGGTGAGTATGACTGCCCGTGTATAGGGGGATGATACTACAGTGCAGGTGAGTATGACTGCCCGTGTATAGGGGGAGGATACTACAGAGCAGGTGAGTATGACTGCCCGTGTATAGGGAGATGATACTACAGAGCAGGTGAGTATGACTGCCCGTGTATAGGGAGATGATACTACAGAGCAGGTGAGTATGACTTCCTGTGTATAGGAGGATGATACTACAGAGCAGGTGAGTATGACTGCCCGTGTATAGGGGGATGATACTACAGAGCAGGTGAGTATGACTGCCCGTGTATATGGGGAGGATACTACCGAGCAGGTGAGTATGACTGCCCGTGTATAGGGGGATGAAACTACAGAGCAGGTGAGTATGACTGCCTGTGTATAGGGGGATGATACTACAGAGCAGGTGAGTATGACTGCCCGTGTATAGGGGGATGATACTACAGAGCAGGTGAGTATGACTGCCCGTGTATAGGAGGATGATACTACAGAGCAGGTGAGTATGACTGCCCGTGTATAGGAGGATGATACTACAGAGCAGGTGAGTATGACTGCCCGTGTATAGGAGGATAATACTACAAAGCAGGTGAGTATGACTGCCCGTGTATAGGGGGATGATACTACAGTGCAGGTGAGTATGACTGCCCGTGTATAGGGGGAGGATACTACAGAGCAGGTGAGTATGACTGCCCGTGTATAGGAGGATGATACTACAGAGCAGGTGAGTATGACTGCCCTTGTATAGGGAGATGATACTACAGAGCAGGTGAGTATGACTGCCTGTGTATAGGGGGATGATACTACAGAGCAGGTGAGTATGACTGCCCGTGTATAGGAGGATAATACTACAGAGCAGGTGAGTATGACTGCCCGTGTATAGGAAGATGATACTACAGAGCAGGTGAGTATGACTGCCTGTGTATAGGAGGATGATACTACAGAGCAGGTGAGTATGACTGCCGGTGTATAGGGTGATGATACTACAGAGCAGGTGAGTATGACTGCCCGTGTATAGGGGGATGATACTACAGAGCAGGTGAGTATGACTGCCCATGTATAGGAGGATAATACTACAGAGCAGGTGAGTATGACTGCCCGTGTATAGGAGGATGATACTACAGAGCAGGTGAGTATGACTGCCCGTGTATAGGGGGTGGATACTACAGAGCAGGTGAGTATGACTGCCCGTGTATAGGGGGAGGATACTACAGAGCAGGTGAGTATGACTGCCCGTGTATAGGGGGATGATACTACAGAGCAGGTGAGTATGACTGCCCGTGTATAGGAGGATGATACTACAGAGCAGGTGAGTATGACTGCCCGTGTAAAGGGGGATGATACTACAGAGCAGGTGAGTATGACTGCCCGTGTATAGGAGGATGATACTACAGAGCAGGTGAGTATGACTGCCCGTGTATACGGGGATGATACTACAGAGCAGGTGAGTATGACTGCCCGTGTACAGGGAGATGATACTACAGAGCAGGTGAGTATGACTGCCCGTGTATAGGGGGTGGATACTACAGAGCAGGTGAGTATGACTGCCCGTGTATAGGGGGAGGATACTACAGAGCAGGTGAGTATGACTGCCCGTGTATAGGAGGATGATACTACAGAGCAGGTGAGTATGACTGCCCGTGTATAGGAGGATGATACTACAGAGCAGGTGAGTATGACTGCCCGTGTATAGGGGGATGATACTACAGAGCAGGTGAGTATGACTGCCCATGTATAGGAGGATGATACTACAGAGCAGGTGAGTATGACTGCCCGTGTATAGGGGGATGATACTACAGAGCAGGTGAGTATGACTGCCCGTGTATAGGAGGATGATACTACAGAGCAGGTGAGTATGACTGCCCGTGTATAGGAGGATGATACTACAGAGCAGGTGAGTATGACTGCCCGTGTATAGGGGGAGGATACTACAGAGCAGGTGAGTATGACTGCCCGTGTATAGGGGGATGATACTACAGAGCAGGTGAGTATGACTGCCCGTGTATAGGGGGAGGATACTACAGAGCAGGTGAGTATGACTGCCTGTGTATAGGAGGATGATACTACAGAGCAGGTGAGTATGACTGCCCGTGTATAGGGGGATGATACTACAGAGCAGGTGAGTATGACTGCCTGTGTATAGGAGGATGATACTAGAGAGCAGGTGAGTATGACTGTCCGTGTATAGGGAGATGATACTACAGAGCAGGTGAGTATGACTGCCCGTGTATAGGGGGATGATACTACAGAGCAGGTGAGTATGACTGCCCATGTATAGGGGGATGATACTACAGAGCAGGTGAGTATGACTGCCCGTGTATAGGGGGATGATACTACAGAGCAGGTGAGTATGACTGCCCGTGTATAGGAGGATGATACTACAGAGCAGGTGAGTATGACTGCCCGTGTATAGGGGGATGATACTACAGAGCAGGTGAGTATGACTGCCCGTGTATAGGGAGATGATACTACAGAGCAGGTGAGTATGACTGCCCGTGTATAGGAGGATGATACTACAAAGCAGGTGAGTATGACTGCAGTGTATAGGGGGATGATACTACAGAGCAGGTGAGTATGACTGCCCGTGTATAGGAGGATGATACTACAGAGCAGGTGAGTATGACTGCCCGTGTATAGGAGGATGATACTACAAAGCAGGTGAGTATGACTGCAGTGTATAGGGGGATGATACTACAGAGCAGGTGAGTATGACTGCCCGTGTATAGGGGGATGATACTACAGAGCAGGTGAGTATTACTGCCCGTGTATAGGGGGATGATACTACAGAGCAGGTGAGTATGACTGCCCGTATATAGGGGGATGATACTACAGAGCAGGTGAGTATGACTGCCCGTGTATAGGGGGATGATACTACAGAGCAGGTGAGTATGACTGCCCGTGTATAGGAGGATGATACTACAGAGCAGGTGAGTATGACTGCCCGTGTATAGGGGGAGGATACTACAGAGCAGGTGAGTATGACTGCCCGTGTATAGGGGGATGATACTACAGAGCAGGTGAGTATGACTGCCCGTGTATAGGAGGATGATACTACAGAGCAGGTGAGTATGACTGCCCGTGTATAGGGGGATGATACTACAGAGCAGGTGAGTATGACTGCCCGTGTACAGGGAGATGATACTACAGAGCAGGTGAGTATGACTGCCCGTGTATAGGGGGTGGATACTACAGAGCAGGTGAGTATGACTGCCCGTGTATAGGGGGATGATACTACAGAGCAGGTGAGTATGACTGCCCGTGTATAGGGGGATGATACTACAGAGCAGGTGAGTATGACTGCCCGTGTATAGGAGGATGATACTACAGAGCAGGTGAGTATGACTGCCCGTGTATAGGGGGATGATACTACAGAGCAGGTGAGTATGACTGCCTGTGTATAGGAGGATGATACTACAGAGCAGGTGAGTATGACTGCCCGTGTATAGGAGGATGATACTACAGAGCAGGTGAGTATGACTGCCCGTGTATAGGGGGAGGATACTACAGAGCAGGTGAGTATGACTGCCCGTGTATAGGGGGATGATACTACAGAGCAGGTGAGTATGACTGCCTGTGTATAGGAGGATGATACTACAGAGCAGGTGAGTATGACTGCCCGTGTATAGGGGGATGATACTACAGAGCAGGTGAGTATGACTGCCCGTGTATAGGGGGATGATACTACAGAGCAGGTGAGTATGACTGCCCGTGTATAGGGGGAGGATACTACAGAGCAGGTGAGTATGACTGCCCGTGTATAGGAGGATGATACTACAGAGCAGGTGAGTATGACTGCCCGTGTATAGGAGGATGATACTACAGAGCAGGTGAGTATGACTGCCCGTGTATAGGGGGATGATACTACAGAGCAGGTGAGTATGACTGCCCGTGTATAGGGGGATGATACTACAGAGCAGGTGAGTATGACTGCCCGTGTATAGGGGGATGATACTACAGAGCAGGTGAGTATGACTGCCCGTGTATAGGGGGAGGATACTACAGAGCAGGTAAATATGACTGCCCGTGTATAGGAGGATGATACTACAGAGCAGGTGAGTATGACTGCCCGTGTATAGGGGGATGATACTACAGAGCAGGTGAGTATGAATGCCCGTGTATAGGGGGAGGATAATACAGAGCAGGTGAGTATGACTGCCCGTGTATAGGAGGATAATACTACAGAGCAGGTGAGTATGACTGCCCGTGTATAGGAGGATGATACGACAGAGCAGGTGAGTATGACTGCCCGTGTATAGGGGGATGATACTACAGAGCAGGTGAGTATGACTGCCCGTGTATAGGAGGATGATACTACAGAGCAGGTGAGTATGACTGCAGTGTATAGGGGAATGATACTACAGAGCAGGTGAGTATGACTGCCCGTGTATAGGAGGATGATACTACAGAGCAGGTGAGTATGACTGCCCGTGTATAGGAGGATGATACTACAGAGCAGGTGAGTATGACTGCCCGTGTATAGGAGGATGATACTACAGAGCAGGTGAGTATGACTGCCCGTGTATAGGGGGATAATACTACAGAGCAGGTGAGTATGACTGCCCGTGTATAGGAGCATGATACTACAGAGCAGGTGAGTATGACTGCCCGTGTATAGGAGGATGATACTACAGAGCAGGTGAGTATGACTGCCCGTGTATAGGAGGATGATACTACAGAGCAGGTGAGTATGACTGCCCGTGTATAGGGGGATGATACTACAGAGCAGGTAAGTATGACTGCCCGTGTATAGGAGGATGATACTACAGAGCAGGTGAGTATGACTGCCGGTGTATAGGGGGATGATACTACAGAGCAGGTGAGTATGACTGCCCGTGTATAGGAGGATGATACTACAGAGCAGGTGAGTATGACTGCCCGTGTATAGGAGGATGATACTACAGAGCAGGTGAGTATGACTGCCCGTGTATAGGGGGATGATACTACAGAGCAGGTGAGTATGACTGCCCGTGTATAGGAGGATGATACTACAGAGCAGGTGAGTATGACTGCCCGTGTATAGGAGGATAATACTACAGAGCAGGTGAGTATGACTGCCCGTGTATAGGGGGATGATACTACAGAGCAGGTGAGTATGACTGCCCGTGTATAGGGGGATGATACTACAGAGCAGGTGAGTATGACTGCCCGTGTATAGGGGGATGATACTACAGAGCAGGTGAGTATAACTTCCTGTGTATAGGAGGATGATACTACAGAGCAGGTGAGTATGACTGCCCGTTTATAGGGGGATGATACTACAGAGCAGGTGAGTATGACTGCCTGTGTATAGGGGGATGATACTACAGAGCAGGTGAGTATGACTGCCCGTGTATAGGAGGATAATACTACAGAGCAGGTGAGTATGACTGCCCGTGTATAGGGGGATGATACTACAGAGCAGGTGAGTATGACTGCCCGTGTATAGGGGGAGGATACTACAGAGCAGGTGAGTATGACTGCCCGTGTATAGGGGGAGGATACTACAGAGCAGGTGAGTATGACTGCCCGTGTATAGGGGGATGATACTACAGAGCAGGTGAGTATGACTGCCCGTGTATAGGAGCATGATACTACAGAGCAGGTGAGTATGACTGCCCGTGTATAGGAGGATAATACTACAGAGCAGGTGAGTATGACTGCCCGTGTATAGGGGGATGATACTACAGAGCAGGTGAGTATGACTGCCCGTGTATAGGGGGATGATACTACAGTGCAGGTGAGTATGACTGCCCGTGTATAGGGGGAGGATACTACAGAGCAGGTGAGTATGACTGCCCGTGTATAGGGAGATGATACTACAGAGCAGGTGAGTATGACTGCCCGTGTATAGGGGGATGATACTACAGAGCAGGTGAGTATGACTGCCCGTGTATAGGGAGATGATACTACAGAGCAGGTGAGTATGACTTCCTGTGTATAGGAGGATGATACTACAGAGCAGGTGAGTATGACTGCCCGTGTATAGGAGGATGATACTACAGAGCAGGTGAGTATGACTGCCCGTGTATAGGGAGATGATACTACCGAGCAGGTGAGTATGACTGCCCGTGTATAGGGGGATGAAACTACAGAGCAGGTGAGTATGACTGCCTGTGTATAGGGGGATGATACTACAGAGCAGGTGAGTATGACTGCCCGTGTATAGGGGGATGATACTACAGAGCAGGTGAGTATGACTGCCCGTGTATAGGAGGATGATACTGCAGAGCAGGTGAGTATGACTGCCCGTGTATAGGAGGATGATACTACAGAGCAGGTGAGTATGACTGCCCGTGTATAGGAGGATAATACTACAGAGCAGGTGAGTATGACTGCCCGTGTATAGGGGGATGATACTACAGTGCAGGTGAGTATGACTGCCCGTGTATAGGGGGAGGATACTACAGAGCAGGTGAGTATGACTGCCCGTGTATAGGAGGATGATACTACAGAGCAGGTGAGTATGACTGCCCGTGTATAGGGAGATGATACTACAGAGCAGGTGAGTATGACTGCCTGTGTATAGGGGGATGATACTACAGAGCAGGTGAGTATGACTGCCCGTGTATAGGAGGATAATACTACAGAGCAGGTGAGTATGACTGCCCGTGTATAGGAAGATAATACTACAGAGCAGGTGAGTATGACTGCCTGTGTATAGGAGGATGATACTACAGAGCAGGTGAGTATGACTGCCGGTGTATAGGGTGATGATACTACAGAGCAGGTGAGTATGACTGCCCGTGTATAGGGGGATGATACTACAGAGCAGGTGAGTATGACTGCCCATGTATAGGAGGATAATACTACAGAGCAGGTGAGTATGACTGCCCGTGTATAGGAGGATGATACTACAGAGCAGGTGAGTATGACTGCCCGTGTATAGGGGGTGGATACTACAGAGCAGGTGAGTATGACTGCCCGTGTATAGGGGGAGGATACTACAGAGCAGGTGAGTATGACTGCCCGTGTATAGGGGGATGATACTACAGAGCAGGTGAGTATGACTGCCCGTGTATAGGAGGATGATACTACAGAGCAGGTGAGTATGACTGCCCGTGTATAGGGGGATGATACTACAGAGCAGGTGAGTATGACTGCCCGTGTATAGGAGGATGATACTACAGAGCAGGTGAGTATGACTGCCCGTGTATAGGGGGATGATACTACAGAGCAGGTGAGTATGACTGCCCGTGTACAGGGAGATGATACTACAGAGCAGGTGAGTATGACTGCCCGTGTATAGGGGGTGGATACTACAGAGCAGGTGAGTATGACTGCCCGTGTATAGGGGGATGATACTACAGAGCAGGTGAGTATGACTGCCCGTGTATAGGGGGATGATACTACAGAGCAGGTGAGTATGACTGCCCGTGTATAGGAGGATGATACTACAGAGCAGGTGAGTATGACTGCCCGTGTATAGGGGGATGATACTACAGAGCAGGTGAGTATGACTGCCTGTGTATAGGAGGATGATACTACAGAGCAGGTGAGTATGACTGCCCGTGTATAGGAGGATGATACTACAGAGCAGGTGAGTATGACTGCCCGTGTATAGGGGGAGGATACTACAGAGCAGGTGAGTATGACTGCCCGTGTATAGGGGGATGATACTACAGAGCAGGTGAGTATGACTGCCTGTGTATAGGAGGATGATACTACAGAGCAGGTGAGTATGACTGCCCGTGTATAGGGGGATGATACTACAGAGCAGGTGAGTATGACTGCCTGTGTATAGGAGGATGATACTAGAGAGCAGGTGAGTATGACTGTCCGTGTATAGGGAGATGATACTACAGAGCAGGTGAGTATGACTGCCCGTGTATAGGGGGATGATACTACAGAGCAGGTGAGTATGACTGCCCGTGTATAGGGGGATGATACTACAGAGCAGGTGAGTATGACTGCCCCTGTATAGGGGGAGGATACTACAGAGCAGGTGAGTATGACTGCCCGTGTATAGGGGGATGATACTACAGAGCAGGTGAGTATGACTGCCTGTGTATAGGAGGATGATACTACAGAGCAGGTGAGTATGACTGCCCGTGTATAGGGGGATGATACTACAGAGCAGGTGAGTATGACTGCCCGTGTATAGGGGGATGATACTACAGAGCAGGTGAGTATAACTTCCTGTGTATAGGAGGATGATACTACAGAGCAGGTGAGTATGACTGCCCGTTTATAGGGGGATAATACTACAGAGCAGGTGAGTATGACTGCCTGTGTATAGGGGGATGATACTACAGAGCAGGTGAGTATGACTGCCCGTGTATAGGAGGATAATACTACAGAGCAGGTGAGTATGACTGCCCGTGTATAGGGGGATGATACTACAGAGCAGGTGAGTATGACTGCCCGTGTATAGGGGGAGGATACTACAGAGCAGGTGAGTATGACTGCCCGTGTATAGGGGGATTATACTACAGAGCAGGTGAGTATGACTGCCCGTGTATAGGAGGATGATACTACAGAGCAGGTGAGTATGACTGCCCGTGTATAGGAGGATAATACTACAGAGCAGGTGAGTATGACTGCCCGTGTATAGGGGGATGATACTACAGAGCAGGTGAGTATGACTGCCCGTGTATAGGGGGATGATACTACAGTGCAGGTGAGTATGACTGCCCGTGTATAGGGGGAGGATACTACAGAGCAGGTGAGTATGACTGCCCGTGTATAGGGAGATGATACTACAGAGCAGGTGAGTATGACTGCCCGTGTATAGGGAGATGATACTACAGAGCAGGTGAGTATGACTTCCTGTGTATAGGAGGATGATACTACAGAGCAGGTGAGTATGACTGCCCGTGTATAGGGGGATGATACTACAGAGCAGGTGAGTATGACTGCCCGTGTATATGGGGAGGATACTACCGAGCAGGTGAGTATGACTGCCCGTGTATAGGGGGATGAAACTACAGAGCAGGTGAGTATGACTGCCTGTGTATAGGGGGATGATACTACAGAGCAGGTGAGTATGACTGCCCGTGTATAGGGGGATGATACTACAGAGCAGGTGAGTATGACTGCCCGTGTATAGGAGGATGATACTACAGAGCAGGTGAGTATGACTGCCCGTGTATAGGAGGATGATACTACAGAGCAGGTGAGTATGACTGCCCGTGTATAGGAGGATAATACTACAAAGCAGGTGAGTATGACTGCCCGTGTATAGGGGGATGATACTACAGTGCAGGTGAGTATGACTGCCCGTGTATAGGGGGAGGATACTACAGAGCAGGTGAGTATGACTGCCCGTGTATAGGAGGATGATACTACAGAGCAGGTGAGTATGACTGCCCTTGTATAGGGAGATGATACTACAGAGCAGGTGAGTATGACTGCCTGTGTATAGGGGGATGATACTACAGAGCAGGTGAGTATGACTGCCCGTGTATAGGAGGATAATACTACAGAGCAGGTGAGTATGACTGCCCGTGTATAGGAAGATGATACTACAGAGCAGGTGAGTATGACTGCCTGTGTATAGGAGGATGATACTACAGAGCAGGTGAGTATGACTGCCGGTGTATAGGGTGATGATACTACAGAGCAGGTGAGTATGACTGCCCGTGTATAGGGGGATGATACTACAGAGCAGGTGAGTATGACTGCCCATGTATAGGAGGATAATACTACAGAGCAGGTGAGTATGACTGCCCGTGTATAGGAGGATGATACTACAGAGCAGGTGAGTATGACTGCCCGTGTATAGGGGGTGGATACTACAGAGCAGGTGAGTATGACTGCCCGTGTATAGGGGGAGGATACTACAGAGCAGGTGAGTATGACTGCCCGTGTATAGGGGGATGATACTACAGAGCAGGTGAGTATGACTGCCCGTGTATAGGAGGATGATACTACAGAGCAGGTGAGTATGACTGCCCGTGTAAAGGGGGATGATACTACAGAGCAGGTGAGTATGACTGCCCGTGTATAGGAGGATGATACTACAGAGCAGGTGAGTATGACTGCCCGTGTATACGGGGATGATACTACAGAGCAGGTGAGTATGACTGCCCGTGTACAGGGAGATGATACTACAGAGCAGGTGAGTATGACTGCCCGTGTATAGGGGGTGGATACTACAGAGCAGGTGAGTATGACTGCCCGTGTATAGGGGGAGGATACTACAGAGCAGGTGAGTATGACTGCCCGTGTATAGGAGGATGATACTACAGAGCAGGTGAGTATGACTGCCCGTGTATAGGAGGATGATACTACAGAGCAGGTGAGTATGACTGCCCGTGTATAGGGGGATGATACTACAGAGCAGGTGAGTATGACTGCCCGTGTATAGGAGGATGATACTACAGAGCAGGTGAGTATGACTGCCCGTGTATAGGGGGATGATACTACAGAGCAGGTGAGTATGACTGCCTGTGTATAGGAGGATGATACTACAGAGCAGGTGAGTATGACTGCCCGTGTATAGGAGGATGATACTACAGAGCAGGTGAGTATGACTGCCCGTGTATAGGGGGAGGATACTACAGAGCAGGTGAGTATGACTGCCCGTGTATAGGGGGATGATACTACAGAGCAGGTGAGTATGACTGCCCGTGTATAGGGGGAGGATACTACAGAGCAGGTGAGTATGACTGCCTGTGTATAGGAGGATGATACTACAGAGCAGGTGAGTATGACTGCCCGTGTATAGGGGGATGATACTACAGAGCAGGTGAGTATGACTGCCTGTGTATAGGAGGATGATACTAGAGAGCAGGTGAGTATGACTGTCCGTGTATAGGGAGATGATACTACAGAGCAGGTGAGTATGACTGCCCGTGTATAGGGGGATGATACTACAGAGCAGGTGAGTATGACTGCCCATGTATAGGGGGATGATACTACAGAGCAGGTGAGTATGACTGCCCGTGTATAGGGGGATGATACTACAGAGCAGGTGAGTATGACTGCCCGTGTATAGGAGGATGATACTACAGAGCAGGTGAGTATGACTGCCCGTGTATAGGGGGATGATACTACAGAGCAGGTGAGTATGACTGCCCGTGTATAGGGAGATGATACTACAGAGCAGGTGAGTATGACTGCCCGTGTATAGGAGGATGATACTACAAAGCAGGTGAGTATGACTGCAGTGTATAGGGGGATGATACTACAGAGCAGGTGAGTATGACTGCCCGTGTATAGGAGGATGATACTACAGAGCAGGTGAGTATGACTGCCCGTGTATAGGAGGATGATACTACAAAGCAGGTGAGTATGACTGCAGTGTATAGGGGGATGATACTACAGAGCAGGTGAGTATGACTGCCCGTGTATAGGGGGATGATACTACAGAGCAGGTGAGTATTACTGCCCGTGTATAGGGGGATGATACTACAGAGCAGGTGAGTATGACTGCCCGTATATAGGGGGATGATACTACAGAGCAGGTGAGTATGACTGCCTGTGTATAGGGGGATGATACTACAGAGCAGGTGAGTATGACTGCCCGTGTATAGGAGGATGATACTACAGAGCAGGTGAGTATGACTGCCCGTGTATAGGGGGAGGATACTACAGAGCAGGTGAGTATGACTGCCCGTGTATAGGGGGATGATACTACAGAGCAGGTGAGTATGACTGCCCGTGTATAGGAGGATGATACTACAGAGCAGGTGAGTATGACTGCCCGTGTATAGGGGGATGATACTACAGAGCAGGTGAGTATGACTGCCCGTGTACAGGGAGATGATACTACAGAGCAGGTGAGTATGACTGCCCGTGTATAGGGGGTGGATACTACAGAGCAGGTGAGTATGACTGCCCGTGTATAGGGGGATGATACTACAGAGCAGGTGAGTATGACTGCCCGTGTATAGGGGGATGATACTACAGAGCAGGTGAGTATGACTGCCCGTGTATAGGAGGATGATACTACAGAGCAGGTGAGTATGACTGCCCGTGTATAGGGGGATGATACTACAGAGCAGGTGAGTATGACTGCCTGTGTATAGGAGGATGATACTACAGAGCAGGTGAGTATGACTGCCCGTGTATAGGAGGATGATACTACAGAGCAGGTGAGTATGACTGCCCGTGTATAGGGGGAGGATACTACAGAGCAGGTGAGTATGACTGCCCGTGTATAGGGGGATGATACTACAGAGCAGGTGAGTATGACTGCCTGTGTATAGGAGGATGATACTACAGAGCAGGTGAGTATGACTGCCCGTGTATAGGGGGATGATACTACAGAGCAGGTGAGTATGACTGCCTGTGTATAGGAGGATGATACTAGAGAGCAGGTGAGTATGACTGTCCGTGTATAGGGAGATGATACTACAGAGCAGGTGAGTATGACTGCCCGTGTATAGGGGGATGATACTACAGAGCAGGTGAGTATGACTGCCCGTGTATAGGGGGATGATACTACAGAGCAGGTGAGTATGACTGCCCCTGTATAGGGGGAGGATACTACAGAGCAGGTGAGTATGACTGCCCGTGTATAGGGGGATGATACTACAGAGCAGGTGAGTATGACTGCCTGTGTATAGGAGGATGATACTACAGAGCAGGTGAGTATGACTGCCCGTGTATAGGGGGATGATACTACAGAGCAGGTGAGTATGACTGCCCGTGTATAGGGGGATGATACTACAGAGCAGGTGAGTATAACTTCCTGTGTATAGGAGGATGATACTACAGAGCAGGTGAGTATGACTGCCCGTTTATAGGGGGATAATACTACAGAGCAGGTGAGTATGACTGCCTGTGTATAGGGGGATGATACTACAGAGCAGGTGAGTATGACTGCCCGTGTATAGGAGGATAATACTACAGAGCAGGTGAGTATGACTGCCCGTGTATAGGGGGATGATACTACAGAGCAGGTGAGTATGACTGCCCGTGTATAGGGGGAGGATACTACAGAGCAGGTGAGTATGACTGCCCGTGTATAGGGGGATTATACTACAGAGCAGGTGAGTATGACTGCCCGTGTATAGGAGGATGATACTACAGAGCAGGTGAGTATGACTGCCCGTGTATAGGAGGATAATACTACAGAGCAGGTGAGTATGACTGCCCGTGTATAGGGGGATGATACTACAGAGCAGGTGAGTATGACTGCCCGTGTATAGGGGGATGATACTACAGTGCAGGTGAGTATGACTGCCCGTGTATAGGAGGATGATACTACAGAGCAGGTGAGTATGACTGCCCGTGTATAGGGGAATGATACTACAGAGCAGGTGAGTATGACTGCCCGTGTATAGGGGGAGGATACTACAGAGCAGGTGAGTATGACTGCCCGTGTATAGGGAGATGATACTACAGAGCAGGTGAGTATGACTGCCCGTGTATAGGGAGATGATACTACAGAGCAGGTGAGTATGACTTCCTGTGTATAGGAGGATGATACTACAGAGCAGGTGAGTATGACTGCCCGTGTATAGGGGGATGATACTACAGAGCAGGTGAGTATGACTGCCCGTGTATATGGGGAGGATACTACCGAGCAGGTGAGTATGACTGCCCGTGTATAGGGGGATGAAACTACAGAGCAGGTGAGTATGACTGCCTGTGTATAGGGGGATGATACTACAGAGCAGGTGAGTATGACTGCCCGTGTATAGGGGGATGATACTACAGAGCAGGTGAGTATGACTGCCCGTGTATAGGAGGATGATACTACAGAGCAGGTGAGTATGACTGCCCGTGTATAGGAGGATGATACTACAGAGCAGGTGAGTATGACTGCCCGTGTATAGGAGGATAATACTACAAAGCAGGTGAGTATGACTGCCCGTGTATAGGGGGATGATACTACAGTGCAGGTGAGTATGACTGCCCGTGTATAGGGGGAGGATACTACAGAGCAGGTGAGTATGACTGCCCGTGTATAGGAGGATGATACTACAGAGCAGGTGAGTATGACTGCCCGTGTATAGGGAGATGATACTACAGAGCAGGTGAGTATGACTGCCTGTGTATAGGGGGATGATACTACAGAGCAGGTGAGTATGACTGCCCGTGTATAGGAGGATAATACTACAGAGCAGGTGAGTATGACTGCCCGTGTATAGGAAGATGATACTACAGAGCAGGTGAGTATGACTGCCCGTGTATAGGAGGATGATACTACAGAGCAGGTGAGTATGACTGCCCGTGTATAGGAGGATGATACTACAGAGCAGGTGAGTATGACTGCCGGTGTATAGGGTGATGATACTACAGAGCAGGTGAGTATGACTGCCCGTGTATAGGGGGATGATACTACAGAGCAGGTGAGTATGACTGCCCGTGTATAGGAGGATAATACTACAGAGCAGGTGAGTCTGACTGCCCGTGTATAGGAGGATGATACTACAGAGCAGGTGAGTATGACTGCCGGTGTATAGGGTGATGATACTACAGAGCAGGTGAGTATGACTGCCCGTGTATAGGGGGATGATACTACAGAGCAGGTGAGTATGACTGCCCATGTATAGGAGGATAATACTACAGAGCAGGTGAGTATGACTGCCCGTGTATAGGAGGATGATACTACAGAGCAGGTGAGTATGACTGCCCGTGTATAGGGGGTGGATACTACAGAGCAGGTGAGTATGACTGCCCGTGTATAGGGGGAGGATACTACAGAGCAGGTGAGTATGACTGCCCGTGTATAGGGGGATGATACTACAGAGCAGGTGAGTATGACTGCCCGTGTATAGGAGGATGATACTACAGAGCAGGTGAGTATGACTGCCCGTGTAAAGGGGGATGATACTACAGAGCAGGTGAGTATGACTGCCCGTGTATAGGAGGATGATACTACAGAGCAGGTGAGTATGACTGCCCGTGTATACGGGGATGATACTACAGAGCAGGTGAGTATGACTGCCCGTGTACAGGGAGATGATACTACAGAGCAGGTGAGTATGACTGCCCGTGTACAGGGAGATGATACTACAGAGCAGGTGAGTATGACTGCCCGTGTATAGGGGGTGGATACTACAGAGCAGGTGAGTATGACTGCCCGTGTATAGGGGGATGATACTACAGAGCAGGTGAGTATGACTGCCCGTGTATAGGGGGATGATACTACAGAGCAGGTGAGTATGACTGCCCATGTATAGGAGGATGATACTACAGAGCAGGTGAGTATGACTGCCCGTGTATAGGGGGATGATACTACAGAGCAGGTGAGTATGACTGCCTGTGTATAGGAGGATGATACTACAGAGCAGGTGAGTATGACTGCCCGTGTATAGGAGGATGATACTACAGAGCAGGTGAGTATGACTGCCCGTGTATAGGGGGAGGATACTACAGAGCAGGTGAGTATGACTGCCCGTGTATAGGGGGATGATACTACAGAGCAGGTGAGTATGACTGCCCGTGTATAGGGGGAGGATACTACAGAGCAGGTGAGTATGACTGCCTGTGTATAGGAGGATGATACTACAGAGCAGGTGAGTATGACTGCCCGTGTATAGGGGGATGATACTACAGAGCAGGTGAGTATGACTGCCTGTGTATAGGAGGATGATACTAGAGAGCAGGTGAGTATGACTGTCCGTGTATAGGGAGATGATACTACAGAGCAGGTGAGTATGACTGCCCGTGTATAGGGGGATGATACTACAGAGCAGGTGAGTATGACTGCCCATGTATAGGGGGATGATACTACAGAGCAGGTGAGTATGACTGCCCGTGTATAGGGGGATGATACTACAGAGCAGGTGAGTATGACTGCCCGTGTATAGGAGGATGATACTACAGAGCAGGTGAGTATGACTGCCCGTGTATAGGGGGATGATACTACAGAGCAGGTGAGTATGACTGCCCGTGTATAGGGAGATGATACTACAGAGCAGGTGAGTATGACTGCCCGTGTATAGGAGGATGATACTACAAAGCAGGTGAGTATGACTGCAGTGTATAGGGGGATGATACTACAGAGCAGGTGAGTATGACTGCCCGTGTATAGGAGGATGATACTACAGAGCAGGTGAGTATGACTGCCCGTGTATAGGAGGATGATACTACAAAGCAGGTGAGTATGACTGCAGTGTATAGGGGGATGATACTACAGAGCAGGTGAGTATGACTGCCCGTGTATAGGGGGATGATACTACAGAGCAGGTGAGTATTACTGCCCGTGTATAGGGGGATGATACTACAGAGCAGGTGAGTATGACTGCCCGTATATAGGGGGATGATACTACAGAGCAGGTGAGTATGACTGCCTGTGTATAGGGGGATGATACTACAGAGCAGGTGAGTATGACTGCCCGTGTATAGGAGGATGATACTACAGAGCAGGTGAGTATGACTGCCCGTGTATAGGGGGAGGATACTACAGAGCAGGTGAGTATGACTGCCCGTGTATAGGGGGATGATACTACAGAGCAGGTGAGTATGACTGCCTGTGTATAGGAGGATGATACTACAGAGCAGGTGAGTATGACTGCCGGTGTATAGGGTGATGATACTACAGAGCAGGTGAGTATGACTGCCGGTGTATAGGGTGATGATACTACAGAGCAGGTGAGTATGACTGCCCGTGTATAGGGGGATGATACTACAGAGCAGGTGAGTATGACTGCCCGTGTATAGGAGGATGATACTACAGAGCAGGTGAGTATGACTGCCGGTGTATAGGGTGATGATACTACAGAGCAGGTGAGTATGACTGCCCGTGTATAGGGGGAGGATACTACCGAGCAGGTGAGTATGACTGCCCGTGTAAAGGAGGATGATACTACAGAGCAGGTGAGTATGACTGCCCGTGTATAGGGAGATGATACTACAGAGCAGGTGAGTATGACTGCCCGTGTATAGGGGGAGGATACTACAGAGCAGGTGAGTATGACTGCCCGTGTATAGGGGGAGGATACTACAGAGCAGGTGAGTCTGACTGCCCGTGTATAGGGGGATGATACTACAGAGCAGGTGAGTATGACTGCCCGTGTATAGGAGGATGATACTACCGAGCAGGTGAGTATGACTGCCCGTGTATAGGAGGATGATACTACAGAGCAGGTGAGTATGACTGCCCGTGTATAGGAGGATGATACTACAGAGCAGGTGAGTATGACTGCCCGTGTATAGGAGGATGATACTACAGAGCAGGTGAGTATGACTGCCGGTGTATAGGGTGATGATACTACAGAGCAGGTGAGTATGACTGCCCGTGTATAGGGGGATGATACTACAGAGCAGGTGAGTATGACTGCCCGTGTATAGGAGGATGATACTACAGAGCAGGTGAGTATGACTGCCGGTGTATAGGGTGATGATACTACAGAGCAGGTGAGTATGACTGCCCGTGTATAGGGGGATGATACTACAGAGCAGGTGAGTATGACTGCCCGTGTATAGGGGGAGGATACTACCGAGCAGGTGAGTATGACTGCCCGTGTATAGGAGGATGATACTACAGAGCAGGTGAGTATGACTGCCCGTGTATAGGGAGATGATACTACAGAGCAGGTGAGTATGACTGCCCGTGTATAGGGGGAGGATACTACAGAGCAGGTGAGTATGACTGCCCGTGTATAGGGGGAGGATACTACAGAGCAGGTGAGTCTGACTGCCCGTGTATAGGGGGATGATACTACAGAGCAGGTGAGTATGACTGCCCGTGTATAGGAGGATGATACTACCGAGCAGGTGAGTATGACTGCCCGTGTATAGGAGGATGATACTACAGAGCAGGTGAGTATGACTGCCCGTGTATAGGAGGATGATACTACAGAGCAGGTGAGTATGACTGCCCGTGTATAGGAGGATGATACTACAGAGCAGGTGAGTATGACTGCCCGTGTATAGGGGGATGATACTACAGAGCAGGTGAGTATGACTGCCCGTGTATAGGGGGAGGATACTACAGAGCAGGTGAGTATGACTGCCCGTGTATAGGAGGATGATACTACAGAGCAGGTGAGTATGACTGCCCGTGTATAGGGGGATGATACTACAGAGCAGGTGAGTATGACTGCCCGTGTATAGGAGGATGATACTACAGAGCAGGTGAGTATGACTGCCCGTGTATAGGGGGATGATACTACAGAGCAGGTGAGTATGACTGCCCGTGTATAGGGGGAGGATACTACAGAGCAGGTGAGTATGACTGCCCGTGTATAGGGGGATGATACTACAGAGCAGGTGAGTATGACTGCCCGTGTATAGGGGGAGGATACTACAGAGCAGGTGAGTATGACTGCCCGTGTATAGGAGGATGATACTACAGAGCAGGTGAGTATGACTGCCCGTGTATAGGGGGATGATACTACAGAGCAGGTGAGTATGACTGCCCGTGTATAGGGGGAGGATACTACAGAGCAGGTGAGTATGACTGCCCGTGTATAGGAGGATAATACTACAGAGCAGGTGAGTATGACTGCCCGTGTATAGGAGGATGATACGACAGAGCAGGTGAGTATGACTGCCCGTGTATAGGGGGATGATACTACAGAGCAGGTGAGTATGACTGCCCGTGTATAGGGGGATGATACTACAGAGCAGGTGAGTATGACTGCCCGTGTATAAGGGGATGATACTACAAAGCAGGTGAGTATGACTGCCCGTGTATAGGAGGATGATACTACAGAGCAGGTGAGTATGACTGCAGTGTATAGGGGAATGATACTACAGAGCAGGTGAGTATGACTGCCCGTGTATAGGAGGATGATACTACAGAGCAGGTGAGTATGACTGCCCGTGTATAGGAGGATGATACTACAGAGCAGGTGAGTATGACTGCCCGTGTATAGGAAGATGATACTACAGAGCAGGTGAGTATGACTGCCCGTGTATAGGAGGATGATACTACAGAGCAGGTGAGTATGACTGCCCGTGTATAGGGGGATAATACAACAGAGCAGGTGAGTATGACTGCCCGTGTATAGGAGGAGGATACTACAGAGCAGGTGAGTATGACTGCCCGTGTATAGGAGCATGATACTACAGAGCAGGTGAGTATGACTGCCCGTGTATAGGAGGATGATACTACAGAGCAGGTGAGTATGACTGCCCGTGTATAGGGGGATGATACTACAGAGCAGGTGAGTATGACTGCCCGTGTATAGGAGGATGATACTACAGAGCAGGTGAGTATGACTGCCGGTGTATAGGGGGATGATACTACAGAGCAGGTGAGTATGACTGCCCGTGTATAGGAGGATGATACTACAGAGCAGGTGAGTATGACTGCCCGTGTATAGGAGGATGATACTACAGAGCAGGTGAGTATGACTGCCCGTGTATAGGAGGATGATACTACAGAGCAGGTGAGTATGACTGCCCGTGTATAGGGGGATGATACTACAGAGCAGGTGAGTATGACTGCCCGTGTATAGGGGGATGATACTACAGAGCAGGTGAGTATGACTGCCCGTGTATAGGGGGATGATACTACAGAGCAGGTGAGTATGACTGCCCGTGTATAGGGGGATGATACTACAGAGCAGGTGAGTATGACTGCCCGTGTATAGGGGGATGATACTACAGAGCAGGTGAGTATGACTGCCCGTGTATAGGGGGATGATACTACAGAGCAGGTGAGTATGACTTCCTGTGTATAGGAGGATGATACTACAGAGCAGGTGAGTATGACTGCCCGTGTATAGGGGGATGATACTACAGAGCAGGTGAGTATGACTGCCTGTGTATAGGGGGATGATACTACAGAGCAGGTGAGTATGACTGCCCGTGTATAGGGGGATGATACTACAGAGCAGGTGAGTATGACTGCCCGTGTATAGGGGGATGATACTACAGAGCAGGTGAGTATGACTGCCCGTGTATAGGGGGATGATACTACAGAGCAGGTGAGTATGACTGCCCGTGTATAGGGGGATGATACTACAGAGCAGGTGAGTATGACTGCCCGTGTATAGGAGGATGATACTACAGAGCAGGTGAGTATGACTGCCCGTGTATAGGAGGATAATACTACAGAGCAAGTGAGTATGACTGCCCGTGTATAGGGGGATGATACTACAGTGCAGGTGAGTATGACTGCCCGTGTATAGGGGGAGGATACTACAGAGCAGGTGAGTATGACTGCCCGTGTATAGGGAGATGATACTACAGAGCAGGTGAGTATGACTGCCCGTGTATAGGGAGATGATACTACAGAGCAGGTGAGTATGACTTCCTGTGTATAGGAGGATGATACTACAGAGCAGGTGAGTATGACTGCCCGTGTATAGGAGGATAATACTACAGAGCAGGTGAGTATGACTGCCCGTGTATAGGGTGATGATACTACAGAGCAGGTGAGTATGACTGCCCGTGTATAGGAGGATAATACTACAGAGCAGGTGAGTATGACTGCCCGTGTATAGGAGGATAATACTACAGAGCAGGTGAGTATGACTGCCCGTGTATAGGGAGATGATACTACAGAGCAGGTGACTATGACTGCCCATGTATAGGAGGATAATACTACAGAGCAGGTGAGTATGACTGCCCGTGTATAGGGGGATGATACTACAGAGCAGGTGAGTATGACTGCCCGTGTAAAGGAGGATGATACTACAGAGCAGGTGAGTATGACTGCCCGTGTATAGGAGGATGATACTACAGAGCAGGTGAGTATGACTGCCCGTGTATAGGAGGATAATACTACAGAGCAGGTGAGTATGACTGCCCGTGTATAGGGGGATGATACTACAGTGCAGGTGAGTATGACTGCCCGTGTATAGGGGGAGGATACTACAGAGCAGGTGAGTATGACTGCCCGTGTATAGGGGGATGATACTACAGAGCAGGTGAGTATGACTGCCCGTGTATAGGAGGATGATACTACAGAGCAGGTGAGTATGACTGCCCGTGTATAGGGGGAGGATACTACAGTGCAGGTGAGTATGACTGCCCGTGTATAGGGGGAGGATACTACAGAGCAGGTGAGTATGACTGCCCGTGTATAGGGAGATGATACTACAGAGCAGGTGAGTATGACTGCCCGTGTATAGGGAGATGATACTACAGAGCAGGTGAGTATGACTTCCTGTGTATAGGAGGATGATACTACAGAGCAGGTGAGTATGACTGCCCGTGTATAGGGGGATGATACTACAGAGCAGGTGAGTATGACTGCCTGTGTATAGGGGGATGATACTACAGAGCAGGTGAGTATGACTGCCCGTGTATAGGGGGATGATACTACAGAGCAGGTGAGTATGACTGCCCGTGTATAGGGGGATGATACTACAGAGCAGGTGAGTATGACTGCCCGTGTATAGGAGGATGATACTACAGAGCAGGTGAGTATGAATGCCCGTGTATAGGAGGATAATACTACAGAGCAGGTGAGTATGACTGCCCGTGTATAGGGGGAGGATACTACAGAGCAGGTGAGTATGACTGCCGGTGTATAGGGGGAGGATACTACAGAGCAGGTGAGTATGACTGCCCGTGTATAGGGGGATGATACTACAGAGCAGGTGAGTATGACTGCCTGTGTATAGGGAGATGATACTACAGAGCAGGTGAGTATGACTGCCGGTGTATAGGGTGATGATACTACAGAGCAGGTGAGTATGACTGCCGGTGTATAGGGTGATGATACTACAGAGCAGGTGAGTATGACTGCCTGTGTATAGGGTGATGATACTACAGAGCAGGTGAGTATGACTGCCCATGTATAGGAGGATGATACTACAGAGCAGGTGAGTATGACTGCCCGTGTATAGGAGGATGATACTACAGAGCAGGTGAGTATGACTGCCCGTGTATAGGGGGATGATACTACAGAGCAGGTGAGTATGACTGCCCGTGTATAGGGGGATGATACTACAGAGCAGGTGAGTATGACTGCCCATGTAGAGGGGGATGATAATACAGAGCAGGTGAGTATGACTGCCCGTGTATAGGAGGATGATACTACAGAGCAGGTGAGTATGACTTCCTGTGTATAGGAGGATGATACTACAGAGCAGGTGAGTATGACTGCCCGTGTATAGGGGGATGATACTACAGAGCAGGTGAGTATGACTGCCCGTGTATAGGAGGATGATACTACAGAGCAGGTGAGTATGACTGCCCGTGTATAGGAGGATGATACTACAGAGCAGGTGAGTATGACTGCCCGTGTATAGGAGGATAATACTACAGAGCAGGTGAGTATGACTGCCCGTGTATAGGGGGAGGATACTACAGAGCAGGTGAGTATGACTGCCCGTGTATAGGGGGATGATACTACAGAGCAGGTGAGTATGACTGCCCGTGTATAGGAGGATGATACTACAGAGCAGGTGAGTATGACTGCCCGTGTATAGGAGGATAATACTACAGAGCAAGTGAGTATGACTGCCCGTGTATAGGGGGATGATACTACAGTGCAGGTGAGTATGACTGCCCGTGTATAGGAGGATAATACTACAGAGCAAGTGAGTATGACTGCCCGTGTATAGGGGGATGATACTACAGTGCAGGTGAGTATGACTGCCCGTGTATAGGAGGATAATACTACAGAGCAAGTGAGTATGACTGCCCGTGTATAGGGGGATGATACTACAGAGCAGGTGAGTATGACTGCCCGTGTATAGGGGGAGGATACTACAGAGCAGGTGAGTATGACTGCCCGTGTATAGGGAGATGATACTACAGAGCAGGTGAGTATGACTGCCCGTGTATAGGGAGATGATACTACAGAGCAGGTGAGTATGACTTCCTGTGTATAGGAGGATGATACTACAGAGCAGGTGAGTATGACTGCCCGTGTATAGGGGGATGATACTACAGAGCAGGTGAGTATGACTGCCTGTGTATAGGGGGATGATACTACAGAGCAGGTGAGTATGACTGCCCGTGTATAGGGGGATGATACTACAGAGCAGGTGAGTATGACTGCCCGTGTATAGGGGGATGATACTACAGAGCAGGTGAGTATGACTGCCCGTGTATAGGAGGATGATACTACAGAGCAGGTGAGTATGACTGCCCGTGTATAGGAGGATAATACTACAGAGCAGGTGAGTATGACTGCCCGTGTATAGGGGGAGGATACTACAGAGCAGGTGAGTATGACTGCCCGTGTATAGGGGGAGGATACTACAGAGCAGGTGAGTATGACTGCCCGTGTATAGGGGGATGATACTACAGAGCAGGTGAGTATGACTGCCTGTGTATAGGGAGATGATACTACAGAGCAGGTGAGTATGACTGCCGGTGTATAGGGTGATGATACTACAGAGCAGGTGAGTATGACTGCCGGTGTATAGGGTGATGATACTACAGAGCAGGTGAGTATGACTGCCTGTGTATAGGGTGATGATACTACAGAGCAGGTGAGTATGACTGCCCATGTATAGGAGGATGATACTACAGAGCAGGTGAGTATGACTGCCCGTGTATAGGAGGATGATACTACAGAGCAGGTGAGTATGACTGCCCGTGTATAGGGGGATGATACTACAGAGCAGGTGAGTATGACTGCCCGTGTATAGGGGGATGATACTACAGAGCAGGTGAGTATGACTGCCCATGTAGAGGGGGATGATAATACAGAGCAGGTGAGTATGACTGCCCGTGTATAGGAGGATGATACTACAGAGCAGGTGAGTATGACTGCCCGTGTATAGGGGGATGATACTACAGAGCAGGTGAGTATGACTGCCCGTGTATAGGGGGAGGATACTACAGAGCAGGTGAGTATGACTGCCCGTGTATAGGGGGATGATACTACAGAGCAGGTGAGTATGACTGCCCGTGTATAGGGGGATGATACTACAGAGCAGGTGAGTATGACTGCCCGTGTATAGGAGGATGATACTACAGAGCAGGTGAGTATGACTGCCCGTGTATAGGGGGAGGATACTACAGAGCAGGTGAGTATGACTGCCCGTGTATAGGGAGATGATACTACAGAGCAGGTGAGTATGACTGCCCGTGTATAGGGAGATGATACTACAGAGCAGGTGAGTATGACTTCCTGTGTATAGGAGGATGATACTACAGAGCAGGTGAGTATGACTGCCCGTGTATAGGGGGATGATACTACAGAGCAGGTGAGTATGACTGCCCGTGTATAGGAGGATGATACTACAGAGCAGGTGAGTATGACTGCCCGTGTATAGGGAGATGATACTACAGAGCAGGTGAGTATGACTGCCCGTGTATAGGAGGATGATACTACAGAGCAGGTAAGTATGACTGCCCGTGTATAGGAGGATGATACTACAGAGCAGGTGAGTATGACTGCCCGTGTATAGGAGGATAATACTACAGAGCAGGTGAGTATGACTGCCCGTGTATAGGGGGATGATACTACAGTGCAGGTGAGTATGACTGCCCGTGTATAGGGGGAGGATACTACAGAGCAGGTGAGTATGACTGCCCGTGTATAGGGGGATGATACTACAGAGCAGGTGAGTATGACTGCCCGTGTATAGGAGGATGATACTACAGAGCAGGTGAGTATGACTGCCCGTGTATAGGAGGATAATACTACAGAGCAAGTGAGTATGACTGCCCGTGTATAGGGGGATGATACTACAGTGCAGGTGAGTATGACTGCCCGTGTATAGGGGGAGGATACTACAGAGCAGGTGAGTATGACTGCCCGTGTATAGGGAGATGATACTACAGAGCAGGTGAGTATGACTGCCCGTGTATAGGGAGATGATACTACAGAGCAGGTGAGTATGACTTCCTGTGTATAGGAGGATGATACTACAGAGCAGGTGAGTATGACTGCCCGTGTATAGGGGGATGATACTACAGAGCAGGTGAGTATGACTGCCTGTGTATAGGGGGATGATACTACAGAGCAGGTGAGTATGACTGCCCGTGTATAGGGGGATGATACTACAGAGCAGGTGAGTATGACTGCCCGTGTATAGGGGGATGATACTACAGAGCAGGTGAGTATGACTGCCCGTGTATAGGAGGATGATACTACAGAGCAGGTGAGTATGACTGCCCGTGTATAGGAGGATAATACTACAGAGCAGGTGAGTATGACTGCCCGTGTATAGGGGGAGGATACTACAGAGCAGGTGAGTATGACTGCCCGTGTATAGGGGGAGGATACTACAGAGCAGGTGAGTATGACTGCCCGTGTATAGGGGGATGATACTACAGAGCAGGTGAGTATGACTGCCTGTGTATAGGGAGATGATACTACAGAGCAGGTGAGTATGACTGCCGGTGTATAGGGTGATGATACTACAGAGCAGGTGAGTATGACTGCCGGTGTATAGGGTGATGATACTACAGAGCAGGTGAGTATGACTGCCTGTGTATAGGGTGATGATACTACAGAGCAGGTGAGTATGACTGCCCATGTATAGGAGGATGATACTACAGAGCAGGTGAGTATGACTGCCCGTGTATAGGAGGATGATACTACAGAGCAGGTGAGTATGACTGCCCGTGTATAGGAGGATGATACTACAGAGCAGGTGAGTATGACTGCCCGTGTATAGGGGGTGGATACTACAGAGCAGGTGAGTATGACTGCCCGTGTATAGGGGGATGATACTACAGAGCAGGTGAGTATGACTGCCCGTGTATAGGGGGATGATACTACAGAGCAGGTGAGTATGACTGCCCATGTAGAGGGGGATGATAATACAGAGCAGGTGAGTATGACTGCCCGTGTATAGGAGGATGATACTACAGAGCAGGTGAGTATGACTTCCTGTGTATAGGAGGATGATACTACAGAGCAGGTGAGTATGACTGCCCGTGTATAGGGGGATGATACTACAGAGCAGGTGAGTATGACTGCCCGTGTATAGGAGGATGATACTACAGAGCAGGTGAGTATGACTGCCCATGTATAGGGGGAGGATACTACAGAGCAGGTGAGTATGACTGCCCGTGTATAGGGGGAGGATACTACAGAGCAGGTGAGTATGACTGCCCGTGTATAGGAGGATGATACTACAGAGCAGGTGAGTATGACTGCCCGTGTATAGGAGGATAATACTACAGAGCAGGTGAGTATGACTGCCCGTGTATAGGGGGATGATACTACAGTGCAGGTGAGTATGACTGCCCGTGTATAGGGGGAGGATACTACAGAGCAGGTGAGTATGACTGCCCGTGTATAGGGGGATGATACTACAGAGCAGGTGAGTATGACTGCCCGTGTATAGGGGGATGATACTACAGAGCAGGTGAGTATGACTGCCCGTGTATAGGAGGATGATACTACAGAGCAGGTGAGTATGACTGCCCGTGTATAGGGGGATGATACTACAGAGCAGGTGAGTATGACTGCCCGTGTATAGGGGGATGATACTACAGAGCAGGTGAGTATGACTGCCCGTGTATAGGGGGAGGATACTACAGAGCAGGTGAGTATGACTGCCCGTGTATAGGAGGATGATACTACAGAGCAGGTGAGTATGACTGCCCGTGTATAGGAGGATAATACTACAGAGCAAGTGAGTATGACTGCCCGTGTATAGGGGGATGATACTACAGTGCAGGTGAGTATGACTGCCCGTGTATAGGGGGATGATACTACAGAGCAGGTGAGTATGACTGCCCGTGTATAGGGAGATGATACTACAGAGCAGGTGAGTATGACTGCCCGTGTATAGGGGGATGATACTACAGAGCAGGTGAGTATGACTGCCCGTGTATAGGGGGATGATACTACAGAGCAGGTGAGTATGACTGCCCGTGTATAGGGGGAGGATACTACAGAGCAGGTGAGTATGACTGCCCGTGTATAGGGAGATGATACTACAGAGCAGGTGAGTATGACTGCCCGTGTATAGGGAGATGATACTACAGAGCAGGTGAGTATGACTTCCTGTGTATAGGAGGATGATACTACAGAGCAGGTGAGTATGACTGCCCGTGTATAGGGGGATGATACTACAGAGCAGGTGAGTATGACTGCCTGTGTATAGGGGGATGATACTACAGAGCAGGTGAGTATGACTGCCCGTGTATAGGGGGATGATACTACAGAGCAGGTGAGTATGACTGCCCGTGTATAGGGGGATGATACTACAGAGCAGGTGAGTATGACTGCCCGTGTATAGGAGGATGATACTACAGAGCAGGTGAGTATGACTGCCCGTGTATAGGAGGATAATACTACAGAGCAGGTGAGTATGACTGCCCGTGTATAGGGGGAGGATACTACAGAGCAGGTGAGTATGACTGCCCGTGTATAGGGGGAGGATACTACAGAGCAGGTGAGTATGACTGCCCGTGTATAGGGGGATGATACTACAGAGCAGGTGAGTATGACTGCCTGTGTATAGGGAGATGATACTACAGAGCAGGTGAGTATGACTGCCGGTGTATAGGGTGATGATACTACAGAGCAGGTGAGTATGACTGCCGGTGTATAGGGGGATGATACTACAGAGCAGGTGAGTATGACTGCCTGTGTATAGGGTGATGATACTACAGAGCAGGTGAGTATGACTGCCCATGTATAGGAGGATGATACTACAGAGCAGGTGAGTATGACTGCCCGTGTATAGGAGGATGATACTACAGAGCAGGTGAGTATGACTGCCCGTGTATAGGGGGATGATACTACAGAGCAGGTGAGTATGACTGCCCGTGTATAGGGGGATGATACTACAGAGCAGGTGAGTATGACTGCCCATGTAGAGGGGGATGATAATACAGAGCAGGTGAGTATGACTGCCCGTGTATAGGAGGATGATACTACAGAGCAGGTGAGTATGACTGCCCGTGTATAGGGGGATGATACTACAGAGCAGGTGAGTATGACTGCCCGTGTATAGGAGGATGATACTACAGAGCAGGTGAGTATGACTGCCCGTGTATAGGGGGATGATACTACAGAGCAGGTGAGTATGACTGCCCGTGTATAGGGGGATGATACTACAGAGCAGGTGAGTATGACTGCCCGTGTATAGGAGGATGATACTACAGAGCAGGTGAGTATGACTGCCCGTGTATAGGGGGAGGATACTACAGAGCAGGTGAGTATGACTGCCCGTGTATAGGAGGATGATACTACAGAGCAGGGGAGTATGACTGCCCGTGTATAGGAGGATGATACTACAGAGCAGGTGAGTATGACTTCCTGTGTATAGGAGGATGATACTACAGAGCAGGTGAGTATGACTGCCCGTGTATAGGGGGATGATACTACAGAGCAGGTGAGTATGACTGCCCGTGTATAGGAGGATGATACTACAGAGCAGGTGAGTATGACTGCCCGTGTATAGGAGGATGATACTACAGAGCAGGTGAGTATGACTGCCCGTGTATAGGAGGATAATACTACAGAGCAGGTGAGTATGACTGCCCGTGTATAGGGGGATGATACTACAGTGCAGGTGAGTATGACTGCCCGTGTATAGGGGGAGGATACTACAGAGCAGGTGAGTATGACTGCCCGTGTATAGGGGGATGATACTACAGAGCAGGTGAGTATGACTGCCCGTGTATAGGAGGATGATACTACAGAGCAGGTGAGTATGACTGCCCGTGTATAGGAGGATAATACTACAGAGCAAGTGAGTATGACTGCCCGTGTATAGGGGGATGATACTACAGTGCAGGTGAGTATGACTGCCCGTGTATAGGGGGAGGATACTACAGAGCAGGTGAGTATGACTGCCCGTGTATAGGGAGATGATACTACAGAGCAGGTGAGTATGACTGCCCGTGTATAGGGAGATGATACTACAGAGCAGGTGAGTATGACTTCCTGTGTATAGGAGGATGATACTACAGAGCAGGTGAGTATGACTGCCCGTGTATAGGGGGATGATACTACAGAGCAGGTGAGTATGACTGCCTGTGTATAGGGGGATGATACTACAGAGCAGGTGAGTATGACTGCCCGTGTATAGGGGGATGATACTACAGAGCAGGTGAGTATGACTGCCCGTGTATAGGGGGATGATACTACAGAGCAGGTGAGTATGACTGCCCGTGTATAGGAGGATGATACTACAGAGCAGGTGAGTATGACTGCCCGTGTATAGGAGGATAATACTACAGAGCAGGTGAGTATGACTGCCCGTGTATAGGGGGAGGATACTACAGAGCAGGTGAGTATGACTGCCCGTGTATAGGGGGATGATACTACAGAGCAGGTGAGTATGACTGCCCGTGTATAGGAGGATGATACTACAGAGCAGGTGAGTATGACTGCCCGTGTATAGGGGGATGATACTACAGAGCAGGTGAGTATGACTGCCCGTGTACAGGGAGATGATACTACAGAGCAGGTGAGTATGACTGCCCGTGTATAGGAGGATGATACTACAGAGCAGGTGAGTATGACTGCCCGTGTATAGGGGGTGGATACTACAGAGCAGGTGAGTATGACTGCCCGTGTATAGGGAGATGATACTACAGAGCAGGTGAGTATGACTGCCCGTGTATAGGAGGAAGATACTACAGAGCAGGTGAGTATGACTGCCTGTGTATAGGAGGATGATACTACAGAGCAGGTGAGTATGACTGCCCGTGTATAGGAGGATGATACTACAGAGCAGGTGAGTATGACTGCCCCTGTATAGGGGGAGGATACTACAGAGCAGGTGAGTATGACTGCCCGTGTATAGGGGGATGATACTACAGAGCAGGTGAGTATGACTGCCTGTGTATAGGAGGATGATACTACAGAGCAGGTGAGTATGACTGCCCGTGTATAGGGGGATGATACTACAGAGCAGGTGAGTATGACTGCCTGTGTTTAGGAGGATGATACTACAGAGCAGGTGAGTATGACTGCCCGTGTATAGGAGGAGGATACTACAGAGCAGGTGAGTATGACTGCCCGTGTATAGGGTGATGATACTACAGAGCAGGTGAGTATGACTGCCCGTGTATAGGGGGAGGATACTACAGAGCAGGTGAGTATGACTGCCCGTGTATAGGGGGATGATACTACAGAGCAGGTAAGTATGACTGCCTGTGTATAGGAGGATGATACTACAGAGCAGGTGAGTATGACTGCCCGTGTATAGGAGGAGGATACTACAGAGCAGGTGAGTATGACTGCTCGTGTATAGGGTGATGATACTACAGAGCAGGTGAGTATGACTGCTCGTGTATAGGAGGATGATACTACAGAGCAGGTGAGTATGACTGCCTGTGTATAGGGGGATGATACTACAGAGCAGGTGAGTATGACTGCCTGTGTATAGGAGGATGATACTACAGAGCAGGTGAGTATGACTGCCCGTGTATAGGAGGATGATACTACAGAGCAGGTGAGTATGACTGCCCGTGTATAGGGGGAGGATACTACAGAGCAGGTGAGTATGACTGCCCGTGTATAGGGGGAGGATACTACAGAGCAGGTGAGTATGACTGCCCGTGTATAGGGAGATGATACTACAGAGCAGGTGAGTATGACTGCCCGTGTATAGGGGGATGATACTACAGAGCAGGTGAGTATGACTGTCCGTGTATAGGGGGATGATACTACAGAGCAGGTGAGTATGATTGCCCGTGTATAGGAGGATGATACTACAGAGCAGGTGAGTATGACTGCCCGTGTATAGGGGGATGATACTACAGAGCAGGTGAGTATGACTGCCCGTGTATAGGGAGATGATACTACAGAGCAGGTGAGTATGACTGCCCGTGTATAGGAGGATGATACAACAAAGCAGGTGAGTATGACTGCCAGTGTATAGGGGGATGATACTACAGAGCAGGTGAGTATGACTGCCCGTGTATAGGGGGATGATACTACAGAGCAGGTGAGTATGACTGCCTGTGTATAGGGGGATGATACTACAGAGCAGGTGAGTATGACTGCCCGTGTATAGGGAGATGATACTACAGAGCAGGTGAGTATGACTGCCCGTGTATAGGGGGAGGATACTACAGAGCAGGTGAGTATGACTGCCCGTGTATAGGGGGAGGATACTACAGAGCAGGTGAGTATGACTGCCCGTGTATAGGGGGATGATACTACAGAGCAGGTGAGTATGACTGCCTGTGTATAGGGGGATGATACTACAGAGCAGGTGAGTATGACTGCCCGTGTATAGGAGGATGATACTACAGAGCAGGTGAGTATGACTGCCCGTGTATAGGGGGAGGATACTACAGAGCAGGTGAGTATGACTGCCCGTGTATAGGGGGATGATACTACAGAGCAGGTGAGTATGACTGCCTGTGTATAGGAGGATGATACTACAGAGCAGGTGAGTATGACTGCCCGTGTATAGGGAGATGATACTACAGAGCAGGTGAGTATGACTGCCCGTGTATAGGGGGAGGATACTACAGAGCAGGTGAGTATGACTGCCCGTGTATAGGGAGATGATACTACAGAGCAGGTGAGTATGACTGCCCGTGTATAGGAGGATGATACTACAGAGCAGGTGAGTATGACTGCCCGTGTATAGGGGGATGATACTACAGAGCAGGTGAGTATGACTGCCCGTGTATAGGAGGATGATACTACAGAGCAGGTGAGTATGACTGCCCGTGTATAGGAGGATGATACTACAGAGCAGGTGAGTATGACTGCCCGTGTATAGGAGGATGATACTACAGAGCAGGTGAGTATGACTGCCCGTGTATAGGAGGATGATACTACAGAGCAGGTGAGTATGACTGCCCGTGTATAGGAGGAGGATACTACAGAGCAGGTGAGTATGACTGCCCGTGTATAGGAGGATGATACTACAGAGCAGGTGAGTATGACTGCCCGTGTATAGGGGGAGGATACTACAGAGCAGGTGAGTATGACTGCCCGTGTATAGGAGGATGATACTACAGAGCAGGTGAGTATGACTGCCCGTGTATAGGAGGATGATACTACAGAGCAGGTGAGTATGACTGCCCGTGTATAGGGGGAGGATACTACAGAGCAGGTGAGTATGACTGCCCGTGTATAGGAGGAGGATACTACAGAGCAGGAGAGTATGACTGCCCGTGTATAGGAGGATGATACTACAGAGCAGGTGAGTATGACTGCCCGTGTATAGGGGGAGGATACTACCGAGCAGGTGAGTATGACTGCCCGTGTATAGGAGGATGATACTACAGAGCAGGTGAGTATGACTGCCCGTGTATAGGGAGATGATACTACAGAGCAGGAGAGTATGACTGCCCGTGTATAGGAGGATGATACTACAGAGCAGGTGAGTATGACTGCCCGTGTATAGGGGGAGGATACTACAGAGCAGGTGAGTATGACTGCCCGTGTATAGGGGGAGGATACTACAGAGCAGGTGAGTATGACTGCCCGTGTATAGGGGGATGATACTACAGAGCAGGTGAGTATGACTGCCCGTGTATAGGGGGATGATACTACAGTGCAGGTGAGTATGACTGCCCGTGTATAGGAGGATGATACTACCGAGCAGGTGAGTATGACTGCCCGTGTATAGGGGGATGATACTACAGAGCAGGTGAGTATGACTGCCCGTGTATAGGAGGATGATACTACAGAGCAGGTGAGTATGACTGCCCGTGTATAGGAGGATGATACTACAGAGCAGGTGAGTATGACTGCCCGTGTATAGGAGGATGATACTACAGAGCAGGTGAGTATGACTGCCCGTGTATAGGAGGATGATACTACAGAGCAGGTGAGTATGACTGCCCGTGTATAGGGGGATGATACTACAGAGCAGGTGAGTATGACTGCCCGTGTATAGGGGGATGATACTACAGAGCAGGTGAGTATGACTGCCCATGTAGAGGGGGATGATAATACAGAGCAGGTGAGTATGACTGCCCGTGTATAGGGGGATGATACTACAGAGCAGGTGAGTATGACTGCCCGTGTATAGGGGGATGATACTACAGAGCAGGTGAGTATGACTGCCCGTGTATAGGAGGATGATACTACAGAGCAGGTGAGTATGACTGCCCGTGTATAGGGGGATGATACTACAGAGCAGGTGAGTATGACTGCTCGTGTATAGGAGGATGATACTACAGAGCAGGTGAGTATGACTGCCCGTGTATAGGGGGATGATACTACAGAGCAGGTGAGTATGACTGCCCGTGTATAGGAGGATGATACTACAGAGCAGGTGAGTATGACTGCCCGTGTATAGGGGGATGATACTACAGAGCAGGTGAGTATGACTGCCCGTGTATAGGGGGATGATACTACAGAGCAGGTGAGTATGACTGCCCGTGTATAGGGGGATGATACTACAGAGCAGGTGAGTATGACTGCCCGTGTATAGGGGGATGATACTACAGAGCAGGTGAGTATGACTGCCCGTGTATAGGAGGATGATACTACAGAGCAGGTGAGTATGACTGCCCGTGTATAGGGGGAGGATACTACAGAGCAGGTGAGTATGACTGCCCGTGTATAGGGGAGGATACTACAGAGCAGGTGAGTATGACTGCCTGTGTATAGGAGGATGATACTACAGAGCAGGTGAGTATGACTGCCCGTGTATAGGAGGATGATACTACAGAGCAGGTGAGTATGACTGCCCGTGTATAGGGGGAGGATACTACAGAGCAGGTGAGTATGACTGCCCGTGTATAGGAGGATGATACTACAGAGCAGGTGAGTATGACTGCCCGTGTATAGGAGGATGATACTACAGAGCAGGTGAGTATGACTGCCCATGTATAGGAGGATAATACTACAGAGCAGGTGAGTATGACTGCCCGTGTATAGGGAGATGATACTACAGAGCAGGTGAGTATGACTGCCCGTGTATAAGGGGATGATACTACAGAGCAGGTGAGTATGACTGCCCGTGTATAGGGGGTGGATACTACAGAGCAGGTGAGTATGACTGCCCGTGTATAGGAGGATGATACTACAGAGCAGGTGAGTATGACTGCCCGTGTATAGAAGGATGATACTACAGAGCAGGTGAGTATGACTGCCCGTGTATAGAAGGATGATACTACAGAGCAGGTGAGTATGACTGCCCATGTATAGGAGGATAATACTACAGAGCAGGTGAGTATGACTGCCCGTGTATAGGGAGATGATACTACAGAGCAGGTGAGTATGACTGCCCGTGTATAAGGGGATGATACTACAGAGCAGGTGAGTATGACTGCCCGTGTATAGGGGGTGGATACTACAGAGCAGGTGAGTATGACTGCCCGTGTATAGGAGGATGATACTACAGAGCAGGTGAGTATGACTGCCCATGTATAGGAGGATAATACTACAGAGCAGGTGAGTATGACTGCCCGTGTATAGGGAGATGATACTACAGAGCAGGTGAGTATGACTGCCCGTGTATAAGGGGATGATACTACAGAGCAGGTGAGTATGACTGCCCGTGTATAGGGGGTGGATACTACAGAGCAGGTGAGTATGACTGCCCGTGTATAGGAGGATGATACTACAGAGCAGGTGAGTATGACTGCCCGTGTATAGGAGGATGATACTACAGAGCAGGTGAGTATGACTGCCCGTGTATAGGGGGAGGATACTACAGAGCAGGTGAGTATGACTGCCCGTGTATAGGGGGAGGATACTACAGAGCAGGTGAGTATGACTGCCCGTGTATAGGGGGATGATACTACAGAGCAGGTGAGTATGACTGCCCGTGTATAGGGGGATGATACTACAGTGCAGGTGAGTATGACTGCCCGTGTATAGGAGGATGATACTACCGAGCAGGTGAGTATGACTGCCCGTGTATAGGGGGATGATACTACAGAGCAGGTGAGTATGACTGCCCGTGTATAGGAGGATGATACTACAGAGCAGGTGAGTATGACTGCCCGTGTATAGGAGGATGATACTACAGAGCAGGTGAGTATGACTGCCCGTGTATAGGAGGATGATACTACAGAGCAGGTGAGTATGACTGCCCGTGTATAGGAGGATGATACTACAGAGCAGGTGAGTATGACTGCCCGTGTATAGGGGGATGATACTACAGAGCAGGTGAGTATGACTGCCCGTGTATAGGGGGATGATACTACAGAGCAGGTGAGTATGACTGCCCATGTAGAGGGGGATGATAATACAGAGCAGGTGAGTATGACTGCCCGTGTATAGGAGGATGATACTACAGAGCAGGTGAGTATGACTGCCCGTGTATAGGGGGAGGATACTACAGAGCAGGTGAGTATGACTGCCCGTGTATAGGGAGATGATACTACAGAGCAGGTGAGTATGACTGCCCGTGTATAGGGAGATGATACTACAGAGCAGGTGAGTATGACTTCCTGTGTATAGGAGGATGATACTACAGAGCAGGTGAGTATGACTGCCCGTGTATAGGGGGATGATACTACAGAGCAGGTGAGTATGACTGCCCGTGTATAGGAGGATGATACTACAGAGCAGGTGAGTATGACTGCCCGTGTATAGGAGGATGATACTACAGAGCAGGTGAGTATGACTGCCCGTGTATAGGAGGATAATACTACAGAGCAGGTGAGTATGACTGCCCGTGTATAGGGGGATGATACTACAGTGCAGGTGAGTATGACTGCCCGTGTATAGGGGGAGGATACTACAGAGCAGGTGAGTATGACTGCCCGTGTATAGGGGGATGATACTACAGAGCAGGTGAGTATGACTGCCCGTGTATAGGAGGATGATACAGGTGAGTATGACTGCCCGTGTATAGGGAGATGATACTACAGAGCAGGTGAGTATGACTTCCTGTTATAGGAGGATGATACTACAGAGCAGGTGAGTATGACTGCCCGTGTATAGGGGGATGATACTACAGAGCAGGTGAGTATGACTGCCTGTGTATAGGGGGATGATACTACAGAGCAGGTGAGTATGACTGCCCGTGTATAGGGGGATGATACTACAGAGCAGGTGAGTATGACTGCCCGTGTATAGGGGGATGATACTACAGAGCAGGTGAGTATGACTGCCCGTGTATAGGAGGATGATACTACAGAGCAGGTGAGTATGACTGCCCGTGTATAGGAGGATAATACTACAGAGCAGGTGAGTATGACTGCCCGTGTATAGGGGGAGGATACTACAGAGCAGGTGAGTATGACTGCCCGTGTATAGGGGGAGGATACTACAGAGCAGGTGAGTATGACTGCCCGTGTATAGGGGGATGATACTACAGAGCAGGTGAGTATGACTGCCTGTGTATAGGGAGATGATACTACAGAGCAGGTGAGTATGACTGCCGGTGTATAGGGTGATGATACTACAGAGCAGGTGAGTATGACTGCCGGTGTATAGGGTGATGATACTACAGAGCAGGTGAGTATGACTGCCTGTGTATAGGGTGATGATACTACAGAGCAGGTGAGTATGACTGCCCATGTATAGGAGGATGATACTACAGAGCAGGTGAGTATGACTGCCCGTGTATAGGAGGATGATACTACAGAGCAGGTGAGTATGACTGCCCGTGTATAGGAGGATGATACTACAGAGCAGGTGAGTATGACTGCCCGTGTATAGGGGGTGGATACTACAGAGCAGGTGAGTATGACTGCCCGTGTATAGGGGGATGATACTACAGAGCAGGTGAGTATGACTGCCCGTGTATAGGGGGATGATACTACAGAGCAGGTGAGTATGACTGCCCGTGTATAGGGGGATGATACTACAGAGCAGGTGAGTATGACTGCCCGTGTATAGGGGGATGATACTACAGAGCAGGTGAGTATGACTGCCCGTGTATAGGAGGATGATACTACAGAGCAGGTGAGTATGACTGCCCATGTATAGGGGGAGGATACTACAGAGCAGGTGAGTATGACTGCCCGTGTATAGGGGGAGGATACTACAGAGCAGGTGAGTATGACTGCCCGTGTATAGGAGGATGATACTACAGAGCAGGTGAGTATGACTGCCCGTGTATAGGAGGATAATACTACAGAGCAGGTGAGTATGACTGCCCGTGTATAGGGGGATGATACTACAGTGCAGGTGAGTATGACTGCCCGTGTATAGGGGGAGGATACTACAGAGCAGGTGAGTATGACTGCCCGTGTATAGGGGGATGATACTACAGAGCAGGTGAGTATGACTGCCCGTGTATAGGGGGATGATACTACAGAGCAGGTGAGTATGACTGCCCGTGTATAGGAGGATGATACTACAGAGCAGGTGAGTATGACTGCCCGTGTATAGGGGGATGATACTACAGAGCAGGTGAGTATGACTGCCCGTGTATAGGAGGATGATACTACAGAGCAGGTGAGTATGACTGCCCGTGTATAGGAGGATGATACTACAGAGCAGGTGAGTATGACTGCCCGTGTATAGGGGGAGGATACTACAGAGCAGGTGAGTATGACTGCCCGTGTATAGGGGGATGATACTACAGAGCAGGTGAGTATGACTGCCCGTGTATAGGAGGATGATACTACAGAGCAGGTGAGTATGACTGCCCGTGTATAGGAGGATGATACTACAGAGCAGGTGAGTATGACTGCCCGTGTATAGGGGGATGATACTACAGAGCAGGTGAGTATGACTGCCCGTGTATAGGGGGAGGATACTACAGAGCAGGTGAGTATGACTGCCCGTGTATAGGAGGATGATACTACAGAGCAGGTGAGTATGACTGCCCGTGTATAGGAGGATAATACTACAGAGCAAGTGAGTATGACTGCCCGTGTATAGGGGGATGATACTACAGTGCAGGTGAGTATGACTGCCCGTGTATAGGGGGATGATACTACAGAGCAGGTGAGTATGACTGCCCGTGTATAGGGAGATGATACTACAGAGCAGGTGAGTATGACTGCCCGTGTATAGGGGGATGATACTACAGAGCAGGTGAGTATGACTGCCCGTGTATAGGGGGATGATACTACAGAGCAGGTGAGTATGACTGCCCGTGTATAGGGGGAGGATACTACAGAGCAGGTGAGTATGACTGCCCGTGTATAGGGAGATGATACTACAGAGCAGGTGAGTATGACTGCCCGTGTATAGGGAGATGATACTACAGAGCAGGTGAGTATGACTTCCTGTGTATAGGAGGATGATACTACAGAGCAGGTGAGTATGACTGCCCGTGTATAGGGGGATGATACTACAGAGCAGGTGAGTATGACTGCCTGTGTATAGGGGGATGATACTACAGAGCAGGTGAGTATGACTGCCCGTGTATAGGGGGATGATACTACAGAGCAGGTGAGTATGACTGCCCGTGTATAGGGGGATGATACTACAGAGCAGGTGAGTATGACTGCCCGTGTATAGGAGGATGATACTACAGAGCAGGTGAGTATGACTGCCCGTGTATAGGAGGATAATACTACAGAGCAGGTGAGTATGACTGCCCGTGTATAGGGGGAGGATACTACAGAGCAGGTGAGTATGACTGCCCGTGTATAGGGGGAGGATACTACAGAGCAGGTGAGTATGACTGCCCGTGTATAGGGGGATGATACTACAGAGCAGGTGAGTATGACTGCCTGTGTATAGGGAGATGATACTACAGAGCAGGTGAGTATGACTGCCGGTGTATAGGGTGATGATACTACAGAGCAGGTGAGTATGACTGCCGGTGTATAGGGTGATGATACTACAGAGCAGGTGAGTATGACTGCCTGTGTATAGGGTGATGATACTACAGAGCAGGTGAGTATGACTGCCCATGTATAGGAGGATGATACTACAGAGCAGGTGAGTATGACTGCCCGTGTATAGGAGGATGATACTACAGAGCAGGTGAGTATGACTGCCCGTGTATAGGGGGATGATACTACAGAGCAGGTGAGTATGACTGCCCGTGTATAGGGGGATGATACTACAGAGCAGGTGAGTATGACTGCCCATGTAGAGGGGGATGATAATACAGAGCAGGTGAGTATGACTGCCCGTGTATAGGAGGATGATACTACAGAGCAGGTGAGTATGACTGCCCGTGTATAGGGGGATGATACTACAGAGCAGGTGAGTATGACTGCCCGTGTATAGGAGGATGATACTACAGAGCAGGTGAGTATGACTGCCCGTGTATAGGGGGATGATACTACAGAGCAGGTGAGTATGACTGCCCGTGTATAGGGGGATGATACTACAGAGCAGGTGAGTATGACTGCCCGTGTATAGGAGGATGATACTACAGAGCAGGTGAGTATGACTGCCCGTGTATAGGGGGATGATACTACAGAGCAGGTGAGTATGACTGCCCGTGTATAGGGGGATGATACTACAGAGCAGGTGAGTATGACTGCCCGTGTATAGGAGGATGATACTACAGAGCAGGTGAGTATGACTGCCCGTGTATAGGGGGAGGATACTACAGAGCAGGTGAGTATGACTGCCCGTGTATAGGAGGATGATACTACAGAGCAGGGGAGTATGACTTCCTGTGTATAGGAGGATGATACTACAGAGCAGGTGAGTATGACTGCCCGTGTATAGGGGGATGATACTACAGAGCAGGTGAGTATGACTGCCCGTGTATAGGAGGATGATACTACAGAGCAGGTGAGTATGACTGCCCGTGTATAGGAGGATGATACTACAGAGCAGGTGAGTATGACTGCCCGTGTATAGGAGGATAATACTACAGAGCAGGTGAGTATGACTGCCCGTGTATAGGGGGATGATACTACAGTGCAGGTGAGTATGACTGCCCGTGTATAGGGGGAGGATACTACAGAGCAGGTGAGTATGACTGCCCGTGTATAGGGGGATGATACTACAGAGGCAGGTGAGTATGACTGCCTGTGTATAGGGAGATGATACTACAGAGCAGGTGAGTATGACTGCCGGTGTATAGGGTGATGATACTACAGAGCAGGTGAGTATGACTGCCCGTGTATAGGGGGATGATACTACAGAGCAGGTGAGTATGACTGCCCGTGTATAAGGGGATGATACTACAGAGCAGGTGAGTATGACTGCCCGTGTATAGGAGGATGATACTACAGAGCAGGTGAGTATGACTGCCCGTGTATAGGAGGATGATACTACAGAGCAGGTGAGTATGACTGCCCGTGTATAGGGGGAGGATACTACAGAGCAGGTGAGTATGACTGCCCCGTGTATAAGGGGATGATACTACAGAGCAGGTGAGTATGACTGCCCGTGTATAGGGGGATGATACTACAGAGCAGGTGAGTATGACTGCCCGTGTATAGGGGGATGATACTACAGAGCAGGTGAGTATGACTGCCCGTGTATAAGGGGATGATACTACAGAGCAGGTGAGTATGACTGCCCGTGTATAGGAGGATGATACTACAGAGCAGGTGAGTATGACTGCCCGTGTATAGGAGGATGATACTACAGAGCAGGTGAGTATGACTGCCCGTGTATAGGGGGAGGATACTACAGAGCAGGTGAGTATGACTGCCCGTGTATAAGGGGATGATACTACAGAGCAGGTGAGTATGACTGCCCGTGTATAGGGGGATGATACTACAGAGCAGGTGAGTATGACTGCCCGTGTATAGGGGGATGATACTACAGAGCAGGTGAGTATGACTGCCCATGTAGAGGGGGATGATAATACAGAGCAGGTGAGTATGACTGCCCGTGTATAGGGGGATGATACTACAGAGGCAGGTGAGTATGACTGCCCGTGTATAGGGGGATGATACTACAAGAGCAGGTGAGTATGACTGCCCGTGTATAGGAGGATGATACTACAGAGCAGGTGAGTATGACTGCCCGTGTATAGGGGGATGATACTACAGAGCAGGTGAGTATGACTGCTCGTGTATAGGAGGATGATACTACAGAGCAGGTGAGTATGACTGCCCGTGTATAGGGGGATGATACTACAGAGCAGGTGAGTATGACTGCCCGTGTATAGGAGGATGATACTACAGAGCAGGTGAGTATGACTGCCCGTGTATAGGGGGATGATACTACAGAGCAGGTGAGTATGACTGCCCGTGTATAGGGGGATGATACTACAGAGCAGGTGAGTATGACTGCCCGTGTATAGGGGGATGATACTACAGAGCAGGTGAGTATGACTGCCCGTGTATAGGGGGATGATACTACAGAGCAGGTGAGTATGACTGCCCGTGTATAGGAGGATGATACTACAGAGCAGGTGAGTATGACTGCCCGTGTATAGGGGGAGGATACTACAGAGCAGGTGAGTATGACTGCCCGTGTATAGGGGGAGGATAACTACAGAGCAGGTGAGTATGACTGCCTGTGTATAGGAGGATGATACTACAGAGCAGGTGAGTATGACTGCCCGTGTATAGGAGGATGATACTACAGAGCAGGTGAGTATGACTGCCCGTGTATAGGGGGAGGATACTACAGAGCAGGTGAGTATGACTGCCCGTGTATAGGAGGATGATACTACAGAGCAGGTGAGTATGACTGCCCGTGTATAGGAGGATGATACTACAGAGCAGGTGAGTATGACTGCCCATGTATAGGAGGATAATACTACAGAGCAGGTGAGTATGACTGCCCGTGTATAGGGAGATGATACTACAGAGCAGGTGAGTATGACTGCCCGTGTATAAGGGGATGATACTACAGAGCAGGTGAGTATGACTGCCCGTGTATAGGGGGTGGATACTACAGAGCAGGTGAGTATGACTGCCCGTGTATAGGAGGATGATACTACAGAGCAGGTGAGTATGACTGCCCGTGTATAGAAGGATGATACTACAGAGCAGGTGAGTATGACTGCCCGTGTATAGAAGGATGATACTACAGAGCAGGTGAGTATGACTGCCCATGTATAGGAGGATAATACTACAGAGCAGGTGAGTATGACTGCCCGTGTATAGGGAGATGATACTACAGAGCAGGTGAGTATGACTGCCCGTGTATAAGGGGATGATACTACAGAGCAGGTGAGTATGACTGCCCGTGTATAGGGGGTGGATACTACAGAGCAGGTGAGTATGACTGCCCGTGTATAGGAGGATGATACTACAGAGCAGGTGAGTATGACTGCCCATGTATAGGAGGATAATACTACAGAGCAGGTGAGTATGACTGCCCGTGTATAGGGAGATGATACTACAGAGCAGGTGAGTATGACTGCCCGTGTATAAGGGGATGATACTACAGAGCAGGTGAGTATGACTGCCCGTGTATAGGGGGATGGATACTACAGAGCAGGTGAGTATGACTGCCCGTGTATAGGAGGATGATACTACAGAGCAGGTGAGTATGACTGCCCGTGTATAGGAGGATGATACTACAGAGCAGGTGAGTATGACTGCCCGTGTATAGGGGGAGGATACTACAGAGCAGGTGAGTATGACTGCCCGTGTATAGGGGAGGATACTACAGAGCAGGTGAGTATGACTGCCCGTGTATAGGGGGATGATACTACAGAGCAGGTGAGTATGACTGCCCGTGTATAGGGGGATGATACTACAGTGCAGGTGAGTATGACTGCCCGTGTATAGGAGGATGATACTACCGAGCAGGTGAGTATGACTGCCCGTGTATAGGGGGATGATACTACAGAGCAGGTGAGTATGACTGCCCGTGTATAGGAGGATGATACTACAGAGCAGGTGAGTATGACTGCCCGTGTATAGGAGGATGATACTACAGAGCAGGTGAGTATGACTGCCCGTGTATAGGAGGATGATACTACAGAGCAGGTGAGTATGACTGCCCGTGTATAGGAGGATGATACTACAGAGCAGGTGAGTATGACTGCCCGTGTATAGGGGGATGATACTACAGAGCAGGTGAGTATGACTGCCCGTGTATAGGGGGATGATACTACAGAGCAGGTGAGTATGACTGCCCATGTAGAGGGGGATGATAATACAGAGCAGGTGAGTATGACTGCCCGTGTATAGGGGGATGATACTACAGAGCAGGTGAGTATGACTGCCCGTGTATAGGGGGATGATACTACAGAGCAGGTGAGTATGACTGCCCGTGTATAGGAGATGAAACCATATATGATGCAGGTGAGTATGACTGCCCGTGTATAGGGAGATGATACTACAGAGCAGGTGAGTATGACTGCCCGTGTATAGGGGGATGATACTACAGAGCAGGTGAGTATGACTGCCCGGTGTATAGGGTGATGATACTACAGAGCAGGTGAGTATGACTGCCCGTGTATAGGGGGATGATACTACAGAGCAGGTGAGTATGACTGCCCGTGTATAGGGGGATGATACTACAGAGCAGGTGAGTATGACTGCCCGTGTATAGGGTGATGATACTACAGAGCAGGTGAGTATGACTGCCCGTGTATAGGGGGATGATACTACAGAGCAGGTGAGTATGACTGCCCGTGTATAGGGGGATGATACTACAGAGCAGGTGAGTATGACTGCCCGTGTATAGGGGATGATACTACAGAGCAGGTGAGTATGACTGCCCGTGTATAGGAGGATAAATATCTAAAGAGCAGGTGAGTATGACTGCCCGTGTATAGGGGGATGATACTACAGAGCAGGTGAGTATGACTGCCCGTGTATAGGAGGATAATACTACAGAGCAGGTGAGTATGACTGCCCGTGTATAGGGGGATGATACTACAGAGCAGGTGAGTATGACTGCCCGTGTATAGGAGGATTATACTACAGAGCAGGTGAGTATGACTGCCCGTGTATAGGAGGATGATACTACAGAGCAGGTGAGTATGACTGCCCATGTATAGGAGGATGATACTACAGAGCAGGTGAGTATGACTGCCCGTGTATAGGAGGATGATACTACAGAGCAGGTATGTATGACTGCCCGTGTATAGGAGGATTATACCACAGAGCAGGTGAGTATGACTGCCCGTGTATAGGGAGATGATACTACAGAGCAGGTGAGTATGACTGCCCGTGTATAGGAGGATGATACTACAGAGCAGGTGAGTATGACTGCCCGTGTATAGGGGGATGATACTACAGAGCAGGTGAGTATGACTGCCCGTGTATAGGGGGATAATACTACAGAGCAGGTGAGTATGACTGCCCGTGTATAGGAGGATGATACTACAGAGCAGGTGAGTATGACTGCCCGTGTATAGGGGGATGATACTACAGAGCAGGTGAGTATGACTGCCCGTGTATAGGAGGATAATACTACAGAGCAGGTGAGTATGACTGCCCGTGTATAGGAGGATGATACTACAGAGCAGGTGAGTATGACTGCCCGTGTATAGGGGGATGATACTACAGAGCAGGTGAGTATGACTGCCCGTGTATAGGGGGATAATACTACAGAGCATGTGAGTATGACTGCCCGTGTATAGGAGGATGATACTACAGAGCAGGTGAGTATGACTGCCCGTGTATAGGGGGTGGATACTACAGAGCAGGTGAGTATGACTGCCCGTGTATAGGGGATGATACTACAGAGCAGGTGAGTATGACTGCCCGTGTATAGGGGGATAATACTACAGAGCAGGTGAGTATGACTGCCCGTGTATAGGAGGATGATACTACAGAGCAGGTGAGTATGACTGCCCGTGTATAGGAGGATGATACTACAGAGCAGGTGAGTATGACTGCCCGTGTATAGGAGGATGATACTACAGAGCAGGTGAGTATGACTGCCCGTGTATAGGGGGTGGATACTACAGAGCAGGTGAGTATGACTGCCCGTGTATAGGAGGATGATACTACAGAGCAGGTGAGTATGACTGCCCGTGTATAGGAGGATGATACTACAGAGCAGGTGAGTATGACTGCCCGTGTATAGGGGGTGGATACTACAGAGCAGGTGAGTATGACTGCCCGTGTATAGGAGGATGATACTACAGAGCAGGTGAGTATGACTGCCCGTGTATAGGAGGATGATACTACAGAGCAGGTGAGTATGACTGCCCGTGTATAGGAGGATGATACTACAGATCAGGTGAGTATGACTGCCCGTGTATAGGGAGATGATACTACAGAGCAGGGGAGTATGACTGCCCGTGTATAGGGAGATGATACTACAGAGCAGGTGAGTATGACTGCCCGTGTATATGAGGATGATACTACAGAGCAGGTGAGTATGACTGCCCGTGTATAGGGGGATGATACTACAGAGCAGGTGAGTATGACTGCCCGTGTATAGGGGGATGATACTACAGAGCAGGTGAGTATGACTGCTCGTGTATAGGAGGATGATACTACAGAGCAGGTGAGTATGACTGCCCGTGTATAGGGGGATGATACTACAGAGCAGGTGAGTATGACTGCCCGTGTATAGGAGGATGATACTACAGAGCAGGTGAGTATGACTGCCCGTGTATAGGGGGATGATACTACAGAGCAGGTGAGTATGACTGCCCGTGTATAGGGAGATGATACTACAGAGCAGGTGAGTATGACTGCCCGTGTATAGGGGGATGATACCACAGAGCAGGTGAGTATGACTGCCCGTGTATAGGAGGATGATACTACAGAGCAGGTGAGTATGACTGCCCGTGTATAGGAGGATGATACTACAGAGCAGGTGAGTATGACTGCCTGTGTATAGGAGGATGATACTACAGAGCAGGTGAGTATGACTGCCCGTGTATAGAAGGATGATACTACAGAGCACGTGAGTATGACTGCCCGTGTATAGGAGGATGATACTACAGAGCAGGTGAGTATGACTGCCCGTGTATAGGGGGATGATACTACAGAGCAGGTGAGTATGACTGCCCGTGTATAGGGGGATGATACTACAGAGCAGGTGAGTATGACTGCCCGTGTATAGGAGGATGATACTACAGAGCAGGTGAGTATGACTGCCCGTGTATAGGAGGATGATACTACAGAGCAGGTGAGTATGACTGCCCGTGTATAGGAGGATGATACTACAGAGCAGGTGAGTATGCCTGCCCGTGTATAGGGGGATAATACTACAGAGCAGGTGAGTATGACTGCCCGTGTATAGGGGGATGATACTACAGAGCAGGTGAGTATGACTGCCAGTGTATAGGGGGATGATACTACAGAGCAGGTGAGTATGACTGCCCGTGTATAGGGGGATGATACTACAGAGCAGGTGAGTATGACTGCCCGTGTATAGGGGGATGATACTACAGAGCAGGTGAGTATGACTGCCCGTGTATAGGGGGTGGATACTACAGAGCAGGTGAGTATGACTGCCCGTGTATAGGAGGATGATACTACAGAGCAGGTGAGTATGACTGCCCGTGTATAGGGGGATGATACTACAGAGCAGGTGAGTATGACTGCCCGTGTATAGGGGGTGGATACTACAGAGCAGGTGAGTATGACTGCCCGTGTATAGGGGGATGATACTACAGAGCAGGTGAGTATGACTGCCCGTGTATAGGGGGTGGATACTACAGAGCAGGTGAGTATGACTGCCCGTGTATAGGAGGATGGTACTACAGAGCAGGTGAGTATGACTGCCCATGTATAGGGGGATGATACTACAGAGCAGGTGAGTATGACTGCCCGTGTATAGGAGGATGATACTACAGAGCAGGTGAGTATGACTGCCCGTGTATAGGAGGATGATACTACAGAGCAGGTGAGTATGACTGCCCGTGTATAGGAGGATGATACTACAGAGCAGGTGAGTATGACTGCCCGTGTATAGGGGGATAATACTACAGAGCAGGTGAGTATGACTGCCCGTGTATAGGAGGATGATACTACAGAGCAGGTGAGTATGACTGCCCGTGTATAGGAGGATGATACTACAGAGCAGGTGAGTATGACTGCCCGTGTATATGAGGATGATACTACAGAGCAGGTGAGTATGACTGCCCGTGTATAGGGGGATGATACTACAGAGCAGGTGAGTATGACTGCCCGTGTATAGGAGGATGATACTACAGAGCAGGTGAGTATGACTGCCCGTGTACAGGAGGATGATACTACAGAGCAGGTGAGTATGACTGCCCGTGTATAGGAGGATGATACTACAGAGCAGGTGAGTATGACTGCCCGTGTATAGGGAGATTATACTACAGAGCAGATGAGTATGACTGCCCGTGTATAGGAGGATGATACTACAGAGCAGGTGAGTATGACTGCCCGTGTATAGGAGGATGATACTACAGAGCAGGTGAGTATGACTGCCTGTGTATAGGAGGATTATACTACAGAGCAGGTGAGTATGACTGCCCGTGTATAGGGGGATGATACTACAGAGCAGGTGAGTATGACTGCCCGTGTATAGGAGGATGATACTACAGAGCAGGTGAGTATGACTGCCCGTGTATAGGAGGATGATACTACAGAGCAGGTGAGTATGACTGCCCGTGTATAGGGGGATGATACTACAGAGCAGGTGAGTATGACTGCCCGTGTATAGGAGGATGATACTACAGAGCAGGTGAGTATGACTGCCTGTGTATAGGAGGATTATACTACAGAGCAGGTGAGTATGACTGCCCGTGTATAGGGGGATGATACTACAGAGCAGGTGAGTATGACTGCCCGTGTATAGGAGGATGATACTACAGAGCAGGTGAGTATGACTGCCCGTGTATAGGAGGATGATACTACAGAGCAGGTGAGTATGACTGCCCGTGTATAGGGGGATGATACTACAGAGCAGGTGAGTATGACTGCCCGTGTATAGGGGGATGATACTAAAGAGCAGGTGAGTATGACTGCCCGTGTATAGGAGGATGATACTACAGAGCAGGTGAGTATGACTGCCCGTGTATAGGGGGATGATACTACAGAGCAGGTGAGTATGACTGCCCGTGTATAGGGAGATGATACTACAGAGCAGGTGAGTATGACTGCCCGTGTATAGGGGGATAATACTACAGAGCAGGTGAGTATGACTGCCCGTGTATAGGGGGATGATACTACAGAGCAGGTGAGTGTGACTGCCCGTGTATAGGGGGATGATACTACAGAGCAGGTGAGTGTGACTGCCCGTGTATAGGAGGATGATACTATAGAGCAGGTGAGTATGACTGCCCGTGTATAGGGAGATGATACTACAGAGCAGGTGAGTATGACTGCCCGTGTATAGGGGGATGATACTACAGAGCAGGTGAGTATGACTGCCGGTGTATAGGGGGATGATACTACAGAGCAGGTGAGTATGACTGCCCGTGTATAGGGGGATGATACTACAGAGCAGGTGAGTATGACTGCCCGTGTATAGGGGGATGATACTACAGAGCAGGTGAGTATGACTGCCCGTGTATAGGGGGTGGATACTACAGAGCAGGTGAGTATGACTGCCCGTGTATAGGGGGTGGATACTACAGAGCAGGTGAGTATGACTGCCCGTGTATAGGAGGATGATACTACAGAGCAGGTGAGTATGACTGCCCGTGTATAGGGGGATGATACTACAGAGCAGGTGAGTATGACTGCCCGTGTATAGGAGGATGATACTACAGAGCAGGTGAGTATGACTGCCCGTGTATAGGGGGTGGATACTACAGAGCAGGTGAGTATGACTGCCCGTGTATAGGGGGATGATACTACAGAGCAGGTGAGTATGACTGCCCGTGTATAGGGGGTGGATACTACAGAGCAGGTGAGTATGACTGCCCGTGTATAGGAGGATGGTACTACAGAGCAGGTGAGTATGACTGCCCATGTATAGGGGGATGATACTACAGAGCAGGTGAGTATGACTGCCCGTGTATAGGGGGATGATACTACAGAGCAGGTGAGTATGACTGCCCGTGTATAGGGGGTGGATACTACAGAGCAGGTGAGTATGACTGCCCGTGTATAGGGGGTGGATACTACAGAGCAGGTGAGTATGACTGCCCGTGTATAGGGGGTGGATACTACAGAGCAGGTGAGTATGACTGCCCGTGTATAGGAGGATGGTACTACAGAGCAGGTGAGTATGACTGCCCGTGTATAGGGAGATGATACTACAGAGCAGATGAGTATGACTGCCCGTGTATAGGAGGATGATACTACAGAGCAGGTGAGTATGACTGCCCGTGTATAGGAGGATGATACTACAGAGCAGGTGAGTATGACTGCCCGTGTATAGGAGGATGATACTACAGAGCAGGTGAGTATGACTGCCCGTGTATAGGGAGATGATACTACAGAGCAGATGAGTATGACTGCCCGTGTATAGGAGGATGATACTACAGAGCAGGTGAGTATGACTGCGCGTGTATAGGAGGATGATACTACAGAGCAGATGAGTATGACTGCCCGTGTATAGGAGGATGATACTACAGAGCAGGTGAGTATGACTGCCTGTGTATAGGAGGATGATACTACAGAGCAGGTGAGTATGACTGCCCGTGTATAGGAGGATGATACTACAGAGCAGGTGAGTATGACTGCCCGTGTATAGGAGGATGATACTACAGAGCAGGTGAGTATGACTGCCCGTGTATAGGAGGATGATACTACAGAGCAGGTGAGTATGACTGCCTGTGTATAGGAGGATGATACTACAGAGCAGGTGAGTATGACTGCCCGTGTATAGGGAGATGATACTAGAGAGCAGATGAGTATGACTGCCCGTGTATAGGAGGATGATACTACAGAGCAGGTGAGTATGACTGCCCGTGTATAGGAGGATGATACTACAGAGCAGGTGAGTATGACTGCCCGTGTATAGGAGGATGATACTACAGAGCAGGTGAGTATGACTGCCCGTGTATAGGGGGATGATACTACAGAGCAGGTGAGTATGACTGCCCGTGTATAGGAGGATGATACTACAGAGCAGGTGAGTATGACTGCCCGTGTATAGGGGGATAATACTACAGAGCAGGTGAGTATGACTGCCCGTGTATAGGGGGATGATACTACAGAGCAGGTGAGTATGACTGCCCGTGTATAGGAGGATGATACTACAGAGCAGGTGAGTATGACTGCCCGTGTATAGGAGGATGATACTACAGAGCAGGTGAGTATGACTGCCCGTGTATAGGGGGATAATACTACAGAGCAGGTGAGTATGACTGCCTGTGTATAGGGGGATGATACTACAGAGCAGGTGAGTATGACTGCCCGTGTATAGGGGGATGATACTACAGAGCAGGTGAGTATGACTGCCCGTGTATAGGAGGATGATACTATAGAGCAGGTGAGTATGACTGCCCGTGTATAGGGAGATGATACTACAGAGCAGGTGAGTATGACTGCCCGTGTATAGGGGGATGATACTACAGAGCAGGTGAGTATGACTGCCGGTGTATAGGGTGATGATACTACAGAGCAGGTGAGTATGACTGCCCGTGTATAGGGGGATGATACTACAGAGCAGGTGAGTATGACTGCCCGTGTATAGGGGGATGATACTACAGAGCAGGTGAGTATGACTGCCCGTGTATAGGGGGATGATACTACAGAGCAGGTGAGTATGACTGCCCGTGTATAGGGGGATAATACTACAGAGCAGGTGAGTATGACTGCCCGTGTATAGGAGGATGATACTACAGAGCAGGTGAGTATGACTGCCCGTGTATAGGGGGATGATACTACAGAGCAGGTGAGTATGACTGCCCGTGTATAGGGGGATGATACTACAGAGCAGGTGAGTATGACTGCCCGTGTATAGGAGGATAATACTACAGAGCAGGTGAGTATGACTGCCCGTGTATAGGGGGATGATACTACAGAGCAGGTGAGTATGACTGCCTGTGTATAGGGGGATGATACTACAGAGCAGGTGAGTATGACTGCCCGTGTATAGGAGGATGATACTACAGAGCAGGTGAGTATGACTGCCCGTGTATATGAGGATGATACTACAGAGCAGGTGAGTATGACTGCCCGTGTATAGGGGGATAATACTACAGAGCAGGTGAGTATGACTGCCCGTGTATAGGAGGATGATACTACAGAGCAGGTGAGTATGACTGCCCGTGTATAGGGGGATGATACTACAGAGCAGGTGAGTATGACTGCCCGTGTATAGGAGGATGATACTACAGAGCAGGTGAGTATGACTGCCCGTGTATAGGAGGATAATACTACAGAGCAGGTGAGTATGACTGCCCGTGTATAGGGGGATGATACTACAGAGCAGGTGAGTATGACTGCCTGTGTATAGGGGGATGATACTACAGAGCAGGTGAGTATGACTGCCCGTGTATAGGAGGATGATACTACAGAGCAGGTGAGTATGACTGCCCGTGTATATGAGGATGATACTACAGAGCAGGTGAGTATGACTGCCCGTGTATAGGGGGATAATACTACAGAGCAGGTGAGTATGACTGCCCGTGTATAGGAGGATGATACTACAGAGCAGGTGAGTATGACTGCCCGTGTATAGGGGGATGATACTACAGAGCAGGTGAGTATGACTGCCCGTGTATAGGAGGATGATACTACAGAGCAGGTGAGTATGACTGCCCGTGTATAGGGGGATGATACTACAGAGCAGGTGAGTATGACTGCCCGTGTATAGGGGGATGATACTACAGAGCAGGTGAGTATGACTGCCCGTGTATAGGGGGTGGATACTACAGAACAGGTGAGTATGACTGCCCGTGTATAGGGGGATGATACTACAGAGCAGGTGAGTATGACTGCCTGTGTATAGGAGGATGATACTACAGAGCAGGTGAGTATGACTGCCCGTGTATAGGAGGATGATACTACAGAGCAGGTGAGTATGACTGCCCGTGTATAGGGGGATGATACTACAGAGCAGGTGAGTATGACTGCCCGTGTATAGGGGGATGATACTACACAGCAGGAGAGTATGACTGCCCGTGTATAGGGAGATGATACTACAGAGCAGGTGAGTATGACTGCCCGTGTATAGGAGGATGATACTACAGAGCAGGTGAGTATGACTGCCCGTGTATAGGGAGATGATACTACAGAGCAGGTGAGTATGACTGCCAGTGTATAGGAGGATGATACTACAGAGCAGGTGAGTATGACTGCCCGTGTATAGGAGGATGATACTACAGAGCAGGTGAGTATGACTGCCCGTGTATAGGGAGATGATACTACAGAGCAGGTGAGTATGACTGCCCGTGTATAGGGGGATGATACTACAGAGCAGGTGAGTATGACTGCCCGTGTATAGGGGGTGGATACTACAGAACAGGTGAGTATGACTGCCCGTGTATAGGGGGATGATACTACAGAGCAGGTGAGTATGACTGCCCGTGTATAGGGGGATGGTACTACAGAGCAGGTGAGTATGACTGCCAGTGTATAGGGGGATGATACTACAGAGCAGGTGAGTATGACTGCCCGTGTATAGGAGGATGGTACTACAGAGCAGGTGAGTATGACTGCCAGTGTATAGGGGGATGATACTACAGAGCAGGTGAGTATGACTGCCAGTGTATAGGGGGATGATACTACAGAGCAGGTGAGTATGACTGCCCGTGTATAGGGGGATGATACTACAGAGCAGGTGAGTATGACTGCCCGTGTATAGGGGGATGATACTACAGAGCAGGTGAGTATGACTGCCCGTGTATAGGGGGTGGATACTACAGAGCAGGTGAGTATGACTGCCCGTGTATAGGAGGATGATACTACAGAGCAGGTGAGTATGACTGCCCGTGTATAGGGGGATGATACTACAGAGCAGGTGAGTATGACTGCCCGTGTATAGGGGGTGGATACTACAGAGCAGGTGAGTATGACTGCCCGTGTATAGGGGGATGATACTACAGAGCAGGTGAGTATGACTGCCCATGTATAGGGGGATGATACTACAGAGCAGGTGAGTATGACTGCCCGTGTATAGGAGGATGATACTACAGAGCAGGTGAGTATGACTGCCCGTGTATAGGGGGATGATACCACAGAGCAGGTGAGTATGACTGCCCGTGTATAGGAGGATGATACTACAGAGCAGGTGAGTATGACTGCCCGTGTATAGGGGGATGATACCACAGAGCAGGTGAGTATGACTGCCCGTGTATAGGAGGATGATACTACAGAGCAGGTGAGTATGACTGCCCGTGTATAGGGGGAGGATACTACAGAGCAGGTGAGTATGACTGCCCGTGTATAGGAGGATGATACTACAGAGCAGGTGAGTATGACTGCCCGTGTATAGGAGGATGATACTACAGAGCAGGTGAGTATGACTGCCCGTGTATAGGGGGATGATACTACAGAGCAGGTGAGTATGACTGCCCGTGTATAGGGGGATGATACTACAGAGCAGGTGAGTATGACTGCCCGTGTATAGGAGGATGATACTACAGAGCAGGTGAGTATGACTGCCAGTGTATAGGGGGATGATACTACAGAGCAGGTGAGTATGACTGCCCGTGTATAGGGGGATGATACTACAGAGCAGGTGAGTATGACTGCCCGTGTATAGGAGGATGATACTACAGAGCAGGTGAGTATGACTGCCCTGGACTGGATTTTGACCAGAGAGGATTCAGGAAGATGTAACTTCATCAACTAGAAGGAAAGAGATCAAATCTGACTTCATGTTATAGACCAGTGATGGCTAACCTATGGCACTGGTGCCAGAGGTGGCACTCAGAGCCCTTTCTGTGGGCACCCAGGCCATCACCAGAGATGGCTCTAGGTATCTTCCTGCAGTCCCAGACAGCCCAGGACTTGCTGTGCACAGAGCTATAAGAAAGTGACATCTCTACCTGGGACTATTTTCTGCTTTATTGGTGTCCTCAGGTGCTGGTATCAATGAAAACTGTGACAGAGAAGGGAGTATAAATCACAAATTAAATTCCTGTGTTGGCACTTTGCGATAAATAAGTGGGTCTTTGTTGTAGTTTGGGCACTCGGCCTCTAAAACGTTTGCCATCACTGTTATAGACCATCAGTTACACCCGGTGTATACAGTATATACATTAGATGGGATGTGCCACCACCGCCACCTAGTGGACATTGTGGGGAGAACAGGTATCAAGGATATGAATGGGCTTTGCTGTGATTGTGCTGTGTGGGGGGCACAGAGGGGGTGTCATACTATGTTGGCTACTAAAAGGGGGGCATAGTAAGTGGGGGACTTCAGGACAGTGGGCACTCTTAGTTATAAGTGGGGGTCCACAATAGAGGGGGGTGTTATATACAATGAAGGCAGCATAAAGGGGGCATCCTATTATGTGGAAGCCACAGCAAGGGGGGGTTTATACAATATGGGGGCTACTAGGTGGGACATAACACAGTATAGGGGTCACAAATACACTGCGAGGGCCATTAAGGGGTGTAGAGGAACAGTAGGGGATGCCACAGGAATCCTTCAGGAATAATCTGAAACTGTGATAAATCCCTTTAATAGAGGCTGCACTTTTCTACTATATAAGCCCTAGTGAGGCCAGATTGAGATCTGCTCTGCCTTGCATTTACCTGCAGTTTCCACTAGGGGGAGCGTGTACTATATTTTTATAGATCCCCTTGTGTTCAGTACTGCTTGTTGAAATCTGTATACACTTAGCGCCCCCTTGTGGTGTCTGCAGGCTGATATTTTTTTATCGTTTAAATGACGTGTCCTTCCATGCCCCATCCATAGCTCTCTCACCTCTTCCCAGGTCCTCAAGATATACATGAAATTAAGGTGGCACATTGAGAATCCATTATTAGGTGGGGGCACATTGTGGGATCATTATTAAGTGGGTGGCACACTGAGGGGCCATTACTAGGTGGGGGCACATCAAGGGGCCATTATTGGGTAGATGGGAAAAAGAATTTGAAGGTCCATATTTGTAATGCTATCAGTGTGTAAATGACAACCTAGGTCACCATCTTGGATTTCAGCTGCCTTTATAAAGAACCCCTTGTGCATAATTCCCAACCGTCCAGGATTCGTCGAGACGGTCCCGTTTTTTGGGCTCTGTCCTGTCATCACGGGCGGCTGGGAGAATGTCCCGGGCTGCCCCATTGTCCCCAGGTTTGTCCCGCCTCCTCCTGGTCCTGACCTTTAGAGCTGAAGAGCCAGGAGGAGGCCCATGATGTCTGCACGAGTCAAGTGAGGAGGTAGCTTCGCCCCTTTGCTGGCCCCGCCCCCTCCCTGAGTCAGTCAGAGCCCGGGAGAAGAAGTGACTGCAACGGGGGGAACAAGGTAAGGTGAGAAACACAGGGGTTTTTTGTTTAATACCAGGGGACAGGGGGCCACAATAATAGGAGGCCAGAAGGAGAATGGAGGACAGGGGGTGCTGGAAGACAGGAGGAAGCTGGAGGCTACAGGAGGAAGCTGGAGGGCAGGAGGAGGAGGCTGGAGGACAGGAGGAGGAGAAGGCTGGAGGACAGGAGGAGGCTGGGGGACAAGAGGAGGCTGGGGGGACAGGAGGACTATTATAGAGGAGGAGGAGGCTGGGGGGACAGGAGGACTATTATAGAGGAGGAGGAGGCTGGGGGACAGGAGGAGGCTGGAGGAGGAGGCTGGAGGGCAGATGGAGGATGATAGAGGAGAAGGAGGCTGGAGGAGGAGGAGGCTAGGGGACAGGAGGAGGAGGCTGGGGGACAGGAGGAGGCTGCGGAAAAGGAGGCTGGGGGGCAGCAGGAGGCTTGAGGAGGAGAAGGCTAGAGGACAGGAGGAGGCTAGAGGACAAGAGGAGGATAGAGGACAGTGGGGCTGGAGGACAGGAGGAGTATTGAGGCTGAGAGATAGTAGGCTGGAGGAGTAGGATTATAGAGGACAGGGGGCTGGGGGACAGGATAAGAGGAGGACAGGGGGAGGATGCTGTAAGAGGAAGCAGCTGGGGGGACAGGAGGATAGAGGACAGGGGGGCTGGAGGACAAGAGGAGGCTGGAAGACAGGAGCCTGGAGGACAGGAGGAGGATATAGGACAGGGGTGCAGGAGGACAGGAGGAGGAGGCTGTGGGACAAGAGGAGGCTGGAGGACAGGAAGATGCTGGAGCAGGCTGGGGGATAGCAGAAGGCAGCTGGAAGACAGGAGGAGGATAGAGGACAAGGGGGGCTGGAGGACAAGAGGAGGCTGGAGAAGGATGAGGCTGGAGGACAGGAGGATACTGGAGGAGGCTTGGGGACAGGAGAATGAGGCTTGATGACAAGAGGTTGGAGGACAGGAGGAGGATGCTGGAGGAGGGGCTGGAGGACAGGAGGATGCTTGAGCAGGCTGGGGGACAGGAGGAGGTTGGAGGAGAGGAGGAGGCTGCTGGAGGACATGAGGAGGATAGAGGACAGTGAAGCTGGAGGACAGGAGGAGTATTGAAGCTACAGGAGGAGGCTGGAGGGTAGGAGAAGGATAATGGAGGAGGAGGCTGGAGGACAGGGGGAGGAGGAGGGACAGGAGGATGCTGGAGCAGGCTAGGGGCTTGGAGGAGGCAGCTGGAGGACAGGAGGAGGATAGAGGACAAGGGGGGCTGGAGGACAAGAGAAGGCTTGAGGACAGGAGGATACTTGAGGAGGCTTGGGGACTGGAGGAGGAGGCTGGAGGACAGGAGGAGGCTGGAGCAGGTTGGGGACAGGAGGAGGCTGGAGGACAGGAGGATGGAGAAGGCTGGAGGACAGGAGGAGGATGGAGCAGGATGGAGGACAGGAGGAGGCTGTGGGACAGGAGGAGGCTGGAGCAGGCTGGGGGACAGGAGGAGGATGGAGGAGGAGGAGGCTGGGGGGCAGGAGGCTGGAGGACAAGAGGAGGATAGAGGACAGGAGGAGAAGGCTGGGGGACACTAGGATGCTGGAGGAGGAGGATTGAGGGCAAGAGGAGGCTGGAGGACTGGAGGAGGAGGAGGCTGGAGAACAGGAGGATACTGGAGGAGGCTGGAGTACAGGAGGAGGATATAGGACAGGGGTGCTGGAGGACAAGAGGAGGCTGGAGGACAGGAGGAGGCTGGAGGATGAGGCTGTGGGACAGGAGGAGGAGGCTGGAGGACAGGAGGATGCTGGAGCAGGCTGGGGGATAGGAGGAGGCAGCTGGAGGACAGGAGGAGGATAGAGGACAAGGGGGGCCGGAGGACAAGAGGGGGCTGGGGGACATGAGGAAGAGGCTGGGGGACAGGAGGAGGCTGGAGGAGGAGGATAGAGGACAAGAGGAGGCTGGAGAACAGGAGGAAGAGACTGGAGAACAGGAGGTCGGAGGACAGGAAGAAGCTAGAGCTCAGGAGGATACTGGAGCAGGCTAAGGGACAGGAGGAGGATAGAGGACGGGGGGGGGGGGCTGGAGGACAGAAGGAGTCTGGATGCTACAGGAGGAGGCAGGTAAACACGGTAAAAAAGCAACAACTCATTCTAAAAGGCTATCCCAGTGCTCGGTACCCTCAGGACACTTAGGGGGGTTCTCATTCTGATGTGTGGTTATTAGTTGTATTTTAGTGACTTTTTAGGTGCATTAGGCCATTTGTGAAATTTTTTGCGCCTTTTTCCAACAGTGTCGGAGTTCTCCGTGTAGCAGTTTCCTGGTTTGCGCCTAATTTCTCTTTGCATTTCTCCTGCTGCCAGGTTTTGCAGCTGATTTACCTTTGTTTTGCACCTAAAAAAATATTGAACAAAAACACACCAGACCCCATCATGCATTGCAAATATATCAGTATGATGCTGCAGTTCCCTGCACCACCAATGGGGGGAGGTAGCACTGCAGTCTCTTATAAGCCTGTAGCAGCTTTGGGATATACTAAGTTATTTATGGAAACGTCATCCCTTGCAGTATGATATGTGAGCAGCAGGTGGCGCTCCAAACTTACTGTTTTATCCTGCGTTTCTGGGTGTATGATGTGTATACTGTACTATGTATTGTAGTATATAGTATATATGCAGTATATAGCAGACCTACCTGACACAGAATTAACATGAAGCTCCTGGGATATGTTCCTTATAAAGCTGTGCAGGTAAGTCACCTCACCACCAGTCACGGACTGTGCTCCATAGTCGCCTATATGTCAGGGAGTCCCTCATACACTGCTCCTCATGGCCCCATCCCTCATACACTGCGCCTCATGGCCCCATCCCTCATACACTGCTGCTCATGGCCCCATCCCTCATACACTGCTCCTCATGGCCCCATCCCTCATACACTGCGCCTCATGGCCCCATCCCTCATACACTGCGCCTCATGGCCCCATCCCTCATACACTGCTCCTCATGGCCCCATCCCTCATACACTGCTCCTCATGGCCCCATCCCTCATACACTGCTCCTCATGGCCCCATCCCTCATACACTGCTCCTCATGGCCCCATCCCTCATACACTGCGCCTCATGGCCCCATCCCTCATACACTGCTCCTCATGGCCCCATCCCTCATACACTGCTCCTCATGGCCCCATCCCTCATACACTGCTCCTCATGGCCCCATCCCTCATACACTGCTCCTCATGGCCCCATCCCTCATCCACTGCTCCTCATGGCCCCATCCCTCATACACTGCTCCTCATGGCCCCATCCCTCATACAATGCTCCTCATGGCCCCATCCCTCATACACTGCTCCTCATGGCCCCATCCCTCATACACTGCTCCTCATGGCCCCATCCCTCATACACTGCTCCTCATGGTCCTATCCCTCATACACTGCTCCTCATGGTCCTATCCCTCATACACTGCTCCTCATGGCCCCATCCCTCATACACTGCTCCTCATGGCCCCATCCCTCATACAATGCTCCTCATGGCCCCATCCCTCATACACTGCTCCTCATGGCCCCATCCCTCATACACTGCTCCTCATGGCCCTATCCCTCATACACTGCTCCTCATGGCCCCATCCCTCATACACTGCTCCTCATGGCCCTACCCCTCATACACTGCTCCTCCTGGCCCCATCCCTCATACACTGCTCCTCATGGCCCTATCCTTCATACACTGCTCCTCATGGCCCCATCCCTCATACACTGCTCCTCATGGCCCTATCCCTCATACACTGCTCCTCATGGCCCCATCCCTCATACACTGCTCCTCATGGCCCTATCCCTCATACACTGCTCCTCATGACCCCATCCCTCATACACTGCTCCTCATGGCCCTATCCCTCATACACTGCTCCTCATGGCACTATCCCTCATACACTGCTCCTCATGGCCCCATCCCTCATACACTGCTCCTCATGGCCCCATCCCTCATACACTGCTCCTCATGGCCTCATACACTGCTCCTCATGGCCCTATCCCTCATACACTGCTTCTCGTGGCCCTATCCCTCATACACTGCTTCTCGTGGCCCCATCCCTCATACACTGCTCCTCATGGCCCTATCCCTCATACACTGCTCCTCATGGCCCTATCCTTCATACACTGCTCCTCATGGCCCCATCCCTCATACACTGCTCCGCATGGCCTCATCCCTCATACACTGCTCCTCATGGCCCCATCCCTCATACACTGCTCCTCATGGCCCCATCCCTCATACACTGCTCCTCATGGCCCTATCCCTCATACACTGCTCCTCATGGCCCCATCCCTCATACACTGCTCCTCATGGCCCCATCCCTCATACACTGCTCCTCATGGCCCTATCCCTCATACACTGCTCCTCATGGCCCTATCCCTCATACACTGCTCCTCATGGCCCTATCCCTCATACACTGCTCCTCATGGCCCTATCCCTCATACACTGCTCCGCATGGCCTCATCCCTCATACACTGTTCCTCATGGCCCCATCCCTCATACACTGCTCCTCATGGCCCCATCCCTCATACACCGCTCCTCATGGCCCCATCCCTCATACACCGCTCCTCATGGCCCCATCCCTCATACACCGCTCCTCATGGCCCCATCCCTCATACACTGCTCCTCATGGCCCCATCCCTCATACACTGCTCCTCATGGCCCCATCCCTCATACACTGCTCCTCATGGCCCTATCCCTCATACACTGCTCCTTATGGCCCTATCCCTCATACACTGCTCCTCATGACCCCATCCCTCATACACTGCTCCTCATGGCCCCATCCCTCATACACTGCTCCTCATGGCCCTACCCCTCATACACTGCTCCTCATGGCCCCATCCCTCATACACTTCTCCTCATGGCCCTATCCCTCATACACTTCTCCTCATGGCCCTATCCCTCATACACTGCTCCTCATGGCCCCATCCCTCATACACTGCTCCTCATGGCCCCATCCCTCATACACTGCTCCTCATGGCCCCATCCCTCATACACTGCTCCTCATGGCCCCATCCCTCATACACTGCTCCTCATGGCCCCATCCCTCATACACTGCTCCTCATGGCCCTATCCCTCATACACTGCTCCTAATGGTCCAATTCCTCATACACTGCTCCTCATGGCCTCATCCCTCATACACTGCTCCTCATGGCCCTATCCCTCATACACTGCTCCTCATGGCCCTATCCCTAATACACTGCTCCTCATGGCCCCATCCCTCATACACTGCTCCTCATGGCCCCATCCCTCATACACTGCTCCTCATGGCCCTATCCCTCATACACTGCTCCTCATGGCCCTATCCCTCATACACTGCTTCTCGTGGCCCCATCCCTCATACACTGCTCCTCATGGCCCCATCCCTCATACACTGCTCCTCATGGCCCCATCCCTCATACACTGCTCCTCATGGCCCCATCCCTCATACACTGCTCCTCATGGCCCCATCCCTCATACACTGCTCCTCATGGCCCTATCCCTCATACACTGCTCCTCATGGCCCTATCCCTCATACACTGCTTCTCGTGGCCCCATCCCTCATACACTGCTCCTCATGGCCCCATCCCTCATACACTGCTCCTCATGGCCCCATCCCCCATACACTGCTCCTCATGGCCCTATCCCTCATACACTGCTCCTCATGGCCCCATCCCTCATACACTGCTCCTCATGGCCCCATCCCTCATACACTGCTCCTCATGGCCCCATCCCTCATACACTGCTCCTCATGGCCCTATCCCTCATACACTGCTCCTCATGGCCCCATCCCTCATACACTGCTCCTCATGGCCCTATTCCTCATACACTGCTCCTCATGGCCCCATCCCTCATACACTGCTCCTCATGGCCCTATCCCTCATACACTGCTCCTCATGGCCCCATCCCTCATACACTGCTCCTCATGGCCCTATCCCTCATACACTGCTCCTCATGGCCCCATCCCTCATACACTGCTCCTCATGGCCCCATCCCTCATACACTGCTCCTCATGGCCCCATCCCTCATACACTGCTCCTCATGGCCCTATCCCTCATACACTGCTCTTCATGGCCCCATCCCTCATACACTGCTCCTCATGGCCCCATCCCTCATACACTGCTCCTCATGGCCCTATCCCTCATACACTGCTCCTCGTGGCCCCATCCCTCATACACTGCTCCTCATGGCCCCATCCCTCATACACTGCTCCTCATGGCCCTATCCCTCATACACTGCTCCTCATGGCCCCATCCCTCATACACTGCTCCTCATGGCCTCATACACTGCTCCTCATGGCCCTATCCCTCATACACTGCTCCTCATGGCCCCATCCCTCATACACTGCTCCTCATGGCCCCATCCCTCATACACTGCTCCTCATGGCCCCATCCCTCATACACTGCTCCTCATGGCCTCATACTCTGCTCCTCATGTCCCCATCCCTCATACACTGCTCCTCGTGGCCCCATCCCTCATACACTGCTCCTCATGGCCCCATCCCTCATACACTGCTCCTCATGGCCCCATCCCTCATACACTGCTCCTCATGGCCCTATCCCTCATACACTGCTCCTCATGGTCCTATCCCTCATACACTGCTCCTCATGGCCCCATACACTGCTCCTCATGGCCCTATCCCTCATACACTGCTCCTCATGGCCCCATCCCTCATACACTGCTCCTCATGTCCCCATCCCTCATACACTGCTCCTCAAGGCCCTATCCCTCATACACTGCTCCTCATGGCCCCATCCCTCATACACTGCTCCTCATGGCCCCATCCCTCATACACTGCTCCTCATGGCCCCATCCCTCATACACTGCTCCTCATGGCCCCATCCCTCATACACTGCTCCTCATGGCCCCATCCCTCATACACTGCTCCTCATGGCCTCATACACTGCTCCTCATGTCCCCATCCCTCATACACTGCTCCTCAAGGCCCTATCCCTCATACACTGCTCCTCATGGCCCCATCCCTCATACACTGCTCCTCATGGCCCCATCCCTCATACACTGCTCCTCATGGCCCCATCCCTCATACACTGCTCCTCATGGCCTCATACACTGCTCCTCATGTCCCCATCCCTCATGCACTGCTCCTCATGGCCCTATCCCTCATACACTGCTCCTCATGGCCCCATCCCTCATACACTGCTCCTCATGGCCCTATCCCTCATACACTGCTCCTCATGGCCCCATCCCTCATACACTGCTCCTCATGGCCCCATCCCTCATACACTGCTCCTCATGGCCCTATCCCTCATACACTGCTCCTCATGGCCCCATCCCTCATACACTGCTCCTCATGGCCCTGTTGAGATGTGGGGTCTTCTGGCCGTTAAAAAAAAATAAATCTTTACTCAGGCTTCAGGTCCAAAGAAAAGGCTTGCATTTATTTGCACAAAAATAAAATGTACAGAACAAAAATGCTGATAATTCAGGGGATAGATTGCAGCTACCTTGGAACAAGCAGCTCCCCTGTGGTCAGATCAGACACTCTGACCTAGAGACAATCCATGTACACACAGGTGTCATTAAATACCCAACTATTTCCCTTGAGTTTTAAAGGGATACACCCCTGGGTTGCACCTTTAACAACAAACATCACACAAAGATATATTTCTTACTTAATATACATAATGCCACAATACAATATAATACACAATATAAAAATAAAAGGGGAGTTTACAATATACACAAAGTAACCAAAGTTAGAAATGCAAACATAAACCACATGGCTTCAGCTCAGCATCACCTGGCAGTAATCAGATGCAGCTATATAACCCCAGCTCACCCTCTGCTCAGGTTTTGCACACACACAGGTAAGATCAGGTAATGCTGAGTGGTGGCTGCTGAACTGGTTTGTCTGGTGAAACAATAGTGGACAGAGACAAAGGTTTGCTGGCCAGCAGGAGGAGAAAAAGAAGAAAAGTTACAAACACACAGAGAAGACAAACAGTTCACCATTCACCCCTCAACATTCCTCCCTGCTTAAGTGGAAGCTTGCCCTTCCACAAAGTAGTTCTCTTGGACTTGGGTACCAAATCGGGATAAGTGATCGGCATTCTTATGCCGACTCCCTGGTTTGTACTGTACCAAGAACCGGTAAGGCTGTAAGCCCAAGTACCAACGTGTTAGACGAGCATTATTACCCTTCATTGTATTCAACCAAAATAAAGGATGATGGTCAGAAATTAACACAAATTCTTTACCCAATAGATAATAACGTAGACTTTCTATGGCCCATTTTATGGCTAAACATTCCTTTTCTATTGTAGAATAGTTTAGTTCTCTGGGGAACAGTTTTCTGCTAATATACAGAATTGGATGTTCTTCTCCATCCTGCATTTGGCAGAGAACAGCCCCGATACCCCTTTCTGAGGCATCAACCTGGACTTGAAATGGCAGAGTAAAATTCGGGTTATTTAATACAGGTGCACTACACAATTTCTCTTTTAAAGTATTAAATGCTTTTTCACACTCAGGTGTCCATTCCACAAGGTTCTTTTTTGTTTTCTTTGTAAGATCACTTAAAGGGGCGGCTAAATCAGAAAAATTTGGAATAAATCGGCGGTAATAGCCAGCCAGCCCTAAAAATGACCTCACTTCCTTCTTTGTTTTTGGAGTTGGGGCATCCTTTACAGCTGTAATTTTTGAAATTTCTGGTTTAATTTTCCCACCACCTACAATGTATCCAAGATAAGAGGTTTCTTTCTGAGCTATGGTACATTTTGTTGGATTGATTGTAAGTCCAGCTTTAGCCAAGGCTGAGATGACATTTTCCAGATGCAAAAGATGAGACTTCCAATCAGAACTAAAGACAATGACATCATCAAGGTAAGCGGCACAGTATGAGGAGTGTGGTCTGATTACTGTATCCATTAGCCTTTGGAATGTAGCAGGGGCATTATGGAGGCCAAATGGCATACAGGTAAACTGAAACAAGCCCTGTGGGGTGGCAAAAGCTGTTTTTTCACGGGAATTACCTTCAAGTGGTATCTGCCAATAGCCCTTAGTCAGATCAAATGTAGATATATACTGGGCTTTTCCCAAGCTACTTATTAGGTCATCAATATGGGGCATAGGGTAGCTGTCAAATTTTGAGATCTGATTGAGTTTTCTAAAATCAATACAGAATCTAATGTCCCCATTTTTCTTGGGTACAACAACAATGTGGGAGCACCAAGGACTGCAGGATGGTTCAATGACCCCTAATTTTAGCATGTTTTGAACTTCCATGTCCATCACAGGCTTCAGTTTTTCAGGCACCCTGTAGGGTTTCTGACGTATTGGTTTGGCATCACCAGTGTCAATCACATGTTGGACTAACTTGGTGTGACCTGGTGTAGAGACAAAGGTGTGTTCATGCTTCTGCAACAAATGGTCTAAGTCTTTATTCTGGTCATCAGAAAGTTCACTTCCCCTCTGAATATCAGAGACATGAGAACTAACGGGGGACAGAATAGAATAAGCCTGATCAAGAAGATTTGGATGACATTCTGAAAGAATTGTACAGGCCACATTTGGTCTATCAACCCATTTTTTAAGTAGATTGGCATGGAAGATTTTCTTTTCCTGAACCCTGCCAGGCATAAAAATCTCATAATCTACTGGACCAGTTTGACGCAAGACATCAAAGGGTCCCTGCCACTTTGCTAGCAATTTGTTATCAGATGTTGGCAGTAACAGTAGAACCTTATCCCCGGGTATAAAACATTTATCTTTAGCATTTTTATCATACCATTGTTTCATGTGGGATTGTGCATCTGTAACATTGACCTTCACAAACTCTGCTAACTCGGCAAGTTTGTCCCTCATTGAGATGACATACTCCACTAAGGTTTTTTGGTCTGGGCTAGGGTTTTCCCAGTGTTCTTTGATCACATCCAGTGGTCCCCTTGGTCTTCTACCATAGAGTAACTCAAAGGGAGAAAAACCAGTGGATGCCTGTGGAACCTCTCTATAGGCAAACAAAACATATGGGAGCAACTGATCCCATTGTTTTGGATATTGTTCCACAAACTTGCAAAGCATTCTTTTAAGCGTCTGGTTGAAGCGCTCCACCAAGCCATCTGTTTGTGGATGATAGGGAGCAGTTCTTACTGCCTGGATTCCTAAAAGCTGATGGATTTGCTTCATTAAGTTGGACTGAAAATTTGAACCTTGGTCTGTTAGAATTGTGTGAGGAATACCCATCTGACTGAAAAACTTCATCAGTTCCTCTGCAATTCTTTTTGTGGTGATAGTTCTTAAGGGAATAGCCTCTGGATAGCGGGTCATGTAATCACTTATAACTAAAATATATTGGTTACCTTTTTTACTTTTTTCAAGAGGACCAACTATATCCAGAGCTATTCTTTCAAAGGGAGTATCAACCACAGGTACAGGGATCAGCTTACATTTTTTGTTACCTGGGGAAACAAACTGACATTCAGGACAAGAGTCACAAAAACTGGCAACATCTGCATGTACTTTAGGCCAAAAGAATCGAGTTAGTATCCTTGACAGTGTTTTATTCCTACCCAGGTGTCCAGATAGCGGTATACTATGAGATACTTTCAGAATTGACTCCCTGTATTCAGAGGGAACCACAAGTTGCCATACTTTTTCTTTTGTCTTTGGATGCTCACAAACCCTATACAAGAGGTCATTTTTTAAAGTGTACATAGGAAACTGTTTGGGTTCCCCTTCATTTTTAACCTGAGAAAATGCTGAAGCAAGGGTGCCATCTTGTTTTTGTTTAACGGACATATTTTCCCACTTTAGGGATCCTTTTTCTAAGAGAGAATGCGCAGACCGCCATTTCGCACGAGAAAGGCGCATTTCTCTCCTAGAAAGGTGACCTTTGCCACTACCATGGAAAACATCATCGTGCAATGGAAATATGTCACCCAGAGATTCTGCATCAGACACCTTTTTAACTTGAGACCTTGTGGTCACAGCAGAAGTTACACTGTCACTTTTAATCATGCTACAAAAACCAGGTAGGTCTTGGCCCAAAACCACAGGATATGGCAATTTTGGGACAATTCCCATTTCTAAAGACACTTCTACATCAGCTATTTGTATAGGTATCACAGTTTTAGGGTACATCTTTTTATCACCATGCACACAGGTTAGGAACAAATGACCTGTAGTATTAGCAGAGTCCACCAAGTCTGATCTTATCAGAGACTGCTGGCTCCCAGTATCAATCAGTGCAGTCACAGTCTGGGAGTTAACAGTAACAGGTTGTAAATAGTCTCTCACAAGTCCTACACAATTTGCTGCAGACCCTTTAACTTTTTTGCTAGCTATATTGGTACAGTCTTTAGCATAATGTCCAGCTTTACCACAGGCAAAGCAAGTAAGGTCTTTATGCTGACCTTTAGATTTTACAGTCTCATGTTTTGGCTTATCAGTGATAGTATTGAAAGAAGGTCTTACCACACTTGGCTTCTGGACCAGTCCTTTCCTTGCAAGCAGATAATTTTCAGCGAGTGTCACAGCTTGCTCACCACTATCAGGCTGATGTTCCTTTACCCATATTCGCATTGGTGTAGGAAGAACCTCCAGAAACTGTTCAAGGATGATGGTCTCCAACACCTGCTGGACAGTCTTGCCCTCTGGGGGAATCCACTTGGAACATAGTTCACTCAGCTGGGTGTAGGCCTCTCTAGGTCCATCTTTATCTTGGTAACTGTAGGTCCGGAATTTTTGGCGAAAGGTTTCTGTATGTATGTTGTATCGTCTTAAAATTGCAGTTTTGACTTTTTTATAATTTTCAGCGTCATCAGTCCTCATCTGGCTATATGCCTGCTGTGCTTTGCTGGTGAGGAATGGCACTAAATGAAGGACCCATTGATCTTCAGGCCACTTGTTTGCTTGAGCCACTCTTTCAAATACTTTTAGATATGACTCTATATCATCAGTCTCTGTTAGCTTGGTCAGCTTTAATTTTGTGGCAGGAGAAAGATTTTGCTGCATGGCTTGTAGTGCCTGGATAAACTGTTCATCTCTCCTTGCTCTTTCCACCTCTTGTTGCTTGATGTCAATTCTGCGTTGCTCCTCCTCCTTGTCTCGCCTCCATTGCTCTTTTTCACGGTAGAATTTTTCCTCCTCTTTTCTACGTTGATCACTTAACTCTTGGCGCTGGACCAACCATACAAGGAGTTCCTCCATGCTTTTTGGAGCAGTTGCACTCACTGGTGGATCAGTACCAGCTGCAGCGCCCTCCTCTGGAATCACAGGTTTGCATACCTCTGGCTGGGTGCTCTCCATCTCCAATACAGGAACTGCTTTTGCCTTTTGGCGAGATCCTTCTACCAGTTTGGGACGTGCAGATGCTTTAGCGCGCTGCGGTGGTCTAGCAGACTGCGTCGTTATAAACCTCCTGGTACGTCCTGCCATCAGCTGAGTAGTAAACTGTACTTAGTCCAGTACAAACAGCCATCCCACTGCTGCCACCATATGTTGAGATGTGGGGTCTTCTGGCCGTTAAAAAAAAATAAATCTTTACTCAGGCTTCAGGTCCAAAGAAAAGGCTTGCATTTATTTGCACAAAAATAAAATGTACAGAACAAAAATGCTGATAATTCAGGGGATAGATTGCAGCTACCTTGGAACAAGCAGCTCCCCTGTGGTCAGATCAGACACTCTGACCTAGAGACAATCCATGTACACACAGGTGTCATTAAATACCCAACTATTTCCCTTGAGTTTTAAAGGGATACACCCCTGGGTTGCACCTTTAACAACAAACATCACACAAAGATATATTTCTTACTTAATATACATAATGCCACAATACAATATAATACACAATATAAAAATAAAAGGGGAGTTTACAATATACACAAAGTAACCAAAGTTAGAAATGCAAACATAAACCACATGGCTTCAGCTCAGCATCACCTGGCAGTAATCAGATGCAGCTATATAACCCCAGCTCACCCTCTGCTCAGGTTTTGCACACACACAGGTAAGATCAGGTAATGCTGAGTGGTGGCTGCTGAACTGGTTTGTCTGGTGAAACAATAGTGGACAGAGACAAAGGTTTGCTGGCCAGCAGGAGGAGAAAAAGAAGAAAAGTTACAAACACACAGAGAAGACAAACAGTTCACCATTCACCCCTCAACAGGCCCCATCCCTCATACACTGCTCCTCATGGCCCCATCCCTCATACACTGCTCCTCATGGCCCCATCCCTCATACACTGCTCCTCATGGCCCTATCCCTCATACACTGCTCCTCATGGCCCCATCCCTCATACACTGCTCCTTATGGCCCTATCCCTCATACACTGCTCCTCATGGCCCCATCCCTCATACACTGCTCCTCATGGCCCCATCCCTCATACACTGCTCCTCATGGCCCCATCCCTCAAACACTGCTCCTCATGGCCCCATCCCTCATACACTGCTCCTCATGGCCCTATCCCTCATACACTGCTCCTCATGGCCCTATCCCTCATACACTGCTCCTCATGGCCCCATCCCTCATACACTGCTCCTCATGTCCCCATCCCTCATACACTGCTCCTCAAGGCCCTATCCCTCATACACTGCTCCTCATGGCCCCATCCCTCATACACTGCTCCTCATGGCCCCATCCCTCATACACTGCTCCTCATGGCCTCATACACTGCTCCTCATGTCCCCATCCCTCATACACTGCTCCTCAAGGCCCTATCCCTCATACACTGCTCCTCATGGCCCCATCCCTCATACACTGCTCCTCATGTCCCCATCCCTCATACACTGCTCCTCATGGCCCCATCCCTCATACACTGCTCCTCATGGCCCCATCCCTCATACACTGCTCCTCATGGCCCCATCCCTCATACACTGCTCCTCATGGCCTCATACACTGCTCCTCATGTCCCCATCCCTCATACACTGCTCCTCATGGCCCTATCCCTCATACACTGCTCCTCATGGCCCCATCCCTCATACACTGCTCCTCATGGCCCCATCCCTCATACACTGCTCCTCATGGCCCCATCCCTCATACACTGCTCCTCATGGCCCCATCCCTCATACACTGCTCCTCATGGCCCCATCCCTCATACACTGCTCCTCATGGCCCTATCCCTCATACACTGCTCCTCATGGCCCCATCCCTCATACACTGCTCCTCATGGCCCTATCCCTCATACACTGCTCCTCATGGCCCCATCCCTCATACACTGCTCCTCATGGCCCCATCCCTCATACACTGCTCCTCATGGCCCCATCCCTCATACACTGCTCCTCATGGCCCCATCCCTCATACACTGCTCCTCATGGCCCCATCCCTCATACACTGCTCCTCATGGCCCTATCCCTCATACACTGCTCCTCATGGCCCTATCCCTCATACACTGCTCCTCATGGCCTCATCCCTCATACACTGCTCCTCGTGGCCCCATCCCTCATACACTGCTCCTCATGGCCTCATCCCTCATACACTGCTCCTCATGGCCCTATCCCTCATACACTGCTCCTCATGGCCCTATCCCTCATACACTGCTCCTCATGGCCCCATCCCTCATACACTGCTCCTCATGGCCCCATCCCTCATACACTGCTCCTCATGGCCCCATCCCTCATACACTGCTCCTCATGGCCCTATGCCTCATACACTGCTCCTCATGGCCCCATCCCTCATACACTGCTTCTCATGGCCCTATCCCTCATACACTGCTCCTCATGGCCCTATTCCTCATACACTGCTCCTCATGTCCCCATCCCTCATACACTGCACCTCATGGCCCTATCCCTCATACACTGCTTCTCATGGCCCTATCCCTCATACACTGCTCCTCATGGCCCCATCCCTCATACACTGCTCCTCATGGCCCCATCCCTCATACACTGCTCCTCATGGCCCCATCCCTCATACACTGCTCCTCATGGCCCCATCCCTCATACACTGCTCCTCATGGCCCCATCCCTCATACACTGCTCCTCATGGCCCCATCCCTCAAACACTGCTCCTCATGGCCCCATCCCTCATACACTGCTCCTCATGGCCCTATCCCTCATACACTGCTCCTCATGGCCCTATCCCTCATACACTGCTCCTCATGGCCCCATCCCTCATACACTGCTCCTCATGGCCCTATCCCTCATACACTGCTCCTCATGGCCCCATCCCTCATACACTGCTCCTCATGGCCCCATCCCTCATACACTGCTCCTCATGGCCCCATCCCTCATACACTGCTCCTCATGGCCCTATCCCTCATACACTGCTCCTCATGGCCCCATCCCTCATACACTGCTCCTCATGGCCCCATCCCTCATACACTGCTCCTCATGGCCCCATCCCTCATACACTGCTCCTCATGGCCCCATCCCTCATACACTGCTCCTCATGGCCCCATCCCTCATACACCGCTCCTCATGGCCCCATCCCTCATACACTGCTCTTCATGGCCCCATCCCTCATACACTGCTCCTCATGGCCCCATCCCTCATACACTGCTCCTCATGGCCCTATCCCTCATACACTGCTCCTTATGGCCCTATCCCTCATACACTGCTCCTCATGGCCCCATCCCTCATACACTGCTCCTCATGGCCCCATCCCTCATACACTGCTCCTCATGACCCCATCCCTCATACACTGCTCCTCATGGCCCCATCCCTCATACACTGCTCCTCATGGCCCTACCCCTCATACACTGCTCCTCATGGCCCCATCCCTCATACACTTCTCCTCATGGCCCTATCCCTCATACACTGCTCCTCATGGCCCCATCCCTCATACACTGCTCCTCATGGCCCCATCCCTCATACACTGCTCCTCATGGCCCCATCCCTCATACACTGCTCCTCATGGCCCTATCCCTCATACACTGCTCCTAATGGTCCAATTCCTCATACACTGCTCCTCATGGCCTCATCCCTCATACACTGCTCCTCATGGCCCTATCCCTCATACACTGCTCCTCATGGCCCTATCCCTAATACACTGCTCCTCATGGCCCCATCCCTCATACACTGCTCCTCATGGCCCCATCCCTCATACACTGCTCCTCATGGCCCTATCCCTCATACACTGCTCCTCATGGCCCTATCCCTCATACACTGCTTCTCGTGGCCCCATCCCTCATACACTGCTCCTCATGGCCCCATCCCTCATACACTGCTCCTCATGGCCCCATCCCTCATACACTGCTCCTCATGGCCCCATCCCTCATACACTGCTCCTCATGGCCCCATCCCTCATACACTGCTCCTCATGGCCCTATCCCTCATACACTGCTCCTCATGGCCCTATCCCTCATACACTGCTTCTCGTGGCCCCATCCCTCATACACTGCTCCTCATGGCCCCATCCCTCATACACTGCTCCTCATGGCCCCATCCCCCATACACTGCTCCTCATGGCCCTATCCCTCATACACTGCTCCTCATGGCCCCATCCCTCATACACTGCTCCTCATGGCCCCATCCCTCATACACTGCTCCTCATGGCCCCATCCCTCATACACTGCTCCTCATGGCCCTATCCCTCATACACTGCTCCTCATGGCCCCATCCCTCATACACTGCTCCTCATGGCCCTATTCCTCATACACTGCTCCTCATGGCCCCATCCCTCATACACTGCTCCTCATGGCCCTATCCCTCATACACTGCTCCTCATGGCCCCATCCCTCATACACTGCTCCTCATGGCCCTATCCCTCATACACTGCTCCTCATGGCCCCATCCCTCATACACTGCTCCTCATGGCCCCATCCCTCATACACTGCTCCTCATGGCCCCATCCCTCATACACTGCTCCTCATGGCCCTATCCCTCATACACTGCTCTTCATGGCCCCATCCCTCATACACTGCTCCTCATGGCCCCATCCCTCATACACTGCTCCTCATGGCCCTATCCCTCATACACTGCTCCTCGTGGCCCCATCCCTCATACACTGCTCCTCATGGCCCCATCCCTCATACACTGCTCCTCATGGCCCTATCCCTCATACACTGCTCCTCATGGCCCCATCCCTCATACACTGCTCCTCATGGCCTCATACACTGCTCCTCATGGCCCTATCCCTCATACACTGCTCCTCATGGCCCCATCCCTCATACACTGCTCCTCATGGCCCCATCCCTCATACACTGCTCCTCATGGCCCCATCCCTCATACACTGCTCCTCATGGCCTCATACTCTGCTCCTCATGTCCCCATCCCTCATACACTGCTCCTCGTGGCCCCATCCCTCATACACTGCTCCTCATGGCCCCATCCCTCATACACTGCTCCTCATGGCCCCATCCCTCATACACTGCTCCTCATGGCCCTATCCCTCATACACTGCTCCTCATGGTCCTATCCCTCATACACTGCTCCTCATGGCCCCATACACTGCTCCTCATGGCCCTATCCCTCATACACTGCTCCTCATGGCCCCATCCCTCATACACTGCTCCTCATGTCCCCATCCCTCATACACTGCTCCTCAAGGCCCTATCCCTCATACACTGCTCCTCATGGCCCCATGCCTCATACACTGCTCCTCATGGCCCCATCCCTCATACACTGCTCCTCATGGCCCCATCCCTCATACACTGCTCCTCATGGCCCCATCCCTCATACACTGCTCCTCATGGCCCCATCCCTCATACACTGCTCCTCATGGCCTCATACACTGCTCCTCATGTCCCCATCCCTCATACACTGCTCCTCAAGGCCCTATCCCTCATACACTGCTCCTCATGGCCCCATCCCTCATACACTGCTCCTCATGGCCCCATCCCTCATACACTGCTCCTCATGGCCCCATCCCTCATACACTGCTCCTCATGGCCCCATCCCTCATACACTGCTCCTCATGGCCCCATCCCTCATACACTGCTCCTCATGGCCCCATCCCTCATACACTGCTCCTCATGGCCTCATACACTGCTCCTCATGGCCCTATCCCTCATACACTGCTCCTCATGGCCCCATCCCTCATACACTGCTCCTCATGGCCCCATCCCTCATACACTGCTCCTCATGGCCCCATCCCTCATACACTGCTCCTCATGGCCTCATACTCTGCTCCTCATGTCCCCATCCCTCATACACTGCTCCTCGTGGCCCCATCCCTCATACACTGCTCCTCATGGCCCCATCCCTCATACACTGCTCCTCATGGCCCCATCCCTCATACACTGCTCCTCATGGCCCTATCCCTCATACACTGCTCCTCATGGTCCTATCCCTCATACACTGCTCCTCATGGCCCCATACACTGCTCCTCATGGCCCTATCCCTCATACACTGCTCCTCATGGCCCCATCCCTCATACACTGCTCCTCATGTCCCCATCCCTCATACACTGCTCCTCAAGGCCCTATCCCTCATACACTGCTCCTCATGGCCCCATGCCTCATACACTGCTCCTCATGGCCCCATCCCTCATACACTGCTCCTCATGGCCCCATCCCTCATACACTGCTCCTCATGGCCCCATCCCTCATACACTGCTCCTCATGGCCCCATCCCTCATACACTGCTCCTCATGGCCCCATCCCTCATACACTGCTCCTCATGGCCTCATACACTGCTCCTCATGTCCCCATCCCTCATACACTGCTCCTCAAGGCCCTATCCCTCATACACTGCTCCTCATGGCCCCATCCCTCATACACTGCTCCTCATGGCCCCATCCCTCATACACTGCTCCTCATGGCCCCATCCCTCATACACTGCTCCTCATGGCCTCATACACTGCTCCTCATGTCCCCATCCCTCATACACTGCTCCTCATGGCCCTATCCCTCATACACTGCTCCTCATGGCCCCATCCCTCATACACTGCTCCTCATGGCCCTATCCCTCATACACTGCTCCTCATGGCCCCATCCCTCATACACTGCTCCTCATGGCCCCATCCCTCATACACTGCTCCTCATGGCCCTATCCCTCATACACTGCTCCTCATGGCCCCATCCCTCATACACTGCTCCTCATGGCCCCATCCCTCATACACTGCTCCTCATGGCCCCATCCCTCATACACTGCTCCTCATGGCCCCATCCCTCATACACTGCTCCTCATGGCCCTATCCCTCATACACTGCTCCTCATGGCCCCATCCCTCATACACTGCTCCTCATGGCCCTATCCCTCATACACTGCTCCTCATGGCCCCATCCCTCATACACTGCTCCTCATGGCCCCATCCCTCATACACTGCTCCTCATGGCCCCATCCCTCAAACACTGCTCCTCATGGCCCCATCCCTCATACACTGCTCCTCATGGCCCTATCCCTCATACACTGCTCCTCATGGCCCTATCCCTCATACACTGCTCCTCATGGCCCCATCCCTCATACACTGCTCCTCATGTCCCCATCCCTCATACACTGCTCCTCAAGGCCCTATCCCTCATACACTGCTCCTCATGGCCCCATCCCTCATACACTGCTCCTCATGGCCCCATCCCTCATACACTGCTCCTCATGGCCTCATACACTGCTCCTCATGTCCCCATCCCTCATACACTGCTCCTCAAGGCCCTATCCCTCATACACTGCTCCTCATGGCCCCATCCCTCATACACTGCTCCTCATGTCCCCATCCCTCATACACTGCTCCTCATGGCCCCATCCCTCATACACTGCTCCTCATGGCCCCATCCCTCATACACTGCTCCTCATGGCCCCATCCCTCATACACTGCTCCTCATGGCCTCATACACTGCTCCTCATGTCCCCATCCCTCATACACTGCTCCTCATGGCCCTATCCCTCATACACTGCTCCTCATGGCCCCATCCCTCATACACTGCTCCTCATGGCCCTATCCCTCATACACTGCTCCTCATGGCCCCATCCCTCATACACTGCTCCTCATGGCCCCATCCCTCATACACTGCTCCTCATGGCCCCATCCCTCAAACACTGCTCCTCATGGCCCCATCCCTCATACACTGCTCCTCATGGCCCTATCCCTCATACACTGCTCCTCATGGCCCTATCCCTCATACACTGCTCCTCATGGCCCCATCCCTCATACACTGCTCCTCATGGCCCCATCCCTCATACACTGCTCCTCATGGCCTCATCCCTCATACACTGCTCCTCATGGCCCCATCCCTCATACACTGCTCCTCATGGCCCTATCCCTCATACACTGCTCCTCATGGCCCTATCCCTCATACACTGCTCCTCATGGCCCCATCCCTCATACACTGCTCCTCATGGCCCCATCCCTCATACACTGCTCCTCATGGCCCCATCCCTCATACACTGCTCCTCATGGCCCTATCCCTCATACACTGCTCCTCATGGCCCCATCCCTCATACACTGCTCCTCATGGCCCCATCCCTCATACACTGCTCCTCATGGCCCCATCCCTCATACACTGCTCCTCATGGCCCTATCCCTCATACACTGCTCCTCATGGCCCCATCCCTCATACACTGCTCCTCATGGCCCTATCCCTCATACACTGCTCCTCATGGCCCCATCCCTCATACACTGCTCCTCATGGCCCCATCCCTCATACACTGCTCCTCATGGCCCCATCCCTCATACACTGCTCCTCATGGCCCTATCCCTCATACACTGCTCCTCATGGCCCTATCCCTCATACACTGCTCCTCATGGCCTCATCCCTCATACACTGCTCCTCGTGGCCCCATCCCTCATACACTGCTCCTCATGGCCTCATCCCTCATACACTGCTCCTCATGGCCCTATCCCTCATACACTGCTCCTCATGGCCCTATCCCTCATACACTGCTCCTCATGGCCCCATCCCTCATACACTGCTCCTCATGGCCCCATCCCTCATACACTGCTCCTCATGGCCCCATCCCTCATACACTGCTCCTCATGGCCCTATGCCTCATACACTGCTCCTCATGGCCCCATCCCTCATACACTGCTTCTCATGGCCCTATCCCTCATACACTGCTCCTCATGGCCCTATTCCTCATACACTGCTCCTCATGTCCCCATCCCTCATACACTGCACCTCATGGCCCTATCCCTCATACACTGCTTCTCATGGCCCTATCCCTCATACACTGCTCCTCATGGCCCCATCCCTCATACACTGCTCCTCATGGCCCCATCCCTCATACACTGCTCCTCATGGCCCCATCCCTCATACACTGCTCCTCATGGCCCCATCCCTCATACACTGCTCCTCATGGCCCCATCCCTCATACACTGCTCCTCATGGCCCCATCCCTCAAACACTGCTCCTCATGGCCCCATCCCTCATACACTGCTCCTCATGGCCCTATCCCTCATACACTGCTCCTCATGGCCCTATCCCTCATACACTGCTCCTCATGGCCCCATCCCTCATACACTGCTCCTCATGGCCCTATCCCTCATACACTGCTCCTCATGGCCCCATCCCTCATACACTGCTCCTCATGGCCCCATCCCTCATACACTGCTCCTCATGGCCCCATCCCTCATACACTGCTCCTCATGGCCCTATCCCTCATACACTGCTCCTCATGGCCCCATCCCTCATACACTGCTCCTCATGGCCCTATCCCTCATACACTGCTCCTCATGGCCCCATCCCTCATACACTGCTCCTCATGGCCCCATCCCTCATACACTGCTCCTCATGGCCCCATCCCTCATACACTGCTCCTCATGGCCCTATCCCTCATACACTGCTCCTCATGGCCCTATCCCTCATACACTGCTCCTCATGGCCTCATCCCTCATACACTGCTCCTCGTGGCCCCATCCCTCATACACTGCTCCTCATGGCCTCATCCCTCATACACTGCTCCTCATGGCCCTATCCCTCATACACTGCTCCTCATGGCCCTATCCCTCATACACTGCTCCTCATGGCCCCATCCCTCATACACTGCTCCTCATGGCCCCATCCCTCATACACTGCTCCTCATGGCCCCATCCCTCATACACTGCTCCTCATGGCCCTATGCCTCATACACTGCTCCTCATGGCCCCATCCCTCATACACTGCTTCTCATGGCCCTATCCCTCATACACTGCTCCTCATGGCCCTATTCCTCATACACTGCTCCTCATGTCCCCATCCCTCATACACTGCACCTCATGGCCCTATCCCTCATACACTGCTTCTCATGGCCCTATCCCTCATACACTGCTTCTCATGGCCCTATCCCTCATACACTGCTCCTCATGGCCCCATCCCTCATACACTGCTCCTCATGGCCCTATCCCTCATACACTGCTCCTCATGGCCCCATCCCTCATACACTGCTCCTCATGGCCCCATCCCTCATACACTGCTCCTCATGGCCCCATCCCTCATACACTGCTCCTCATGGCCCTCTTCTGTTGACTTGTGAAGCCAATGTGTGATTAGGGTCTGGGCCCATCGTAGGATCCCTGTGATTCTCCGGTGGGCCCGTCCAACCCTCCTTAATACTGTTAGGGATGGGTCTATGAGAAACAATTGGTCACACATTCTGCTTCCAGGGGCTCCTTCTAGGATCATGGGGGGGTCAATATTTCAAGGAGAAGGCAGGGAGACAGGATCACCAGGACACGGAAAGCTTGTCAGATTCTTATGTTTTTCCCACCAAAAATAACCCGAAAACAGGTTTTCTATATTTAGTTTTAATGAGAGAGAACGGTGATCAGATGTGAAAATCAACGGAAGTGTGAAAAATCGGTGAGAAATGGCACCTAAAAAGATCCAATAAATTACAAAGTCAATAAATTAAGAAGTCACCAAGTGGAAGAATCCAATAAATTAAGTATAAATTATGTAGTTCATGAGAAATAGACAAAACGGGCGTCCCAGACGCTGCCCCTGTCCTGGTGGTCCTGGGGTACAAATAAAGTTTTTTGATCAGGTGACTCCAAGAAGACTCCGGATTTCTGGTCCTGGGGAGAAAAAAAAGAGGAAAAAAAAAAGGGTAAAATATCAAAATTATAAGACAGAAGACAAACAGATTTCATTGATGAAACAAATTCTGGCCACCAGAGGGCGACACACTAACATAATATCAGCTCTGCTACATCCAACTCCACCGCATCAGTACTACTACATCTACTCTGCTACATCCAACTCCACCGCATCAGTACTACTACATCTACTCTGCTACATCCAACTCCACCGCATCAGTACTACTACATCTACTTTGCTACATCCAACTCCACCGCATCAGTACTACTACATCTACTCTGCTACATCCAACTCCACCCCATCAGTACTACTACATCTACTCTACTACATCCAACTCCACCGCATCAGTACTACTACATCTACTCTACTACATCCAACTCCACCGCATCAGTACTACTACATCTACTCTGCTACATCCAACTCCACCGCATCAGTACTACTACATCTACTCTACTACATCCAACTCCACCGCATCAGTACTACTACATCTACTCTGCTACATCCAACTCCACCGCATCAGTACTACTACATCTACTCTACTACATCCAACTCCACCGCATCAGTACTACTACATCTACTCTACTACATCCAACTCCACCGCACCAGTACTACTACATCTACTCTGCTACATCCAACTCCACCGCATCAGTACTACTACATCTACTCTGCTACATCCAACTCCACCGCATCAGTACTACTACATCTACTCTGCTACATCCAACTCCACCACATCAGTACTACTACATCTACTCTGCTACATCCAACTCCACCGCATCAGTAATACTACATCTACTCTGCTACATCCAACTCCACTGCATCAGTACTACTACATCTACTCTGCTACATCCAACTCCACTGCATCAGTACTACTACATCTACTCTGCTACATCCAACTCCACCACATCAGTACTACTACATCTACTCTGCTACATCCAACTCCACCGCATCAGTACTACTACATCTACTCTGCTACATCCAACTCCACCGCATCAGTACTACTACATCTACTCTGCTACATCCAACTATACTGCATCAGTACTACTACATCTACTCTACTACATCCAACTCCACCGCATCAGTACTACTACATCTACTCTACTACATCCAACTCCACCACATCAGTACTACTACATCTACTCTACTACATCCTACTCCACCGCATCAGTACTACTACATCTACTCTGCTACATCCAACTCCACCGCATCAGTACTGCTACATCTACTCTACTACATCCAACTCCACCGCATCAGTACTACTACATCTACTCTACTACATCCTACTCCACCGCATCAGTACTACTACATCTACTCTGCTACATCCAACTCCACCGCATCAGTACTACTACATCTACTCTGCTACATCCAACTCCACCGCATCAGTACTACTACATCTACTCTACTACATCCAACTCCACCGCATCAGTACTACTACATCTACTCTGCTACATCCAACTCCACCGCACCAGTACTACTACATCTACTCTACTACATCCAACTCCACCGCATCAGTACTACTACATCTACTCTACTACATCCACCGCATCAGTACTACTACATCTACTCTGCTACATCCAACTCCACCGCATCAGTACTACTACATCTACTCTGCTACATCCAACTCCACCGCATCAGTACTACTACATCTACTCTGTTACATCCAACTCATCCGCATCAGTACTACTACATCTACTCTGCTACATCCAACTCCACCTCATCAGTACTACTACATCTACTCTACTACATCCAACTCCACCGCATCAGTACTACTACATCTACTCTGCTACATCCAACTCCACCGCATCAGTATTACTACATCTACTCTACTACATCCAACTCCACCGCATCAGTACTACTACATCTACTCTGCTACATCCAACTCCACCGCATCAGTACTACTACATCTACTCTGCTACATCCAACTCCACCGCATCAGTACTACTACATCTACTCTGCTACATCCAACTCCACCGCATCAGTACTACTACATTTACTCTGCTACATCCAACTCCACCGCATCAGTACTACTACATCTACTCTGCTACATCCAACTCCACCGCATCAGTACTACTACATCTACTCTGCTACATCCAACTCCACCCCATCAGTACTACTACATCTACTCTACTACATCCAACTCCACCGCATCAGTACTACTACATCTACTCTGCTACATCCAACTCCACCCCATCAGTACTACTACATCTACTCTACTACATCCAACTCCACCGCATCAGTACTACTACACACACTCTGCTACATCCAACTCCACCGCATCAGTACTACTACATCTACTCTACTACATCCAACTCCACCCCATCAGTACTACTACATCTACTCTACTACATCCAACTCCACCGCATCAGTACTACTACATCTACTCTGCTACATCCAACTCCACCGCATCAGTACTACTACATCTACTCTGCTACATCCAACTATACCGCATCAGTACTACTACATCTACTCTGCTACATCCAACTATACCGCATCAGTACTACTACATCTACTCTGCTACATCCAACTCCACCGCATCAGTACTACTACATCTACTCAACTACATCCAACTATACCGCATCAGTACTACTACATCTACTCTTCTACATCCAACTATACCGCATCAGTACTACTACATCTACTCTGCTACATCCAACTCCACCGCATCAGTACTACTACATCTACTCTGCTACATCCAACTCCACTGCATCAGTACTACTACATCTACTCAACTACATCCAACTATACCGCATCAGTACTACTACATCTACTCTTCTACATCCAACTATACCGCATCAGTACTACTACATCTACTCTACTACATCCAACTCCACCGCATCAGTACTACTACATCTACTCTGCTACATCCAACTCCACCGCATCAGTACTACTACATCTACTCTGCTACATCCAACTCCACCGCATCAGTACTACTACATCTACTCTACTACATCCAACTCCACCGCATCAGTACTACTACATCTACTCTGCTACATCCAACTCCACCGCATCAGTACTACTACATCTACTCTACTACATCCAACTCCACCGCATCAGTACTACTACATCTACTCTGCTACATCCAACTCCACCGCATCAGTACTACTACATCTACTCTACTACATCCAACTCCACCGCATCAGTACTACTACATCTACTCTGCTACATCCAACTCCACCGCATCAGTACTACTACATCTACTCTGCTACATCCAACTATACCGCATCAGTACTACTACATCTACTCTGCTACATCCAACTATACCGCATCAGTACTACTACATCTACTCTGCTACATCCAACTATACCGCATCAGTACTACTACATCTACTCTGCTACATCCAACTCCACCGCATCAGTACTACTACATCTACTCTACTACATCCAACTCCACCGCATCAGTACTACTACATCTACTCTGCTACATCCAACTCCACCGCATCAGTACTACTACATCTACTCTGCTACATCCAACTCCACCGCATCAGTACTACTACATCTACTCTGCTACATCCAACTCCACTGCATCAGTACTACTACATCTACTCTACTACATCCTACTCCACCGCATCAGTACTACTACATCTACTCTACTACATCCTACTCCACCGCATCAGTGCTACTACATCTACTCTGCTACATCCAACTCCACCGCATCAGTACTACTACATCTACTCTGCTACATCCAACTCCACCGCATCAGTACTACTACATCTACTCTGCTACATCCAACTCTACCGCATCAGTACTACTACATCTACTCTGCTACATCCAACTCCACCGCATCAGTACTACTACATCTACTCTGCTACATCCAACTCCACCGCATCAGTACTACTACATCTACTCTACTACATCCAACTCCACCGCATCAGTACTACTACATCTACTCTGCTACATCCAACTCCACCGCATCAGTACTACTACATCTACTCTGCTACATCCAACTCCACCGCATCAGTACTACTACATCTACTCTGCTACATCCAACTCCACCGCATCAGTACTACTACATCTACTCTGCTACATCCAACTCCACCGCATCAGTACTACTACATCTACTCTACTACATCCAACTCCACCGCATCAGTACTACTACATCTACTCTGCTACATCCAACTCCACTGCATCAGTACTACTACATCTACTCTGCTACATCCAACTCCACCGCATCAGTACTACTACATCTACTCTGCTACATCCAACTCCACCGCATCAGTACTACTACATCTACTCTGCTACATCCAACTCCACCGCATCAGTACTACTACATCTACTCTACTACATCCAACTCCACCGCATCAGTACTACTACATCTACTCTACTACATCCAACTCCACCGCATCAGTTCTACTACATCTACTCTGCTACATCCAACTCCACCGCATCAGTACTACTACATCTACTCTGCTACATCCAACTCCACCGCATCAGTACTACTACATCTACTCTACTACATCCAACTCCACCGCATCAGTACTACTACATCTACTCTACTACATCCAACTCCACCACATCAGTACTACTACATCTACTCTACTACATCCTACTCCACCGCATCAGTACTACTACATCTACTCTACTACATCCAACTCCACCGCATCAGTACTACTACATCTACTCTACTACATCCAACTCCACCACATCAGTACTACTACATCTACTCTACTACATCCTACTCCACCGCATCAGTACTACTACATCTACTCTGCTACATCCAACTCCACCGCATCAGTACTGCTACATCTACTCTACTACATCCAACTCCACCGCATCAGTACTACTACATCTACTCTACTACATCCTACTCCACCGCATCAGTACTACTACATCTACTCTGCTACATCCAACTCCACCGCATCAGTACTACTACATCTACTCTGCTACATCCAACTCCACCGCATCAGTACTACTACATCTACTCTACTACATCCAACTCCACCGCATCAGTACTACTACATCTACTCTGCTACATCCAACTCCACCGCACCAGTACTACTACATCTACTCTACTACATCCAACTCCACCGCATCAGTACTACTACATCTACTCTACTACATCCACCGCATCAGTACTACTACATCTACTCTGCTACATCCAACTCCACCGCATCAGTACTACTACATCTACTCTGCTACATCCAACTCCACCGCATCAGTACTACTACATCTACTCTGTTACATCCAACTCATCCGCATCAGTACTACTACATCTACTCTGCTACATCCAACTCCACCTCATCAGTACTACTACATCTACTCTACTACATCCAACTCCACCGCATCAGTACCACTACATCTACTCTGCTACATCCAACTCCACCGCATCAGTATTACTACATCTACTCTACTACATCCACCGCATCAGTACTACTACATCTACTCTGCTACATCCAACTCCACCGCATCAGTACTACTACATCTACTCTGCTACATCCAACTCCACCGCATCAGTACTACTACATCTACTCTGCTACATCCAACTCCACCGCATCAGTACTACTACATCTACTCTGCTACATCCAACTATACCGCATCAGTACTACTACATCTACTCTGCTACATCCAACTCCACCGCATCAGTACTACTACATCTACTCTGCTACATCCAACTCCACCGCATCAGTACTACTACATCTACTCTGCTACATCCAACTCCACCGCATCAGTACTACTACATCTACTCTGCTACATCCAACTCACCGCATCAGTACTACTACATCTACTCTGCTACATCCAACTCCACCGCATCAGTACTACTACATCTACTCTGCTACATCCAACTCACTGCATCAGTACTACTACATCTACTCTGCTACATCCAACTCCACCGCATCAGTACTACTACATCTACTCTGCTACATCCAACTCACCGCATCAGTACTACTACATCTACTCTGCTACATCCAACTCCACCCCATCAGTACTACTACATCTACTCTACTACATCCAACTCCACCGCATCAGTACTACTACACACACTCTGCTACATCCAACTCCACCGCATCAGTACTACTACATCTACTCTACTACATCCAACTCCACCCCATCAGTACTACTACATCTACTCTACTACATCCAACTCCACCGCATCAGTACTACTACATCTACTCTGCTACATCCAACTCCACCGCATCAGTACTACTACATCTACTCTGCTACATCCAACTATACCGCATCAGTACTACTACATCTACTCTGCTACATCCAACTCCACCGCATCAGTACTACTACATCTACTCTGCTACATCCAACTCCACCGCATCAGTACTACTACATCCACTCTGCTACATCCAACTCTACCGCATCAGTACTACTACATCTACCCTGCTACATCCAACTCCACCGCATCAGTACTACTACATCTACCCTGCTACATCCAACTCCACCGCATCAGTACTACTACATCTACCCTGCTACATCCAACTCCACCGCATCAGTACTACTACATCTACCCTGCTACATCCAACTCCACCGCATCAGTACTACTACATCTACTCTACTACATCCAACTCCACCGCATCAGTACTACTACATCTACTCTGCTACATCCAACTATACCGCATCAGTACTACTACATCTACTCTGCTACATCCAACTCCACCGCATCAGTACTACTACATCTACTCAACTACATCCAACTCCACCGCATCAGTACTACTACATCTACTCTGCTACATCCAACTCCACCGCATCAGTACTACTACATCTACTCTACCACATCAGTACTACTACATCTACTCTACTACATCCAACTCCACCGCATCAGTACTACTACATCTACTCTGCTACATCCAACTCCACCGCATCAGTACTACTACATCTACACTACTACATCCAACTCCACCGCATCAGTACTACTACATCTACTCTGCTACATCCTACTATACCGCATCAGTACTACTACATCTACTCTACTACATCCAACTCCACCGCATCAGTACTACTACATCTACTCTTCTACATCCAACTATACCGCATCAGTACTACTACATCTACTCTGCTACATCCAACTCCACCGCATCAGTACTACTACATCTACTCTGCTACATCCAACTCCACTGCATCAGTACTACTACATCTACTCTGCTACATCCAACTCCACCGCATCAGTACTACTACATCTACTCTGCTACATCCAACTCCACCGCATCAGTACTACTACATCTACTCTGCTACATCCAACTCTACCGCATCAGTACTACTACATCTACTCTGCTACATCCAACTCCACCGCATCAGTACTACTACATCTACTCTGCTACTTCCAACTCCACCGCATCAGTACTACTACATCTACTCTACTACATCCAACTCCACCGCATCAGTACTAATACATCTACTCTGCTACATCCAACTCCACCGCATCAGTACTACTACATCTACTCTACTACATCCAACTCCACCGCATCAGTACTACTACATCTACTCTGCTACATCCAACTCCACCGCACCAGTACTACTACATCTACTCTACTACATCCAACTCCACCGCATCAGTACTACTACATCTACTCTACTACATCCAACTCCACCACATCAGTACTACTACATCTACTCTACTACATCCTACTCCACCGCATCAGTACTACTACATCTACTCTACTACATCCAACTCCACTGCATCAGTACTACTACATCTACTCTGCTACATCCAACTCCACTGCATCAGTACTACTACATCCACTCTACTACATCCAACTCCACCGCATCAGTACTACTACATCTACTCTGCTACATCCAACTCCACCGCATCAGTACTGCTACATCTACTCTACTACATCCAACTCCACCGCATCAGTACTACTACATCTACTCTGCTACATCCTACTCCACCGCATCAGTACTACTACATCTACTCTACTACATCCTACTCCACCGCATCAGTACTACTACATCTACTCTGCTACATCCAACTCCACCGCATCAGTACTACTACATCTACTCTGTTACATCCAACTCATCCGCATCAGTACTACTACATCTACTCTGTTACATCCAACTCATCCGCATCAGTACTACTTCATCTACTCTGCTACATCCAACTCCACCGCATCAGTACTACTACATCTACTCTACTACATCCAACTCCACCGCATCAGTACTACTACATCTACTCTGCTACATCCAACTCCACCGCATCAGTACTACTACATCTACTCTGCTACATCCAACTGCACCGCATCAGTACTACTACATCTACTCTGCTACATCCAACTCCACCGCATCAGTACTACTACATCTACTCTACTACATCCAACTCCACCACATCAGTACTACTACATCTACTCTACTACATCCAACTCCACCGCATCAGTACTACTACATTTACTCTGCTACATCCAACTCCACTGCATCAGTACTACTACATTTACTCTGCTACATCCAACTCCACCGCATCAGTACTACTACATCTACTCTGCTACATCCAACTCCACCCCATCAGTACTACTACATCTACTCTACTACATCCAACTCCACCGCATCAGTACTACTACATCTACTCTACTACATCCAACTCCACCGCATCAGTACTACTACATCTACTCTGCTACATCCAACTCCACCGCATCAGTATTACTACATCTACTCTACTACATCCAACTCCACCGCATCAGTACTACTACATCTACTCTACTACATCCAACTCCACCGCATCAGTACTACTACATCTACTCTGCTACATCCAACTCCACCACATCAGTACTACTACATCTACTCTGCTACATCCAACTCTACCGCATCAGTACTACTACATCTACTCTGCTACATCCAACTCCACCACATCAGTACTACTACATCTACTCTGCTACATCCAACTCCACCGCATCAGTACTACTACATCTACTCTACTACATCCAACTCCACCGCATCAGTACTACTACATCTACTCTGCTACATCCAACTCCACCGCATCAGTATTACTACATCTACTCTACTACATCCAACTCCACCGCATCAGTACTACTACATCTACTCTACTACATCCAACTCCACCGCATCAGTACTACTACATCTACTCTGCTACATCCAACTCCACCGCATCAGTACTACTACATCTACTCTGCTACATCCAACTCCACCGCATCAGTACTACATCTACTCTGCTACATCCAACTCCACCGCATCAGTACTACTACATCTACTCTACTACATCCAACTCTACCGCATCAGTACTACTACATCTACTCTGCTACATCCAACTCCACCGCATCAGTACTACTACATCTACTCTGCTACATCCAACTCCACCGCATCAGTACTACTACATCTACTCTGCTACATCCAACTCCACCGCATCAGTACTACTACATCTACTCTACTACATCCAACTCTACCGCATCAGTACTACTACATCTACTCTGCTACATCCAACTCTACCGCATCAGTACTACTACATCTACTCTGCTACATCCAACTCCACCGCATCAGTACTACTACATCCACTCTGCTACATCCAACTCCACCGCATCAGTACCACTACATCTACTCTACTACATCCAACTCCACGCCATCAGTACTACTACATCTACTCTGCTACATCCAACTCCACTGCATCAGTACTACTACATCTACTCTGCTACATCCAACTAAACTGCATCAGTACCACTACATCTACTCTGCTACATCCAACTCCACCGCATCAGTACTACTACATCCAACTCCACCGCATCAGTACTACTACATCTACTCTGCTACATCCAACTCCACTGCATCAGTACTACTACATCTACTCTGCTACATCCAACTCCACCGCATCAGTACTACTACATCTACTCTGCTACATCCAACTCCACCGCATCAGTACTACTACATCTACTCTGCTACATCCAACTCCACCGCCTCAGTACTACTACATCTACTCTACTACATCCAACTCAACCGCATCAGTACTACTACATCTACTCTACTACATCCAACTCCACTGCATCAGTACTACTACATCTACTCTGCTACATCCAACTCCACCGCATCAGTACTACTACATCTACTCTACTACATCCAACTACACCGCATCAGTACTACTACATCTACTCTACTACATCCAACTACACCGCATCAGTACTACTACATCTACTCCACTACATCCAACTATACCGCATCAGTACTACTACATCTACTCTGCTACATCCAACTCCACCGCATCAGTACTACTACATCTACACTGCTACATCCAACTCTACCGCATCAGTACTACTACATCCACTCTGCTACATCCAACTCCACCTCATCAGTACTACTACATCTACTCTGCTACATCCAACTCCACCACATCAGTACTACTACATCTACTCTGCTACATCCAACTCCACCGCATCAGTACTACTACATCTACTCTGCTACATCCAACTCCACTGCATCAGTACTACTACATCTACTCTGCTACATCCAACTCCACCACATCAGTACTACTACATCTACTCTGCTACATCCAACTCCACCGCATCAGTACTACTACATCTACTCTGCTACATCCAACTCTACCGCATCAGTACTACTACATCTACTCTGCTACATCCAACTCCACCGCATCAGTACTACTACATCTACTCTGCTACATCCAACTCCACCGCATCAGTACTACTACATCTACTCTGCTACATCCAACTCCACTGCATCATTACTACTACATCTACTCTGCTACATCCAACTCCACCGCATCATTACTACTACATCTACTCTGCTACATCCAACTCCACCGCATCGGTACTACTACATCTACTCTGCTACATCCAACTCCACCACATTAGTACTACTACATCTACTCTGCTACATCCAACTCCACCGCATCGGTACTACTACATCTACTCTGCTACATCCAACTCCACCGCATCAGTACTACTACATCTACTCTGCTACATCCAACTCCACCACATTAGTACTACTACATCTACTCTGCTACATCCAACTCCACCGCATCAGTACTACTACATCTACTCTGCTACATCCAACTCCACCGCATCAGTACTACTACATCTACTCTGCTACATCCAACTCCACCGCATCGGTACTACTACATCTACTCTGCTACATCCAACTCCACCGCATCAGTACTACTACATCTACTCTGCTACATCCAACTCCACCACATTAGTACTACTACATCTACTCTGCTACATCCAACTCCACCGCATCAGTACTACTACATCTACTCTGCTACATCCAACTCCACTGCATCAGTACTACTACATCTACCCTGCTACATCCAACTCCACCGCATCAGTACTACTACATCTACTCTGCTACATCCAACTCCACTGCATCAGTACTACTACATCTACTCTGCTACATCCAACTCCACCGCATCAGTACTACTACATCTACTCTGCTACATCCAACTCCACCGCATCAGTACTACTACATCTACTCTGCTACATCCAACTCCACCGCATCAGTACTACTACATCTACTCTGCTACATCCAACTCCACTGCATCAGTACTACTACATCTACCCTGCTACATCCAACTCCACCGCATCAGTACTACTACATCTACTCTGCTACATCCAACTCCACTGCATCAGTACTACTACATCTACTCTGCTACATCCAACTCCACCGCATCAGTACTACTACATCTACTCTACTACATCCAACTCCACCGCATCAGTACTACTACATCTACTCTGCTACATCCAACTCGCATCAGTACTACTACATCTACTCCACTACATCCAACTATACCGCATCAGTACTACTACATCTACTCTGCTACATCCAACTCCACCGCATCAGTACTACTACATCTACTCTGCTACATCCAACTCCACCGCATCAGTACTACTACATCTACTCTACTACATCCAACTCCACCGCATCAGTACTACTACATCTACTCTGCTACATCCAACTCCACCGCATCAGTACTACTACATTTACTCTGCTACATCCAACTCCACTGCATCAGTACTACTACATCTACTCTGCTACATCCAACTATACCGCATCAGTACTACTACATCTACTCTACTACATCCAACTCCACCGCATCAGTACTACTACATCTACTCTGCTACATCCAACTCCACCGCATCAGTACTACTACATCTACTCTACTACATCCAACTCCACCGCATCAGTACTACTACATCTACTCTGCTACATCCAACTCCACTGCATCAGTACTACTACATCTACTCTGCTACATCCAACTCCACCGCATCAGTACTACTACATCTACTCTACTACATCCAACTCCACCTCATCAGTACTACTACATCTACTCTGCTACATCCAACTCCACCGCATCAGTACTACTACATCTACTCTACTACATCCAACTCCACCTCATCAGTACTACTACATCTACTGTGCTACATCCAACTCCACCGCATCAGTACTACTACATCTACTCTGCTACATCCAACTACACCTCATCAGTACTACTACATCTACTCTGCTACATCCAACTCCACCGCATCAGTACTACTACATCTACTCTACTACATCCAACTCCACCGCATCAGTACTACTACATCTACTCTACTACATCCAACTACACCTCATCAGTACTACTACATCTACTCTGCTACATCCAACTCCACCGCATCAGTACTACTACATCTACTCTACTACATCCAACTCCACCGCATCAGTACTACTACATCTACTCTGCTACATCCAACTCCACCGCATCAGTACTACTACATCTACTCTACTACATCCAACTCCACCTTATCAGTACTACTACATCTACTCTGCTACATCCAACTCCACCGCATCAGTACTACTACATCTACTCTGCTACATCCAACTCCACCGCATCAGTACTACTACATCTACTCTGCTACATCCAACTCCACCGCATCAGTACTACTACATCTACTCTACTACATCCAACTCCACCGCATCAGTACTACTACATCTACTCTACTACATCCAACTCATCCGCATCAGTACTACTACATCTACTCTGCTACATCCAACTCCACCGCATCAGTACTACTACATCTACTCTGCTACATCCAACTACACCGCATCAGTACTACTACATCTACTCTGCTACATCCAACTCCACCGCATCAGTACTACTACATCTACTCTGCTACATCCAACTCCACTGCATCAGTACTACTACATCTACTCTGCTACATCCAACTATACCGCATCAGTACTACTACATCTACTCTACTACATCCAACTCCACCGCATCAGTACTACTACATCTACTCTGCTACATCCAACTCCACCGCATCAGTACTACTACATCTACTCTACTACATCCAACTCCACCGCATCAGTACTACTACATCTACTCTGCTACATCCAACTCCACTGCATCAGTACTACTACATCTACTCTGCTACATCCAACTCCACCGCATCAGTACTACTACATCTACTCTACTACATCCAACTCCACCTCATCAGTACTACTACATCTACTCTGCTACATCCAACTCCACCGCATCAGTACTACTACATCTACTCTACTACATCCAACTCCACCTCATCAGTACTACTACATCTACTGTGCTACATCCAACTCCACCGCATCAGTACTACTACATCTACTCTGCTACATCCAACTACACCTCATCAGTACTACTACATCTACTCTGCTACATCCAACTCCACCGCATCAGTACTACTACATCTACTCTACTACATCCAACTCCACTGCATCAGTACTACTACATCTACTCTACTACATCCAACTACACCTCATCAGTACTACTACATCTACTCTGCTACATCCAACTCCACCGCATCAGTACTACTACATCTACTCTACTACATCCAACTCCACCGCATCAGTACTACTACATCTACTCTGCTACATCCAACTCCACCGCATCAGTACTACTACATCTACTCTACTACATCCAACTCCACCGCATCAGTACTACTACATCTACTCTGCTACATCCAACTCCACCGCATCAGTACTACTACATCTACTCTGCTACATCCAACTACACCGCATCAGTACTACTACATCTACTCTGCTACATCCAACTCCACCGCATCAGTACTACTACATCTACTCTGCTACATCCAACTCCACTGCATCAGTACTACTACATCTACTCTGCTACATCCAACTATACCGCATCAGTACTACTACATCTACTCTACTACATCCAACTCCACCGCATCAGTACTACTACATCTACTCTGCTACATCCAACTCCACCGCATCAGTACTACTACATCTACTCTACTACATCCAACTACACCTCATCAGTACTACTACATCTACTCTGCTACATCCAACTCCACCGCATCAGTACTACTACATCTACTCTACTACATCCAACTCCACTGCATCAGTACTACTACATCTACTCTGCTACATCCAACTCCACCGCATCAGTACTACTACATCTACTCTACTACATCCTACTCCACCGCATCAGTACTACTACATCTACTCTACTACATCCAACTCCACCGCATCAGTACTACTACATCTACTCTGCTACATCCAACTCCACCGCATCAGTACTACTACATCTACTCTGCTACATCCAACTGCACCGCATCAGTACTACTACATCTACTCTGCTACATCCAACTATACCGCATCAGTACTACTACATCTACTCTGCTACATCCAACTCCACCGCATCAGTACTACTACATCTACTCTGCTACATCCAACTCCACCGCATCAGTACTACTACATCTACTCTGCTACATCCAACTCCACCACATCAGTACTACTACATCTACTCTGCTACATCCAACTCCACCGCATCAGTACTACTACATCTACTCTACTACATCCAACTCCACCGCATCAGTACTACTACATCTACTCTGCTACATCCAACTCCACCGCATCAGTACTACTACATCTACTCTGCTACATCCAACTCCACCGCATCAGTACTACTACATCTACTCTGCTACATCCAACTCTACCGCATCATTACTACTACATCTACTCTGCTACATCCAACTCCACCGCATCAGTACTACTACATCTACTCTGCTACATCCAACTCATCCGCATCAGTACTACTACATCTACTCTGCTACATCCAACTCCACCGCATCAGTACTACTACATCCAACTCCACCGCATCAGTACTACTACATCTACTCTGCTACATCCAACTCCACCGCATCAGTACTACTACATCTACTCTACTACATCCAACTCTACCGCATCAGTACTACTACATCTACTCTGCTACATCCAACTCCACCGCATCAGTCCTACTACATCTACTCTGCTACATCCCACTCCACCGCATCAGTACTACTACATCTACTCTACTACATCCAACTCCACCGCATCAGTACTACTACATCTACTCTGCTACATCCAACTCCACCGCATCAGTTCTACTACATCTACTCTGCTACATCTAACTCCACCGCATCAGTACTACTACATCTACTCTGCTACATCCAACTCCACCGCATCAGTACTACTACATCTACTCTGCTACATCCAACTATACTGCATCAGTACTACTACATCCACTCTGCTACATCCAACTCCACCACATCAGTACTACTACATCTACTCTACTACATCCAACTATACCGCATCAGTACTACTACATCTACTCTGCTACATCCAACTATACTGCATCAGTACTACTACATCTACTCTGCTACATCCAACTCCACCGCATCAGTACTACTACATCTACTCTGCTACATCCAACTCCACCGCATCAGTACTACTACATCTACTCTGCTACATCCAACTATACTGCATCAGTACTACTACATCTACTCTGCTACATCCAACTCCACCGCATCAGTACTACTACATCTACTCTGCTACATCCATCACAGCATCAGTACTACTACATCTACTCTGCTACATCCAACTCCACCGCATCAGTACTACTACATCTACTCTGCTACATCCAACTCCACCGCATCAGTACTACTACATCTACTCTACTTCATCCAACTCCACCGCATCAGTACTACTACATCTACTCTGCTACATCCAACTCCACCGCATCAGTACTACTACATCTACTCTACTACATCCAACTCCACCGCATCAGTACTACTACATCTACTCTACTACATCCAACTCCACCGCATCAGTACTACTACATCTACTCTGCTACATCCAACTCCACCGCATCAGTACTACTACATCTACTCTACTACATCCAACTATACCGCATCAGTACTACTACATCTACTCTGCTACATCCAACTATACCGCATCAGTACTACTACATCTACTCTGCTACATCCAACTCCACCGCATCAGTACTACTACATCTACTCTGCTACATCCAACTCCACTGCATCAGTACTACTACATCTACTCTACTACATCCTACTCCACCGCATCAGTACTACTACATCTACTCTACTACATCCTACTCCACCGCATCAGTGCTACTACATCTACTCTGCTACATCCAACTCCACCGCATCAGTACTACTACATCTACTCTGCTACATCCAACTCCACCGCATCAGTACTACTACATCTACTCTGCTACATCCAACTCCACCGCATCAGTACTACTACATCTACTCTGCTACATCCAACTATACTGCATCAGTACTACTACATCTACTCTGCTACATCCAACTCCACCGCATCAGTACTACTACATCTACTCTGCTACATCCAACTCCACCGCATCAGTACTACTACATCTACTCTGCTACATCCAACTCCACCGCATCAGTACTACTACATCTACTCTGCTACATCCAACTCCTCCACGTCAGTACTACTACATCTACTCTGCTACATCCAACTCCACCGCATCAGTACTACTACATCTACTCTGCTACATCCAACTTCACCGCATCAGTACTACTACATCTACTCTGCTACATCCAACTCCACCACATCAGTACTACTACATCTACTCTGCTACATCCAACTCCACCGCATCAGTACTACTACATCTACTCTACTACATCCAACTCCACCGCATCAGTACTACTACATCTACTCTGCTACATCCAACTCCACCGCATCAGTACTACTACATCTACTCTGCTACATCCAACTCCACCGCATCAGTACTACTACATCTACTCTGCTACATCCAACTCTACCGCATCATTACTACTACATCTACTCTGCTACATCCAACTCCACCGCATCAGTACTACTACATCTACTCTGCTACATCCAACTCCACCGCATCAGTACTACTACATCCAACTCCACCGCATCAGTACTACTACATCTACTCTGCTACATCCAACTCCACCGCATCAGTACTACTACATCTACTCTGCTACATCCAACTCCACCGCATCAGTACTACTACATCTACTCTGCTACATCCAACTCCACCGCATCAGTACTACTACATCTACTCTGCTACATCCAACTCCACCGCATCAGTACTACTACATCTACTCTACTACATCCAACTCCACCGCATCAGTACTACTACATCTACTCTGCTACATCCAACTATACCGTATCAGAACTACTACATCTACCCTGCTACATCCAACTCTACCGCATCAGTACTACTACATCTACTCTACTACATCCAACTCCACCGCATCAGTACTACTACATCTACTCTGCTACATCCAACTCCACTGCATCAGTACTACTACATCTACTCTGCTACATCCAACTATACCGCATCAGTACTACTACATCTACTCTGCTACATCCAACTCCACCGCATCAGTACTACTACATCTACTCAACTACATCCAACTCCACCGCATCAGTACTACTACATCTACTCTGCTACATCCAACTCCACCGCATCAGTACTACTACATCTACTCTACCACATCAGTACTACTACATCTACTCTACTACATCCAACTCCACCGCATCAGTACTACTACATCTACTCTGCTACATCCAACTCCACCGCATCAGTACTACTACATCTACACTACTACATCCAACTCCACCGCATCAGTACTACTACATCTACTCTGCTACATCCTACTATACCGCATCAGTACTACTACATCTACTCTACTACATCCAACTCCACCGCATCAGTACTACTACATCTACTCTTCTACATCCAACTATACCGCATCAGTACTACTACATCTACTCTGCTACATCCAACTCCACCGCATCAGTACTACTACATCTACTCTGCTACATCCAACTCCACTGCATCAGTACTACTACATCTACTCTGCTACATCCAACTCCACCGCATCAGTACTACTACATCTACTCTGCTACATCCAACTCCACCGCATCAGTACTACTACATCTACTCTGCTACATCCAACTCTACCGCATCAGTACTACTACATCTACTCTGCTACATCCAACTCTACCGCATCAGTACTACTACATCTACTCTGCTACATCCAACTCCACCGCATCAGTACTACTACATCTACTCTTCTACATCCAACTATACCGCATCAGTACTACTACATCTACTCTGCTACATCCAACTACACCTCATCAGTACTACTACATCTACTCTGCTACATCCAACTCCACCGCATCAGTACTACTACATCTACTCTGCTACATCCAACTCCACCGCATCAGTACTACTACATCTACTCTACTACATCCAACTCCACCGCATCAGTACTACTACATCTACTCTGCTACATCCAACTCCACCGCATCAGTACTACTACATCTACTCTACTACATCCAACTCCACCGCATCAGTACTACTACATCTACTCTGCTACATCCAACTCCACCGCATCAGTACTACTACATCTACTCTACTACATCCAACTCCACCGCATCAGTACTAATACATCTACTCTGCTACATCCAACTCCACCGCATCAGTACTACTACATCTACTCTACTACATCCAACTCCACCGCATCAGTACTACTACATCTACTCTGCTACATCCAACTCCACCGCACCAGTACTACTACATCTACTCTACTACATCCAACTCCACCGCATCAGTACTACTACATCTACTCTACTACATCCAACTCCACCACATCAGTACTACTACATCTACTCTACTACATCCTACTCCACCGCATCAGTACTACTACATCTACTCTACTACATCCTACTCCACCGCATCAGTACTACTACATCTACTCTGCTACATCCAACTCCACCGCATCAGTACTGCTACATCTACTCTACTACATCCAACTCCACCGCATCAGTACTACTACATCTACTCTACTACATCCTACTCCACCGCATCAGTACTACTACATCTACTCTACTACATCCTACTCCACCGCATCAGTACTACTACATCTACTCTGCTACATCCAACTCCACCGCATCAGTACTACTACATCTACTCTGTTACATCCAACTCATCCGCATCAGTACTACTTCATCTACTCTGCTACATCCAACTCCACCGCATCAGTACTACTACATCTACTCTACTACATCCACCTCCACCGCATCAGTACTACTACATCTACTCTGCTACATCCAACTCCACCGCATCAGTACTACTACATCTACTCTGCTACATCCAACTGCACCGCATCAGTACTACTACATCTACTCTGCTACATCCAACTCCACCGCATCAGTACTACTACATCTACTCTACTACATCCAACTCCACCACATCAGTACTACTACATCTACTCTACTACATCCAACTCCACCGCATCAGTACTACTACATTTACTCTGCTACATCCAACTCCACTGCATCAGTACTACTACATCTACTCTGCTACATCCAACTCCACCGCATCAGTACTACTACATCTACTCTGCTACATCCAACTCCACCCCATCAGTACTACTACATCTACTCTACTACATCCAACTCCACCGCATCAGTACTACTACATCTACTCTACTACATCCAACTCCACCGCATCAGTACTACTACATCTACTCTGCTACATCCAACTCCACCGCATCAGTATTACTACATCTACTCTACTACATCCAACTCCACCGCATCAGTACTACTACATCTACTCTGCTACATCCAACTCCACCGCATCAGTACTACTACATCTACTCTGCTACATCCAACTCCACCGCATCAGTACTACATCTACTCTGCTACATCCAACTCCACCGCATCAGTACTACTACATCTACTCTACTACATCCAACTCTACCGCATCAGTACTACTACATCTACTCTGCTACATCCAACTCCACCGCATCAGTACTACTACATCTACTCTGCTACATCCAACTCCACCGCATCAGTACTACTACATCTACTCTGCTACATCCAACTCCACCGCATCAGTACTACTACATCTACTCTACTACATCCAACTCTACCGCATCAGTACTACTACATCTACTCTGCTACATCCAACTCTACCGCATCAGTACTACTACATCTACTCTGCTACATCCAACTCCACCGCATCAGTACTACTACATCCACTCTGCTACATCCAACTCCACCGCATCAGTACCACTACATCTACTCTACTACATCCAACTCCACGCCATCAGTACTACTACATCTACTCTGCTACATCCAACTCCACTGCATCAGTACTACTACATCTACTCTGCTACATCCAACTAAACTGCATCAGTACCACTACATCTACTCTGCTACATCCAACTCCACCGCATCAGTACTACTACATCTACCCTGCTACATCCAACTCCACCGCATCAGTACTACTACATCTACTCTGCTACATCCAACTCCACCGCATCAGTACTACTACATCTACTCTGCTACATCCAACTCCACCGCATCAGTACTACTACATCTACCCTGCTACATCCAACTCCACCGCATCAGTACTACTACATCTACTCTACTACATCCAACTCCACCGCATCAGTACTACTACATCTACTCTGCTACATCCAACTCCACTGCATCAGTACTACTACATCTACTCTGCTACATCCAACTCCACCGCATCAGTACTACTACATCTACTCTGCTACATCCAACTCCACCGCATCAGTACTACTACATCTACTCTGCTACATCCAACTCCACCGCCTCAGTACTACTACATCTACTCTACTACATCCAACTCCACCGCATCAGTACTACTACATCTACTCTACTACATCCAACTCCACTGCATCAGTACTACTACATCTACTCTGCTACATCCAACTCCACCGCATCAGTACTACTACATCTACTCTACTACATCCAACTACACCGCATCAGTACTACTACATCTACTCTACTACATCCAACTACACCGCATCAGTACTACTACATCTACTCCACTACATCCAACTATACCGCATCAGTACTACTACATCTACTCTACTACATCCAACTCCACCGCATCAGTACTACTACATCTACACTGCTACATCCAACTCTACCGCATCAGTACTACTACATCTACCCTGCTACATCCAACTCCACCGCATCAGTACTACTACATCTACTCTGCTACATCCAACTCCACCGCATCAGTACTACTACATCCACTCTGCTACATCCAACTCCACCTCATCAGTACTACTACATCTACTCTGCTACATCCAACTCCACCACATCAGTACTAATACATCTACTCTGCTACATCCAACTCCACTGCATCATTACTACTACATCTACTCTGCTACATCCAACTCCACCGCATCATTACTACTACATCTACTCTGCTACATCCAACTCCACCACATTAGTACTACTACATCTACCCTGCTACATCCAACTCCACCGCATCAGTACTACTACATCTACTCTGCTACATCCAACTCCACTGCATCAGTACTACTACATCTACCCTGCTACATCCAACTCCACCGCATCAGTACTACTACATCTACTCTGCTACATCCAACTCCACTGCATCAGTACTACTACATCTACTCTGCTACATCCAACTCCACCGCATCAGTACTACTACATCTACTCTGCTACATCCAACTCCACCGCATCAGTACTACTACATTTACTCTGCTACATCCAACTCCACTGCATCAGTACTACTACATCTACTCTGCTACATCCAACTATACCGCATCAGTACTACTACATCTACTCTACTACATCCAACTCCACCGCATCAGTACTACTACATCTACTCTGCTACATCCAACTCCACCGCATCAGTACTACTACATCTACTCTACTACATCCAACTCCACCGCATCAGTACTACTACATCTACTCTGCTACATCCAACTCCACCGCATCAGTACTACTACATCTACTCTGCTACATCCAACTCCACTGCATCAGTACTACTACATCTACTCTGCTACATCCAACTCCACCGCATCAGTACTACTACATCTACTCTACTACATCCAACTCCACCTCATCAGTACTACTACATCTACTCTGCTACATCCAACTCCACCGCATCAGTACTACTACATCTACTCTACTACATCCAACTCCACCTCATCAGTACTACTACATCTACTGTGCTACATCCAACTCCACCGCATCAGTACTACTACATCTACTCTGCTACATCCAACTACACCTCATCAGTACTACTACATCTACTCTGCTACATCCAACTCCACCGCATCAGTACTACTACATCTACTCTACTACATCCAACTCCACTGCATCAGTACTACTACATCTACTCTACTACATCCAACTACACCTCATCAGTACTACTACATCTACTCTGCTACATCCAACTCCACCGCATCAGTACTACTACATCTACTCTACTACATCCAACTCCACCGCATCAGTACTACTACATCTACTCTGCTACATCCAACTCCACCGCATCAGTACTACTACATCTACTCTACTACATCCAACTCCACCGCATCAGTACTACTACATCTACTCTGCTACATCCAACTCCACCGCATCAGTACTACTACATCTACTCTGCTACATCCAACTCCACCGCATCAGTACTACTACATCTACTCTGCTACATCCAACTCCACCGCATCAGTACTACTACATCTACTCTACTACATCCAACTCCACCGCATCAGTACTACTACATCTACTCTACTACATCCAACTCATCCGCATCAGTACTACTACATCTACTCTGCTACATCCAACTCCACCGCATCAGTACTACTACATCTACTCTGCTACATCCAACTACACCGCATCAGTACTACTACATCTACTCTGCTACATCCAACTCCACCGCATCAGTACTACTACATCTACTCTGCTACATCCAACTCCACTGCATCAGTACTACTACATCTACTCTGCTACATCCAACTATACCGCATCAGTACTACTACATCTACTCTACTACATCCAACTCCACCGCATCAGTACTACTACATCTACTCTGCTACATCCAACTCCACCGCATCAGTACTACTACATCTACTCTACTACATCCAACTACACCTCATCAGTACTACTACATCTACTCTGCTACATCCAACTCCACTGCATCAGTACTACTACATCTACTCTGCTACATCTAACTCCACCGCATCAGTACTACTACATCTACTCTGCTACATCCAACTCCACCGCATCAGTACTACTACATCTACTCTGCTACATCCAACTCCACCGCATCAGTACTACTACATCTACTCTACTACATCCTACTCCACCGCATCAGTACTACTACATCTACTCTGCTACATCCAACTCCACCGCATCAGTACTACTACATCTACTCTACTACATCCAACTCCACCGCATCAGTACTACTACATCTACTCTGCTACATCCAACTCCACCGCATCAGTACTACTACATCTACTCTACTACATCCAACTCCACCGCATCAGTACTACTACATCTACTCTGCTACATCCAACTCCACCGCATCAGTACTACTACATCTACTCTGCTACATCCAACTGCACCGCATCAGTACTACTACATCTACTCTGCTACATCCAACTATACCGCATCAGTACTACTACATCTACTCTGCTACATCCAACTCCACCGCATCAGTACTACTACATCTACTCTGCTACATCCAACTCCACCGCATCAGTACTACTACATCTACTCTGCTACATCCAACTATACCGCATCAGTACTACTACATCTACTCTGCTACATCCAACTCCACCGCATCAGTACTACTACATCTACTCTACTACATCCTACTCCACCGCATCAGTACTACTACATCTACTCTGCTACATCCAACTCCACCGCATCAGTACTACTACATCTACTCTACTACATCCAACTCCACCGCATCAGTACTACTACATCTACTCTGCTACATCCAACTCCACCGCATCAGTACTACTACATCTACTCTACTACATCCAACTCCACCGCATCAGTACTACTACATCTACTCTGCTACATCCAACTCCACCGCATCAGTACTACTACATCTACTCTGCTACATCCAACTGCACCGCATCAGTACTACTACATCTACTCTGCTACATCCAACTATACCGCATCAGTACTACTACATCTACTCTGCTACATCCAACTCCACCGCATCAGTACTACTACATCTACTCTGCTACATCCAACTCCACCGCATCAGTACTACTACATCTACTCTGCTACATCCAACTCCACTGCATCAGTACTACTACATCTACTCTGCTACATCCAACTCCACCGCATCAGTACTACTACATCTACTCTACTACATCCTACTCCACCGCATCAGTACTACTACATCTACTCTGCTACATCCAACTCCACCGCATCAGTACTACTACATCTACTCTACTACATCCAACTCCACCGCATCAGTACTACTACATCTACTCTGCTACATCCAACTCCACCGCATCAGTACTACTACATCTACTCTACTACATCCAACTCCACCGCATCAGTACTACTACATCTACTCTGCTACATCCAACTCCACCGCATCAGTACTACTACATCTACTCTGCTACATCCAACTGCACCGCATCAGTACTACTACATCTACTCTGCTACATCCAACTCCACCGCATCAGTACTACTACATCTACTCTGCTACATCCAACTCCACCGCATCAGTACTACTACATCTACTCTGCTACATCCAACTCCACCACATCAGTACTACTACATCTACTCTGCTACATCCAACTCCACCGCATCAGTACTACTACATCTACTCTACTACATCCAACTCCACCGCATCAGTACTACTACATCTACTCTGCTACATCCAACTCCACCGCATCAGTACTACTACATCTACTCTGCTACATCCAACTCCACCGCATCAGTACTACTACATCTACTCTGCTACATCCAACTCTACCGCATCATTACTACTACATCTACTCTGCTACATCCAACTCCACCGCATCAGTACTACTACATCTACTCTGCTACATCCAACTCATCCGCATCAGTACTACTACATCTACTCTGCTACATCCAACTCCACCGCATCAGTACTACTACATCCAACTCCACCGCATCAGTACTACTACATCTACTCTGCTACATCCAACTCCACCGCATCAGTACTACTACATCTACTCTACTACATCCAACTCTACCGCATCAGTACTACTACATCTACTCTGCTACATCCAACTCCACCGCATCAGTCCTACTACATCTACTCTGCTACATCCCACTCCACCGCATCAGTACTACTACATCTACTCTGCTACATCCAACTCCACCGCATCAGTACTACTACATCTACTCTACTACATCCAACTCCACCCCATCAGTACTACTACATCTACTCTACTACATCCAACTCCACCGCATCAGTACTACTACATCTACTCTGCTACATCCAACTCCACCGCATCAGTTCTACTACATCTACTCTGCTACATCTAACTCCACCGCATCAGTACTACTACATCTACTCTGCTACATCCAACTCCACCGCATCAGTACTACTACATCTACTCTGCTACATCCAACTATACTGCATCAGTACTACTACATCCACTCTGCTACATCCAACTCCACCACATCAGTACTACTACATCTACTCTACTACATCCAACTATACCGCATCAGTACTACTACATCTACTCTGCTACATCCAACTATACTGCATCAGTACTACTACATCTACTCTGCTACATCCAACTCCACCGCATCAGTACTACTACATCTACTCTGCTACATCCAACTCCACCGCATCAGTACTACTACATCTACTCTACTACATCCTACTCCACCGCATCAGTACTACTACATCTACTCTACTACATCCTACTCCACCGCATCAGTGCTACTACATCTACTCTGCTACATCCAACTCCACCGCATCAGTACTACTACATCTACTCTGCTACATCCAACTCCACTGCATCAGTACTACTACATCTACTCTGCTACATCCAACTCCACCGCATCAGTACTACTACATCTACTCTGCTACATCCAACTATACTGCATCAGTACTACTACATCTACTCTGCTACATCCAACTCCACCGCATCAGTACTACTACATCTACTCTGCTACATCCAACTCCACCGCATCAGTACTACTACATCTACTCTGCTACATCCAACTCCACCGCATCAGTACTACTACATCTACTCTGCTACATCCAACTCCACCGCATCAGTACTACTACATCTACTCTGCTACATCCAACTATACTGCATCAGTACTACTACATCTACTCTGCTACATCCAACTCCACCGCATCAGTACTACTACATCTACTCTGCTACATCCAACTCCACCGCATCAGTACTACTACATCTACTCTGCTACATCCAACTGCACCGCATCAGTACTACTACATCTACTCTGCTACATCCAACTATACCGCATCAGTACTACTACATCTACTCTGCTACATCCAACTCCACCGCATCAGTACTACTACATCTACTCTGCTACATCCAACTCCACCGCATCAGTACTACTACATCTACTCTGCTACATCCAACTCCACCGCATCAGTACTACTACATCTACTCTGCTACATCCAACTCCTCCACGTCAGTACTACTACATCTACTCTGCTACATCCAACTCCACCGCATCAGTACTACTACATCTACTCTGCTACATCCAACTTCACCGCATCAGTACTACTACATCTACTCTGCTACATCCAACTCCACCACATCAGTACTACTACATCTACTCTGCTACATCCAACTCCACCGCATCAGTACTACTACATCTACTCTACTACATCCAACTCCACCGCATCAGTACTACTACATCTACTCTGCTACATCCAACTCCACCGCATCAGTACTACTACATCTACTCTGCTACATCCAACTCCACCGCATCAGTACTACTACATCTACTCTGCTACATCCAACTCTACCGCATCATTACTACTACATCTACTCTGCTACATCCAACTCCACCGCATCAGTACTACTACATCTACTCTGCTACATCCAACTCCACCGCATCAGTACTACTACATCTACTCTGCTACATCCAACTATACTGCATCAGTACTACTACATCCACTCTGCTACATCCAACTCCACCACATCAGTACTACTACATCTACTCTACTACATCCAACTATACCGCATCAGTACTACTACATCTACTCTGCTACATCCAACTATACTGCATCAGTACTACTACATCTACTCTGCTACATCCAACTCCACCGCATCAGTACTACTACATCTACTCTGCTACATCCAACTCCACCGCATCAGTACTACTACATCTACTCTGCTACATCCAACTATACTGCATCAGTACTACTACATCTACTCTGCTACATCCAACTCCACCGCATCAGTACTACTACATCTACTCTGCTACATCCATCACAGCATCAGTACTACTACATCTACTCTGCTACATCCAACTCCACCGCATCAGTACTACTACATCTACTCTGCTACATCCAACTCCACCGCATCAGTACTACTACATCTACTCTACTACATCCAACTCCACCGCATCAGTACTACTACATCTACTCTGCTACATCCAACTCCACCGCATCAGTACTACTACATCTACTCTACTACATCCAACTCCACCGCATCAGTACTACTACATCTACTCTACTACATCCAACTCCACCGCATCAGTACTACTACATCTACTCTGCTACATCCAACTCCACCGCATCAGTACTACTACATCTACTCTACTACATCCAACTATACCGCATCAGTACTACTACATCTACTCTGCTACATCCAACTATACCGCATCAGTACTACTACATCTACCCTGCTACATCCAACTCCACCGCATCAGTACTACTACATCTACTCTGCTACATCCAACTCCACTGCATCAGTACTACTACATCTACTCTACTACATCCTACTCCACCGCATCAGTACTACTACATCTACTCTACTACATCCTACTCCACCGCATCAGTGCTACTACATCTACTCTGCTACATCCAACTCCACCGCATCAGTACTACTACATCTACTCTGCTACATCCAACTCCACCGCATCAGTACTACTACATCTACTCTGCTACATCCAACTCCACCGCATCAGTACTACTACATCTACTCTGCTACATCCAACTATACTGCATCAGTACTACTACATCTACTCTGCTACATCCAACTCCACCGCATCAGTACTACTACATCTACTCTGCTACATCCAACTCCACCGCATCAGTACTACTACATCTACTCTGCTACATCCAACTCCACCGCATCAGTACTACTACATCTACTCTGCTACATCCAACTCCACCGCATCAGTACTACTACATCTACTCTGCTACATCCAACTATACTGCATCAGTACTACTACATCTACTCTGCTACATCCAACTCCACCGCATCAGTACTACTACATCTACTCTGCTACATCCAACTCCACCGCATCAGTACTACTACATCTACTCTGCTACATCCAACTGCACCGCATCAGTACTACTACATCTACTCTGCTACATCCAACTATACCGCATCAGTACTACTACATCTACTCTGCTACATCCAACTCCACCGCATCAGTACTACTACATCTACTCTGCTACATCCAACTCCACCGCATCAGTACTACTACATCTACTCTGCTACATCCAACTCCACCGCATCAGTACTACTACATCTACTCTGCTACATCCAACTCCTCCACGTCAGTACTACTACATCTACTCTGCTACATCCAACTCCACCGCATCAGTACTACTACATCTACTCTGCTACATCCAACTTCACCGCATCAGTACTACTACATCTACTCTGCTACATCCAACTCCACCACATCAGTACTACTACATCTACTCTGCTACATCCAACTCCACCGCATCAGTACTACTACATCTACTCTACTACATCCAACTCCACCGCATCAGTACTACTACATCTACTCTGCTACATCCAACTCCACCGCATCAGTACTACTACATCTACTCTGCTACATCCAACTCCACCGCATCAGTACTACTACATCTACTCTGCTACATCCAACTCTACCGCATCATTACTACTACATCTACTCTGCTACATCCAACTCCACCGCATCAGTACTACTACATCTACTCTGCTACATCCAACTCCACCGCATCAGTACTACTACATCCAACTCCACCGCATCAGTACTACTACATCTACTCTGCTACATCCAACTCCACCGCATCAGTACTACTACATCTACTCTGCTACATCCAACTCCACCGCATCAGTACTACTACATCTACTCTGCTACATCCAACTCCACCGCATCAGTACTACTACATCTACTCTGCTACATCCAACTCCACCGCATCAGTACTACTACATCTACTCTACTACATCCAACTATACTGCATCAGTACTACTACATCTACTCTGCTACATCCAACTCCACCGCATCAGTACTACTACATCTACTCTGCTACATCCAACTCTACCGCATCATTACTACTACATCTACTCTGCTACATCCAACTCCACCGCATCAGTCCTACTACATCTACTCTGCTACATCCCACTCCACCGCATCAGTACTACTACATCTACTCTACTACATCCAACTCCACCGCATCAGTACTACTACATCTACTCTGCTACATCCAACTCCACCGCATCAGTTCTACTACATCTACTCTGCTACATCTAACTCCACCGCATCAGTACTACTACATCTACTCTGCTACATCCAACTCCACCGCATCAGTACTACTACATCTACTCTACTACATCCAACTCCACCGCATCAGTACTACTACATCTACTCTGCTACATCCAACTATACCGTATCAGAACTACTACATCTACTCTGCTACATCCAACTCCACCGCATCAGTACTACTACATCTACTCTACTACATCCAACTCCACCGCATCAGTACTACTACATCTACTCTACTACATCCAACTCCACCGCATCAGTACTACTACATCTACTCTACTACATCCAACTCCACCGCATCAGTACTACTACATCTACCCTGCTACATCCAACTCCACCGCATCAGTACTACTACATCTACTCTGCTACATCCAACTCCACCGCATCAGTACTACTACATCTACTCTGCTACATCCAACTCCACCGCATCAGTACTACTACATCTACTCTGCTACATCCAACTCCACCGCATCAGTACTACTACATCTACTCTACTACATCCAACTCCACCGCACCAGTACTACTACATCTACTCTGCTACATCCAACTCCACCGCATCAGTACTACTACATCTACTCTGCTACATCCAACTCCACCGCATCAGTACTACTACATCTACTCTACTACATCCAACTCTACCGCATCAGTACTACTACATCCACTCTGCTACATCCAACTCCACCGCATCAGTACTACTACATCTACTCTGCTACATCCAACTCCACCGCATCAGTACTACTACATCTACTCTACTACATCCAACTCTACCGCATCAGTACTACTACATCTACTCTGCTACATCCAACTCCACCGCATCAGTACTACTACATCTACTCTGCTACATCCAACTCCACCGCATCAGTACTACTACATCTACTCTGCTACATCCAACTCCACCGCATCAGTACTACTACATCTACTCTGCTACATCCAACTCTACCGCATCAGTACTACTACATCTACTCTGCTACATCCAACTCCACCGCATCAGTACTACTACATCTACTCTGCTACATCCAACTCCACCGCATCAGTACTACTACATCCACTCTGCTACATCCAACTCCACCGCATCAGTACTACTACATCTACTCTACTACATCCAACTCCACCGCATCAGTACTACTACATCTACTCTGCTACATCCAACTCCACCGCATCAGTACTACTACATCTACTCTGCTACATCCAACTCCACCGCATCAGTACTACTACATCTACTCTGCTACATCCAACTCCACCGCATCAGTACTACTACATCTACTCTGCTACATCCAACTCCACCGCATCAGTACTACTACATCTACCCTGCTACATCCAACTCCACCGCATCAGTACTACTACATCTACTCTGCTACATCCAACTCCACCGCATCAGTACTACTACATCTACTCTGCTACATCCAACTCCACCGCATCAGTACTACTACATCTACTCTGCTAAATCCAACTATACTGCATCAGTACTACTACATCTACTCTGCTACATCCAACTCTACTGCATCAGTACTACTACATCCACTCTACTACATCCAACTCCACCGCATCAGTACTACTACATCTACTCTGCTACATCCAACTCCACCGCATCAGTACTACTCCATCTACTCTGCTACATCCAACTATACCGCATCAGTACTACTACATCTACTCTGCTACATCCAACTCCACCGCATCAGTACCACTACATCTACTCTACTACATCCAACTCCACCGCATCAGTACTACTCCATCTACTCTGCTACATCCAACTATACCGCATCAGTACTACTACATCTACTCTGCTACATCCAACTCCACCGCATCAGTACTACTACATCTACTCTACTACATCCAACTCCACCGCATCAGTACTACTACATCTACTCTGCTACATCCAACTCCACTGCATCAGTGCTACTACATCTACTCTGCTACATCCAACTGCACCGCATCAGTACTACTACATCTACTCTACTACATCCAACTCCACCGCATCAGTACTACTACATCTACTCTGCTACATCCAACTCCACCGCATCAGTACTACTACATCTACTCTGCTACATCCAACTCCACCGCATCAGTACTACTACATCTACTCTGCTACATCCAACTCCACCGCATCAGTACTACTACATCTACTCTGCTACATCCAACTCCACCGCATCAGTACTACTACATCTACTCTGCTACATCCAACTCCACCGCATCAGTACTACTACATCTACTCTGCTACATCCAACCCCACCGCATCAGTACTACTACATCTACTCTGCTACATCCAACTCCACCGCATCAGTACTACTACATCTACTCTGCTACATCCAACTCCACCGCATCAGTACTACTACATCTACTCTGCTACATCCAACTCCACCACATCAGTACTACTACATCTACTCTGCTACATCCAACTCCACCGCATCAGTACTACTACATCTACTCTGCTACATCCAACTATACCGCATCAGTACTACTACATCTACTCTGCTACATCCAACTCCACCGCATCAGTACTACTACATCTACTCTACTACATCCAACTCCACCGCATCAGTACTACTACATCTACTCTGCTACATCCAACTCCACCGCATCAGTACTACTACATCTACTCTACTACATCCAACTCCACCGCATCAGTACTACTACATCTACTCTACTACATCCAACTCTACTGCATCAGTACTACTACATCTACTCTACTACATCCAACTCCACCGCATCAGTACTACTACATCTACTCTACTACATCCAACTCCACCGCATCAGTACTACTACATCTACTCTGCTACATCCAACTCCACCGCATCAGTACTACTACATCTACTCTACTACATCCAACTCCACCGCATCAGTACTACTACATCTACTCTGCTACATCCAACTCCACCGCATCAGTACTACTACATCTACTCTGCTACATCCAACTCCACCGCATCAGTACTACTACATCCACTCTGCTACATCCAACTCCACCGCATCAGTACTACTACATCTACTCTACTACATCCAACTCCACCGCATCAGTACTACTACATCTACTCTGCTACATCCAACTCCACTGCATCAGTACTACTACATCTACTCTGCTACATCCAACTCCACTGCATCAGTACTACTACATCCACTCTACTACATCCAACTCCACCGCATCAGTACTACTACATCTACTCTGCTACATCCAACTCCACCGCATCAGTACTACTACATCTACTCTGCTACATCCAACTCCACCGCATCAGTACTACTACATCTACTCTGCTACATCCAACTCCACCGCATCAGTACTACTACATCTACTCTGCTACATCCAACTCCACCGCATCAGTACTACTACATCTACTCTGCTACATCCAACTCCACTGCATCAGTACTACTACATCCACTCTACTACATCCAACTCCACCTCATCAGTACTACTACATCTACTCTGCTACATCCAACTCCACCGCATCAGTACTACTACATATACTCTGCTACATCCAACTCCACCGCATCAGTACTACTACATCTACTCTGCTACATCCAACTCCACCGCATCAGTACTACTACATCTACTCTGCTACATCCAACTCCACCGCATCAGTACTACTACATCTACTCTGCTACATCCAACTCCACCGCATCAGTACTACTACATCTACTCTGCTACATCCAACTCTACCGCATCAGTACTACTACATCTACTCTGCTACATCCAACTCCACCGCATCAGTACTACTACATCTACTCTGCTACATCCAACTCCACCGCATCAGTACTACTACATCTACTCTGCTACATCCAACTCCACCACATCAGTACTACTACATCTACTCTGCTACATCCAACTCCACCGCATCAGTACTACTACATCTACTCTGCTACATCCAACTCCACTGCATCAGTACTACTACATCCACTCTACTACATCCAACTCCACCGCATCATTACTACTACATCTACTCTGCTACATCCAACTCCACCGCATCAGTACTACTACATCTACTCTACTACATCCAACTCCACTGCATCAGTACTACTACATCTACTCTGCTACATCCAACTCCACCGCATCAGTACTACTACATCTACTCTGCTACATCCAACTCCACCGCATCAGTACTACTACATCTACTCTGCTACATCCAACTCATCCGCATCAGTACTACTACATCTACTCTACTACATCCAACTCCACCGCATCAGTACTACTACATCTACTCTACTACATCCAACTCCACCGCATCAGTACTACTACATCTACTCTGCTACATCCAACTCCACCACATCAGTACTACTACATCTACTCTGCTACATCCAACTATACCACATCAGTACTACTACATCTACTCTGCTACATCCAACTCCACCGCATCTGTACTACTACATCTACTCTGCTACATCCAACTCCACCGCATCTGTACTACTACATCTACTCTGCTACATCCAACTCCACTGCATCAGTACTACTACATCTACTCTGCTACATCCAACTATACCGCATCAGTACTACTACATCTACTCTGCTACATCCAACTCCACCGCATCTGTACTACTACATCTACTCTGCTACATCCAACTCCACCGCATCAGTACTACTACATCTACTCTACTACATCCAACTCCACCGCATCAGTACTACTACATCTACTCTACTACATCCAACTCCACCGCATCAGTACTACTACATCTACTCTACTACATCCAACTCCACCGCATCAGTACTACTACATCTACTCTGCTACATCCAACTCCACCGCATCTGTACTACTACATCTACTCTGCTACATCCAACTCCACCGCATCAGTACTACTACATCTACTCTACTACATCCAACTCCACCGCATCAGTACTACTACATCTACTCTGCTACATCCAACTCCACCGCATCAGTACTACTACATCTACTCTGCTACATCCAACCCCACCGCATCAGTACTACTACATCTACTCTACTACATCCAACTCCACCGCATCAGTACTACTACATCTACTCTGCTACATCCAACCCCACCGCATCAGTACTACTACATCTACTCTACTACATCCAACTCCACCGCATCAGTGCTACTACATCTACTCTGCTACATCCAACTCTACCACATCAGTACTACTACATCTACTCTGCTACATCCAACTCCACCGCATCAGTACTACTACATCTACTCTGCTACATCCAACTATACCGCATCAGTACTACTACATCTACTCTACTACATCCAACTCCACCGCATCAGTACTACTACATCTACTCTGCTACATCCAACTCCACTGCATCAGTACTACTACATCTACTCTGCTACATCCAACTCTACCGCATCAGTACTACTACATCTACACTGCTACATCCAACTATACCGCATCAGTACTACTACATCTACTCTGCTACATCCAACTCCACCGCATCAGTACTACTAAATCTACTCTGCTACATCCAACTCCACCGCATCAGTACTACTACATCTACTCTGCTACATCCAACTCTACTGCATCAGTACTACTACATCTACTCTGCTACATCCAACTCCACCGCATCAGTACTACTACATCTACTCTGCTACATCCAACTCCACCGCATCAGTACTACTACATCTACTCTGCTACATCCAACTCCACCGCATCAGTACTACTACATCTACTCTACTACATCCAACTCCACCGCATCAGTACCGCTACATCTACTCTGCTACATCCAACTCCACCGCATCAGTACTACTACATCTACTCTGCTAAATCCAACTATACTGCATCAGTAATACTACATCTACTCTGCTACATCCAACCCCACCGCATCAGTACTACTACATCTACTCTGCTACATCCAACTCCACCGCATCAGTACTACTACATCTACTCTACTACATCCAACTCCACCGCATCAGTACTACTACATCTACTCTGCTACATCCAACTCCACTGCATCAGTACTACTACATCTACTCTGCTACATCCAACTCCACCGCATCAGTACTACTACATCTACTCTACTACATCCAACACCACTGCATCAGTACTACTACATCTACTCTGCTACATCCAACTCCACCGCATCAGTACTACTACATCTACTCTGCTACATCCAACTCTACCGCATCAGTACTACTACATCTACTCTGCTACATCCAACTCCACCGCATCAGTACTACTACATCTACTCTGCTACATCCAACTCCACCGCATCAGTACTACTACATCTACTCTGCTACATCCAACCCCACCGCATCAGTACTACTACATCTACTCTACTACATCCAACTCCACCGCATCAGTGCTACTACATCTACTCTGCTACATCCAACTCTACCACATCAGTACTACTACATCTACTCTGCTACATCCAACTCCACCGCATCAGTACTACTACATCTACTCTGCTACATCCAACTATACCGCATCAGTACTACTACATCTACACTGCTACATCCAACTATACCGCATCAGTACTACTACATCTACTCTGCTACATCCAACTCCACCGCATCAGTACTACTACATCTACTCTGCTACATCCAACCCCACCGCATCAGTACTACTACATCTACTCTGCTACATCCAACTCTACCGCATCAGTACTACTACATCTACTCTGCTACATCCAACTCCACCGCATCAGTACTACTACATCTACTCTGCTACATCCAACTCCACCGCATCAGTACTACTACATCCACTCTGCTACATCCAACTCCACCGCATCAGTACTACTACATCTACTCTACTACATCCAACTCCACCGCATCAGTACTACTACATCCACTCTGCTACATCCAACTCCACCGCATCAGTACTACTACATCTACTCTACTACATCCAACTCCACCGCATCAGTACTACTACATCTACTCTGCTACATCCAACTCCACCGCATCAGTACTACTCCATCTACTCTGCTACATCCAACTATACCGCATCAGTACTACTACATCTACTCTGCTACATCCAACTCCACCGCATCAGTACCACTACATCTACTCTACTACATCCAACTCCACCGCATCAGTACTACTCCATCTACTCTGCTACATCCAACTATACCGCATCAGTACTACTACATCTACTCTGCTACATCCAACTCCACCGCATCAGTACTACTACATCTACTCTACTACATCCAACTCCACCGCATCAGTACTACTACATCTACTCTGCTACATCCAACTCCACTGCATCAGTGCTACTACATCTACTCTGCTACATCCAACTGCACCGCATCAGTACTACTACATCTACTCTACTACATCCAACTCCACCGCATCAGTACTACTACATCTACTCTGCTACATCCAACTCCACCGCATCAGTACTACTACATCTACTCTGCTACATCCAACTCCACCGCATCAGTACTACTACATCTACTCTGCTACATCCAACTCCACCGCATCAGTACTACTACATCTACTCTGCTACATCCAACTCCACCGCATCAGTACTACTACATCTACTCTGCTACATCCAACCCCACCGCATCAGTACTACTACATCTACTCTGCTACATCCAACTCCACCGCATCAGTACTACTACATCTACTCTGCTACATCCAACTCCACCGCATCAGTACTACTACATCTACTCTGCTACATCCAACTCCACCACATCAGTACTACTACATCTACTCTGCTACATCCAACTCCACCGCATCAGTACTACTACATCTACTCTGCTACATCCAACTCCACCACATCAGTACTACTACATCTACTCTGCTACATCCAACTCCACTGCATCAGTACAACTACATCTACTCTGCTACATCCAACTCCACTGCATCAGTACTACTACATCTACTCTGCTACATCCAACTCCACCACATCAGTACAACTACATCTACTCTGCTACATCCAACTCCACCACATCAGTACTACTACATCTACTCTGCTACATCCAACTCCACCACATCAGTACTACTACATCTACTCTGCTACATCCAACCCCACCGCATCAGTACTACTACATCTACTCTGCTACATCCAACTCCACCGCATCAGTACTACTACATCTACTCTGCTACATCCAACTCCACCGCATCAGTACTACTACATCTACTCTGCTACATCCAACTCCACCGCATCAGTACTACTACATCTACTCTGCTACATCCAACTCCACCGCATCAGTACTACTACATCTACTCTGCTACATCCAATTCCACCGCATCAGTACTACTACATCTACTCTGCTACATCCAACTCCACCGCATCAGTACTACTACATCTACTCTGCTACATCCAACTCCACCGCATCAGTACTACTACATCTACTCTGCTACATCCAACTCTACCGCATCAGTACTACTACATCTACTCTGCTACATCCAACTCCACCGCATCAGTACTACTACATCTACTCTGCTACATCCAACTCCACCACATCAGTACTACTACATCTACTCTGCTACATCCAACTCCACCGCATCAGTACTACTACATCTACTCTGCTACATCCAACTCCACCGCATCAGTACTACTACATCTACTCTGCTACATCCAACTCCACCGCATCAGTACTACTACATCTACTCTGCTACATCCAACTATACCACATCAGTACTACTACATCTACTCTGCTACATCCAACTCCACCGCATCAGTACTACTACATCTACTCTACTACATCCAACTCCACCGCATCAGTACTACTACATCTACTCTACTACATCCAACTCCACCGCATCAGTACTACTACATCTACTCTGCTACATCCAACTCCACCGCATCAGTACTACTACATCTACTCTGCTACATCCAACTACACCGCATCAGTACTACTACATCTACTCTACTACATCCAACTCCACCGCATCAGTACTACTACATCTACTCTGCTACATCCAACTCCACCGCATCAGTACTACTACATCTACTCTGCTACATCCAACTCCACCGCATCAGTACTACTACATCTACTCTGCTACATCCAACTCCACCGCATCAGTACTACTACATCTACTCTGCTACATCCAACTCCACCGCATCAGTACTACTACATCTACTCTACTACATCCAACTCTACCGCATCAGTACTACTACATCTACTCTGCTACATCCAACTCCACCTCATCAGTACTACTACATCTACTCTACTACATCCAACTCCACCGCATCAGTACTACTACATCTACTCTGCTACATCCAACTCCACTGCATCAGTACTACTACATCTACTCTGCTACATCCAACTCCACTGCATCAGTACTACTACATCTACTCTGCTACATCCAACTCTACCGCATCAGTACTACTACATCTACTCTACTACATCCAACTCCACCGCATCAGTACTACTACATCTACTCTACTACATCCAACTCCACCGCATCAGTACTACTACATCTACTCTGCTACATCCAACTCCACCGCATCAGTACTACTACATCTACTCTGCTACATCCAACTGCACCGCATCAGTACTACTACATCTACTCTACTACATCCAACTCCACCGCATCAGTACTACTACATCTACACTGCTACATCCAACTGCACCGCATCAGTACTACTACATCTACTCTGCTACACCCAACACCACCGCATCAGTACTACTACATCTACTCTACTACATCCAACTCCACCGCATCAGTACTACTACATCTACTCTGCTACATCCAACTCCACCGCATCAGTACTACTACATCTACTCTGCTACATCCAACTATACCGCATCAGTACTACTACATCTACTCTGCTACATCCAACTCCACCTCATCAGTACTACTACATCTACTCTGCTACATCCAACTCCACCGCATCAGTACTACTACATCTACTCTGCTACATCCAACTCCACCGCATCAGTACTACTACATCTACTCTGCTACATCCAACTCCACCGCATCAGTACTACTACATCCACTCTGCTACATCCAACTCCACCGCATCAGTACTACTACATCTACTCTACTACATCCAACTCCACCGCATCAGTACTACTACATCTACTCTGCTACATCCAACTCCACTGCATCAGTACTACTACATCTACTCTGCTACATCCAACTCCACTGCATCAGTACTACTACATCCACTCTACTACATCCAACTCCACCGCATCAGTACTACTACATCTACTCTGCTACATCCAACTCCACCGCATCAGTACTACTACATCTACTCTGCTACATCCAACTCCACCGCATCAGTACTACTACATCTACTCTGCTACATCCAACTCCACCGCATCAGTACTACTACATCTACTCTGCTACATCCAACTCCACCGCATCAGTACTACTACATCTACTCTACTACATCCAACTCCACCGCATCAGTACTACTACATCTACTCTACTACATCCAACTCCACCGCATCAGTACTACTACATCTACTCTGCTACATCCAACTCCACCGCATCAGTACTACTACATCTACTCTGCTACATCCAACTCCACCGCATCAGTACTACTACATCTACTCTGCTACATCCAACTCCACCGCATCAGTACTACTACATCTACTCTACTACATCCAACTCCACCGCATCAGTACTACTACATCTACTCTGCTACATCCAACTCCACTGCATCAGTACTACTACATCTACTCTGCTACATCCAACTCCACTGCATCAGTACTACTACATCCACTCTACTACATCCAACTCCACCTCATCAGTACTACTACATCTACTCTGCTACATCCAACTCCACTGCATCAGTACTACTACATCCACTCTACTACATCCAACTCCACCTCATCAGTACTACTACATCTACTCTGCTACATCCAACTCCACCGCATCAGTACTACTACATATACTCTGCTACATCCAACTCCACCGCATCAGTACTACTACATCTACTCTGCTACATCCAACTCCACCGCATCAGTACTACTACATCTACTCTGCTACATCCAACTCCACTGCATCAGTACTACTACATCCACTCTACTACATCCAACTCCACCTCATCAGTACTACTACATCTACTCTGCTACATCCAACTCCACCGCATCAGTACTACTACATATACTCTGCTACATCCAACTCCACCGCATCAGTACTACTACATCTACTCTACTACATCCAACTCTACCGCATCAGTACTACTACATCTACTCTGCTACATCCAACTCCACCGCATCAGTACTACTACATCCACTCTGCTACATCCAACTCCACCTCATCAGTACTACTACATCTACTCTACTACATCCAACTCCACCGCATCAGTACTACTACATCTACTCTACTACATCCAACTCCACCGCATCAGTACTACTACATCTACTCTACTACATCCAACTCCACCGCATCAGTACTACTACATCTACTCTACTACATCCAACTCCACCGCACCAGTACTACTACATCTACTCTGCTACATCCAACTCCACCGCATCAGTACTACTACATCTACTCTGCTACATCCAACTCCACCGCATCAGTACTACTACATCTACTCTGCTACATCCAACTCCACCGCATCAGTACTACTACATCTACTCTGCTACATCCAACTCCACCGCATCAGTACTACTACATCTACTCTGCTACATCCAACTCTACCGCATCAGTACTACTACATCTACTCTGCTACATCCAACTCCACCGCATCAGTACTACTACATCTACTCTGCTACATCCAACTCCACCGCATCAGTACTACTACATCTACTCTGCTACATCCAACTCCACCGCATCAGTACTACTACATCTACTCTGCTACATCCAACTCCACTGCATCAGTACTACTACATCTACTCTACTACATCCAACTCCACCGCATCAGTACTACTACATCTACTCTGCTACATCCAACTCCACCGCATCAGTACTACTACATCTACTCTGCTACATCCAACTCCACCGCATCAGTACTACTACATCTACTCTGCTACATCCAACTCCACCGCCTCAGTACTACTACATCTACTCTGCTACATCCAACTCCACCGCATCAGTACTACTACATCTACTCTGCTACATCCAACTCCACCGCATCAGTACTACTACATCTACTCTGCTACATCCAACTCCACCGCATCAGTACTACTACATCTACTCTGCTACATCCAACTCCACCGCATCAGTACTACTACATCTACTCTGCTACATCCAACTCCACTGCATCAGTACTACTACATCTACTCTACTACATCCAACTATACCGCATCAGTACTACTACATCTACTCTGCTACATCCAACTCCACCGCATCAGTACTACTACATCTACTCTGCTACATCCAACTCCACCGCATCAGTACTACTACATCTACTCTGCTACATCCAACTCCACCGCATCAGTACTACTACATCTACTCTGCTACATCCAACTCCACCGCATCAGTACTACTACATCCACTCTGCTACATCCAACTCATCCGCATCAGTACTACTACATCTACTCTACTACATCCAACTCCACTGCATCAGTACTACTACATCTACTCTGCTACATCCAACTCCACCGCATCAGTACTACTACATCTACTCTGCTACATCCAACTCCACCGCATCAGTACTACTACATCTACTCTGCTACATCCAACTCCACCGCATCAGTACTACTACATCTACTCTACTACATCCAACTCCACCGCATCAGTACTACTACATCTACTCTGCTACATCCAACTCCACCGCATCAGTACTACTACATCTACTCTGCTACATCCAACTCCACCGCATCAGTACTACTACATCTACTCTGCTACATCCAACTCCACCGCATCAGTACTACTACATCTACTCTGCTACATCCAACTCCACTGCATCAGTACTACTACATCCACTCTACTACATCCAACTATACCACATCAGTACTACTACATCTACTCTGCTACATCCAACTCCACTGCATCAGTACTACTACATCTACTCTGTTACATCCAACTACACCGCATCAGTACTACTACATCTACTCTGCTACATCCAACTCCACCGCATCAGTACTACTACATCTACTCTTCTACATCCAACTCCACAGCATCAGTACTACTACATCTACTCTGCTACATCCAACTCCACCGCATCAGTACTACTACATCTACTCTGCTACATCCAACTCCACCGCATCAGTACTACTACATCTACTCTGCTACATCCAACTCCACCGCATCAGTACTACTACATCTACTCTGCTACATCCAACTTCACCGCATCAGTACTACTACATCTACCCTGCTACATCCAACTCCACCGCATCAGTACTACTACATCTACTCTGCTACATCCAACTCCACCGCATCAGTACTACTACATCTACTCTGCTACATCCAACTTCACCGCATCAGTACTACTACATCTACCCTGCTACATCCAACTCCACCGCATCAGTACTACTACATCTACTCTGCTACATCCAACTCCACCGCATCAGTACTACTACATCTACTCTGCTACATCCAACTCCACCGCATCAGTACTACTACATCTACTCTGCTACATCCAACTCCACCGCATCAGTACTACTACATCTACTCTGCTACATCCAACTCCACCGCATCATTACTACTACATCCAACTCCACTGCATCCAACTCCTCCGCATCAGTACTACTACATCTACTCTGCTACATCAGATGATGTCGTTGCTTCTATGTCCATGGGGGGCGCTATTGTAATCGGATTACTCACCTGCTTCTTCCCGTAACCAAATATCCACCCAGTGATCTGCACCTGAAAGTAATTTATAAAAAATCATCAGAAAAAGGTTCAGAGAATTTCAGGCTTGTGACAGCGGGACCAGACTACACAGGGTGTGTTTGTAGTCTGTTACCATAGAGACACAGAGCTCTGCAGTGGAGCTGTAGGCAAATAAAACAGAATGAAATTCTTTTTCATTTACAAATATTGGGCAAAAATATAAACATCAACATCCAGGGGCGGATAAGACCCCCTACAATATGAATATTATAGCCCCTACAAGTCTGGGATCACTCCCTACATCAGAAGAATCAGCTTCATAGGGGAATGGAGGATGTGTCTCTTCTGTCTGATATCAATCTGGGGTTTCAGGACCTTTGTAGGACCTTCAAAGGTCCTGAAATGTCTCTTGCATACATGTGCAAATAAGTTTTCCATGATGGGATAAGGAGAACCACACCTCTTTTAGCTACCTTGTAAGGCAGCTTCCTTAGCATCAAGCATGACCTTATCCCATTCCGGAAAACGTATTTGCATATTTTCCCAGAATCCCCTAGTGGAGCGTCCATTGCTATAAGACTCCACACGCCGTAAGGAGAACTCTTTCTTCCCGACCCTGGTCACAAGCCTCTCACTCAGCCAAACCAGTTCCCTACACTGTGCTGAAGAGATTCAACCAGGTGGAAACAGCGCTGTCTACAGTTGGGAGTCTGTTCCTTCTGGAATAGATATACTGGTTTGGTCTTAATCCTGCATCATGTCATTAGGCTTCCTGAAGGTCATGCTTGATGTCAAGGGAGCTGCCTTACAAGGTAGCTAAAAGAGGCGGGGTTTTCCTTATCCCATCCTGGAAAACTTATTTGCATATTTTCCCAGAATCCCCCTAGTGGAGCATCCATGGCTATAAGACTCCACAGAACTCTTACTTCCTGACCCTCACAATTCCTGTTCCTGTTATGAGAAGGCCAAAGCCAACGATCCCCGGTCAAATAGAAGTCCCAGATATCACAATAAGAAGGGGAGCCGCTGGGGAGGGGGGCACAATAAGAGGGAGCTCCTGGGGGGGGGAGTACTTACTGGTCTGGTGGCACAGTAAGAAGGGTGCGGCCAGTGGGGGTTCAATAAGAGATGAGTTGATGGCAGGGTTCAATAAGAAGGGCAGCTGCTGGGGGGCACAATAAGAGGGGGAGTTGTTCGGAGAGCAAAATAAAAGTCAGAGTTGATGGGGAAACACACAAAGAGTGGGACTTGCTTCGAAGGCAAAATAAGAGTGAAAGTTGATGGGGGGACACAATAAGAGGGGGAGGTGCTGGGGTGGCACAATAAAAGGGGGAGGTGCTCGGGTGGCACAATAAGAGGGGGAGGTGCTGGGATGGCACAATAAGAGGGGAGCTCCTGGGGGGGGGAGTACTTACTGGTCTGGTGGCACAGTAAGAAGGGTGCGGCCAGTGGGGGTTCAATAAGAGATGAGTTGATGGCAGGGTTCAATAAGAAGGGCAGCTGCTGGGGGGCACAATAAGAGGGGGAGTTGTTCGGAGAGCAAAATAAAAGTCAGAGTTGATGGGGAAACACAAAAAGAGTGGGACTTGCTTCGAAGGCAAAATAAGAGTGAAAGTTGATGGGGGGACACAATAAGAGGGGGAGGTGCTGGGGTGGCACAATAAAAGGGGGAGGTGCTCGGGTGGCACAATAAGAGGGGGAGGTGCTGGGATGGCACAATAAGAGGGGAGCTGCTGGGGTGGCACAATAAGAGTTGGAACTGATTAGGGGCACAATAAGAAGGGAGCTGCTGCAAGGGACACAATAAGAGGGGTAGTTGCTGGGGTGGTACAATAAGAGGGGAGCTGCTGGAGGGGAAAAATTTGTGGGGGGGCTGCTGGGGTGGTACAAAAAGAAGGTGAAGCTTCTAGGGGGGTAAAATATGAGGGAGAGCTGCTGAGGGGCACAATAATAGGGGGAGGTGCTGGGGTGGCACAATAAGAGCTGGAGCTGCTGGGGGGCACAATAATAGAGGGAGTTGCTGGAGGAGCAAAATAAGTGGGGGTTTCTGCGGGGGTGGTACAATAAGAAGGTGGAGCTGCTAGTGGGGTAAAATATGAGGGAGAGCTGCTGGGGGGGCACAATAAGAGGGGGAGTTGATGGGGTGGCATAATAAAAGGGTGGGCACAATAAAAGGGGGCTTTATTATTAGGGGGGAGCTGGGGCACAATATCAGGGGGGCTACAATGTGACAGGGAGATGGAGGGCACTAGGGGGGGAATCATACTGTGTAGGGGTGGAGCAAGGGGCGGAGCAAAAGGTAGGGTTAAGTGCAACTAAAGGGGTGGAACTATCATATTACGGCGCTTCGTTCTCCAGCATATGATGCAAACCCCGCCCCCCTGGCACCCGCTGGATCTATCAGGTGGCTCCGGGCTTTCTTTTTTGCCCCTCATTTGTCTGTAGCTCTGGCTCTTATGTGGGGTTTTTTTTTTTTTTAGATTTTTATGCCTTCCTCTTACAGCAGGGGCGAGAAGGTCAATGCTCTCCTGTCACGTAAACTACTTTTCTACAGCTGCTCATCTGGTGCAATGTATATCCCCCCCAGCACTACACCCGGCTCATCCCATGTATCCGGGCAGTTCAGAGAAGATTCCTCCGGAATTGTTGGAGTGGAATTCCACAAATAGAAAGCAGAGAGACCCCTTGTCTTGTAGGAGACCCCCTAAAGGTCATCCAAGCTTAAGGTCATCTAAGCAGATGTCATGTACTGATGTAGCAGAGCTGAGTGTGATAACTGGTGCTCAAATTTCAGATCCCCCCCCCCCTCCTTACAGCCCCCCCCGCGAAACATCTTCAATTACGCTACCAATTTATAGAATTTAATGACATTTTAATTTAAAAGGAATATTTCATGTGAAACTTCCGGCATTTGATATTTTCAATGGGAATTTACCCTCATGTAAATTCCACATCCCGTCCCAGAGGGCGGAGATTATGGAAATTTTGGGGCCCGCGTTTGTTTTTGTAATATTCTCCTGGATAATTTTAGATTTTAGTTTTTTTGTCTTTCTCTCTTTGAAATTATACTTTCAAAATTCACTATGGAAATGAGATTCTGTTATTTTTCCCGAATTCTCGATCATATAACTTCTTAACCCCTTCCCGTCTCAAACCTGTTTAGTCCGTTCCCTCAATTACCATATTTTTCTCGTGTGATCCGTTATGTTGAATTTACAAAATTTTATAAAATATAAATATATATAATTTTTTTAAAATTTATTTTATTATTTTGCCTTCCAAAAATCTATAGAACTATCTGTATGGGGGGGGGGGGGCTTGTTTTTTGCAGGATGAGTGGTATTTTCTTACTGGCACCAATGGATTTTCTATAAAACATGTTGAGAAACCTATTAAGAAAAAAAAGATTGTGAACAGAGAAGAAAATATGGATTCTGTTTTCGTTGAGGTTTGAACAGCAAAAAACAAGTTCTCTTTATTCCGTGGGTCTGTATCATCCCACCTCATATCGGTTTTATTATATTTTACCACTTTGAAAAAATATACAGTATATAAAACTTAAAACAAAGGTGCCATATCTTCCTCCTATAACCTTTTATTCTGCCATACATAACTCTGTGAGGGGGCTTGTTTTTTCCTGGGATGAGCTGTAGTTTTATTGGTACCTTACAACTTTTTGCTTACAATTTTTGGATGCTATTTTTTTACAGTTAAAATCAGAAACAAAAACACCTATGTAGTCATTACGATATTTTTGGTTGGTGTTTCTGCGGGGGTGTTTTTTTTTTTTTTTGGTTTTTTTTTTTTATTCTGAAACTTTAATCAAACTTTATAGAATTTTTTAAACCTTTTTACTTTTAGCCCCCTTAAACTTTTTTTTTTCCAGAATTCTGGGAAACCTTGTAGGGAACTGGGGTAGGGGTGGAAAAAAAAGTATAGCTACTTGGCTACCAAGTTCCACCTAGATTCTATATTTTTCGGTTTTAGGCCCTGCCCCCGAGGTGGGTCATGGGACATCACTTCCTCTGATGAAAGGATGTCCACAGATCTGAGGAGGCCATAGCGGGGGTTTTTTACCTCTAGGGGCAGGGCAGAAATGCAAGTACCAGAAAGTGGAAATCGGGAGCTGTGTTTTTTGTGGAGGGTGGGCTACCTCTTTCCAAGCAACCCTTTAAGGGACATAGCTTGAACCCTACTATAATACAATGTTGCAGTATTTTATAGAATCATTACAATCGGGAAATGTCCGGTCCACGGACCCAAAATTCAACAAAGTGTACTGGTCGGGTATGGCCGGAACAGCGGGAGTGAGCTGATTGGCTGGATCAGTCATGTGGGTTTCTTCCAATCAGCTCACTCCTGCTCCAAATTATTGATGAGTCGATTTCTGGATTCTAAAATACTGGATCAAAGGAGTTCGCTTTCTGTCTTTTGTACCTGTGGTCCATATTGTGTATAAGAAGCTTTGACCTTCTGTGTGAGACACAGTGGGGCTCACTTACTATGGGCTCCACGGCCGCACTTTCGTCGGGTTTCTCGTTTTTTTCTGTTTTGCGTCGAATTCCGCCAGGATATTGGGTCAAGCGATCAGATTTTGGCGCAATCGTGCCGGCTTTCACGCGACAGAAATCAGGGGCGTGGCAGTCGGAAAACCTGATGGATTCGGAAAAACCGTGGAATTTAAAAAACGATTTGTGTCGCAAAATCAATCACTCACATGCACCGGGAATGGGTTTGTGAACTCCAGCGGACCTCGGCGGACTTCAGCGCAGCAGCGACACCTCGTGGACGTTGGAGGAACTACCTTAGTGAATGCCGGAAAACCCGGATCCTCATCTAAGAAGGTGCCGCTTGATCGTGACAGGACCGGGTAAGTAAATGACCCCTATTGTGACACAGCAGGGAATTTCCTAAACATCCCGGAATATCTACGCTCCCGGAGCTGTGACAACACAATAAAGACAGCGCTCCATACAATCTGCTGGAGGAACAGATGCAGAGGCCAGACATAGCGCTGCCTCCTCCAAAGACGTCTTCAAGGCGGAGGCACCCGATTCCTTGCATTGTATACAGTAAGGAGTAGTGACAGCTCAAGTCGTCCTCTGGGAAACCCTAAAGGAGACACGAGTGTCCATATCCTAGAGACGGAAACTGGTCAGACTAGATGCATTGAGCAAAATTAACTACATTCTAGTCTCTCTATCACCAAACTGCAGTCAACGTAGTCAATGTCCGACCCTTTAATAGGCCTTGAATGGTGGCTAATGTTGATAGCCTGACAGTTATACACGTTCTTGCCCCTTATTAGTATTGTGTTAGTACAGATGAGTTCTCCTCTACCAGGAAGAACACCCTAGTGCTACATGTTAAGAGTAGTAACTCTAAGTCAACATGAGACCCTTTAACAGGCCTAAAGAATAACAGCTGGCCTAGGGATTCTTAAAGACCAGGGAATGTTCCGATATCTGGATGAGTTCTTCTCAAGGAGGTAGAATGCAAGCTCTCTAGTGTCATCTTTAGATCAACGGCAGACCCTTTAACAGGCCTTGAAGCAGGCCTAAGGATTCTTATGGACCAGCCAACGGAGAGTTAATATGTAAATGAACTCTCCTCCAGGGAAATGAACAGAAAAACTTGGTTCTACCCAACTGGAGGTCCAACTCCGTAAATCAACATGAGACAAAACAAACCAGAGTCTAAAGTAAAAATTAAAAAAAAAAAAATCTCTAAATTTTTTTTTATTATTATTTTTCCCCCCAAATTATAGAATACAGCTCTGGTTGGGTGGGATGATATTGTTTTTCATTATGGAGAGTAAGAACACTGCCTCTTTATCGCCATTGAGAGAGATAGCAACTTTATTAGTGGACATGAGACCCTTTAAGAGGCCTAGCAATGGATTTAAGATAATAACCAAACAAGATCTTAGTGGAGAGACCATGAGGGACTGTTATAGGTTAGGCAGTATTCTTGGGTACAAATATGAAGATTATCTCTCCTCCAGGAGGAAGAAAACTACCTCTCTCGGTAGTGCTAACTATTAAAAGTAGCAACTCTATAGGTCAGTGGTGGCGAACCTATGGCACGCGTGCCAGAGAGGGCACACAGAGCCCTCACTGCTGGCACGCGCCCCATCCTCCCAACCACTGCCAGGTGCGGACACCCACTGTCCACACCTGGTTGTTATGGCTATTAGCAGTATCGGAGCGCAGCTGGATCAGTGATCAGCCGGAGGAACGCGAGTCTAAGGTGAGTTTATTTTATTTTTTTTATACAGGGCATACATGGGGCATAATATATCAGCAAGAAGGCTGATTTCCTACCCGCTCCCGCACCTCCCATAAAACTCTGCCTGCAACTGGCCCGAAACTCGCGGCACAAACTGTGCCCATTACCACAAGCCCCCCTCGCGCCCGAACCCCAGCCCGTTCTGCCCGCTATCGCAAACCAACACCCCCCCCCCCAAATCCGCCCACTACTGCAATTCGCCCCCCCCAACTCCGCCCACTCTCACTACCCCCCCACTCAACTCCGGTCACTGCCCCCCATCACCCCCTCCCCTGGAACTCATGCCTCATAACCCCACTGCCCCGTACTCCAGATGCTGCATTACCCCCCCCCCCCCCTTCAGCCCTAACTCCGGCCGCCCACCCTCTGCCCATCTGCCCATCTACTGGGTTGCAGTTTGGGCACTCGGTCTCTAAAAGGTTCGCCATCACTGCTATAGGTCAACATGAGACCCTTTAATGGGCCTGGAAATTACCAGTTGGCCCAGGGAGTCATATTCAACTGTGGCAATGCTCTCTGGGAAAATAATATGCAGATGAGCCCTCTTCGAGCTGTGTCTTTATGGTCCCTATTGAAAATAACAACATGAGACCCTTTACATGAGTCAACATGAGACCCTTTAACAGGCCTTGAAGCTGTGTTTTTTTACCTCACAGTATAGAATAGGGCAACAGTTAATGTTAGTGTTAGGGGATAGTGTTTTTCCATATGGAGCTCTCCTCCAGGAAGAATAAATCTGTCTCTATATTTTCACCTATTGGAAGTAGAAATCCGATGGGTCAACATGAGACCCTTTAATGGGCCTGGAGATAATCAGTTGGCCTAGGGATTCATATTTGGCAATGCTTTCTGGGAAAATAATATGCAGATGAGCCCTCTTCGAGCTGTGTCTTTAGGGCCCCTATTAAAAGTAGCAATGAGTCAACATGAGACCCTTTAACAGGCCTTGAAACATTTTTTTTTCCTTCACAATATATGTTTGAATGTTAATAAATCTGTCTCTCTCGTGTCACATATTGGAGGTAACAGCTCTAATAGTCAACATGAGACCCTTTAATAGGCCTTGACAAAGCCCAATATCTAAACCGGACCTCTCTGGGGTCAGCTGTTTTGAAGTTCTTGCCCCTCTTTTGTACAGTGTAAGACACTCTTTGACAAAGTGAGATTAGGCTTGGGGGATACCAATATCTGGTTTATGGGTTCCTATAGGACAGGCAATAGTCCTGGGAAAAATATGCAGATGAGCTCTCCTCCAGGAGGAAGAACTCTCTCTCTAGTGCCACCTATTGGAGGAAAATACCCGATAAATCAACATAATAGTCACCTAATTAAACTCCACTGTCATCAAGTTGGAAGCTCCCTTTAAGAGCGCCGCTGGGTGACTCTACCCTGGGATCCCGGCACAAGGATTCATAATCCGGGGGTCTGTCATGTAACATGTCACTTAGCGCATAATTAGGATTCTCCACATAATTTCCGATCCTCGATGTTGGCAGAAGACGGATATAATTAGTAAATAAGCGACTATCGGGACTTTGAAATCCAATAGGATGACATACAATACGTGCAGATGTAGCAGAGCTGAATCTGTCACTAGGGTATGTGCACACGGGAGGGGTCCGCAGCTGAGTACTCTATACGGTGGTTATGTATGAGCTCTATATGGAAGTATTATCTGGACTCTATATGGTGGTAATATAGGAGCTCTATATGGAAGTATTATCTGGACTCTATATGGTGGTAATATAGGAGCTCTATATGGAAGTATTATCTGGACTCTATATGGTGGTAATATAGGAGCTCTATATGGAAGTATTATCTGGACTCTATATGGTGGTAATATAGGAGCTCTATATGGAAATATTATCTGGACTCTATACGGTGGTAATATAGGAGCTCTATATGGAAGTATTATCTGGACTCTATACGGTGGTAATATAGGAGCTCTATATGGAAATATTATCTGGACTCTATACGGTGGTAATATAGGAGCTCTATATGGAAGTATTATCTGGACTCTATATGGTGGTAATATAGGAGCTCTATATGGAAGTATTATCTGGACTCTATATGGTGGTAATATAGGAGCTCTATATGGAAGTATTATCTGGACTCTATATGGTGGTAATATAGGAGCTCTATATGGAAGTATTATCTGGACTCTATATGGTGGTAATATAGGAGCTCTATATGGAAGAATTATCTGGACTCTATATGGTGGTAATATAGGAGCTCTATATGGAAGTATTATCTGGACTCTATATGATTGTACTGTATGGGCTCTGGATGGCAGTATTATCAGGTCTCTATATGGTGGCTCTGTAAGTCATTGTGCTGTCTATGTATAGTAGTATTATGTGACTTCTGTATGGCAGTGTTATATAGATTCTGTATGGCAGTATTATTTAGTATCTGCCTCGTATTATTATGTGGCCTCTGCCCTGTAGTATCATGTGGACATGATAAAGTCGACACCGAAGCGGCCCCTCCTCCCTCCCTGTGTTATATTTATTGTTGTTTATGTGAATTTACGATGTTTTCTTGTTTATCTCTTAAGTCGCAGCTGGCGGAAAGTGAGAAATGTGTTAGAAAAGGCTCGGCTGGCCGACTTGCCAGCTGGGAGTCCAATTAAAATTTCAAGTGCCTTAAACCTTTGGCTTTGTTGTATGGAGATAATAAAGCTGCAACCTTTTTACACCCAGAAAGAGTTGTGATCTGTTTTATTCATAAGTTGGTTGGTAAGGGGTTTACTGCGGCATTAAGGTGCTTAAAGATACGGGTAGTTCATGCCTTCAGTCTATGGCGTCCGTATGGCAATGTTATATAGATTGTATATGGCAGTATTATTTAGTATATGGATGGTAGTATTATGTTATTACTGTTTGCCATTGTGATGGGGTCTCTGGAAGTCATCGTGCTGTCTCTGTATAGTAGTATTATATGGCGTACGTATGGCAATGTTATATAGATTCGGTATGGCGGTATTATTTAGTATCTGTACTGTATAACTATGTGGTCTCTGCCTTGCACTATAAAGAGGGCTCTGTATGTCACTGTGCTGTCCCTACAGGTGTCATTGTTGCATTGTATGGTGTAGTAGTATTATATGTAGTCTGTATGGCGATATTATTTAGGACTGATAGGATATACGTATGTGGTCTTTGTAAGGTTTTTATGACACTGTGCTATCTCTGTATTGTAGTATTATGTATGGTATGGTAGTATTATCTGCAATGTTAGATGAGTTCTGTATAGCAGTATTATTTAGGGTCCTCGTTACGGTACAATGTGACCAGTTCTGTAGGATTACAGTAGTGACTATAAGTCAGGTGCCACCCCTGGGCACAGTAGAGCGGTATGGCGGTATTCCAATGCACTCGGGAAGTTGATACGGCGGCTGCGGGGGGGAATCGGGTGTCTCCTAATGACAATGGAAATCTGCGTTGGAATGTAAAAGCGATGGAATGTAAAAGCAGCAAAGTGGAAATTCGAGCTCCTTGTCAGGCACATTGTCCGCTACCGTATGACGCGCCATGTATCCAAGGACAGGGGCACCACGCAGACAGATTAGGGGCAGCTAAAAAGGATAGGTCTTTTTTTTTTTTTTTTGGAAGATTCCGGAATGTTCCGGGAAAAATTAACAAGTACGTTTTTTCTTTACATTCCTCAGCAGTCGAGACCACTAGTTGCTATGGAGAGCTAGGTAGCACTTCCTTGGCAACCAGTAGATGTCCCGATTTTTTTGCGAGGAGAGGGAATCGGCAAGGAGGGCAAAGGTCAACCAAGGAATATGAGTATTCTACCGGTCTAAAGTCCATGTACTTTTTATATTCGATCCAATAGAGGACGATGAAGTCACAAGCCCCTCCTCCCAGCATGTTTAAATCATGCCCCCCATTTCCAGTTTTTTTAAACTCAGCCCCTAATGTGACCAGTAGTTTTAAGCCCCGCCCCTATTGTGACCACTATTTCTTTCTTGTCCTCTCCCTATTGTGTACTTTATTATAAACTGGTATTTTTGAGTTCCACCTCATTGGTCTTACCCCAATTGTGACCGGTATTTTTTACCCTCATTCTGACCAGTATTTCTGTCCTGTAATCTGAGTCCCGCCCCCTATTGTGACCAGTATTTCCTTGCTGTTATTTGAGTCCCGCCCCCTATTGTGACCAGTACTTCAACCCTGTTATTTGAGTCCCGCCCCCTATTGTGACCAGTATTTCCTTCCTGTTATTTGAGTCCCACCCCCTATTCTGATCAGCATTTTTTTCCTGTAATCTGAGCCCCGCCTCCTATTCTTACCAGTATTTCTTTCCAGTAATCCAGATGCCTATTTTGACCAGTATTTCCTTGCTGTTATTTGAGTCCCACCTCCCTTTGTGACCAGTATTTCCTTCCTGTTATTTGTGTCCCATCCCCTATTATGACCAATATTTCCTTCATGTTATTTGAGTCCCACCCCTATTTTGACCACATTTTCTACCCTGTTATTTGGGTCCTGCTCCATATTTTGGCCAGTATTTCCTTCTTGTTATTTTAGTCCTGCCCCCTATTCTGACCAGTATTTCTTTCCTGGTATCTGAGTCCCGCCCCCTATTCTGACCGGTATTTCTTTGCTGTAATCTGTGTCCCGCCCCCTATTCTGACCAGTATTTCTTTCCTGGTATCTGAGTCCCGCCCTCTATTCTGACCAGTATTCCTTTCCAGTAATCTGAGTCCAGATGCCTATTTTGACCAGTATTTCCTTGTTGTTATTTGAGTCCCACCCCCCTTTGTGACCAGCATTTCTACCCTGTTATTTGAGTCCCATCCCCTTTTGTGACCAATATTTAATTCCTGTTATTTGAGTCCCGCCCCTATTTTGACCACATTTTCTACCCTGCTATTTGGATCCTGCTCCATATTTTGGTCAGTATTTCTTTCCTGTCATTTGAGTTCCATCCCCCTATTGTGACCAATATTCATTCCTGTTGTTTGAGTCCCGCCCCCTATTCTGACCAGAATTTCTTTCCTTTAATATGAGTCCCGCCCCCTATTCTGACCAGTATTTATTTCCAGTAATCTTAGTCCCGCCGCCTATTCAGACAAGTACTTATTCCTTGCTGTTATTTGAGTACCGTCCCCTATTGTGACCAATATTTCCTTCCTGTTATTTGAGTCCCGCCCCTATTTTGACCAGATTTTCTACCCTGTTGCTGCTCAATACTTTGGCCAGTATTTCTTATTTGAGTTCTGCCCCAATTGTGGCCAGTATTTCTTTTCTGTTATTTGAGTCCCGCCCCCTATTGTGACCAGTATTTCCTTCCTGTTATTTGAGTCCTGCCCTCTATTGTGACCAGTATTTCCTTCCTGTTATTTCAGTCCCGCCCCCTATTCTGACCAGTATTTCCTTCCAGTTATTTGAGTCCTGTTGCATATAGCGTCTTTTTATCCCCTTCATTTACCACACTTATTTTGGTCAGTACACTTATTTTGGTCAGTACAAACTAACCAGTGATTTTAAGCTCCACCCCTATTACTGACAGCACTTTTCAGTCCCGCCCCTTATCTTTACGGGTATTTTTGACTTACATTAGTGGCCACCCTAGAGACTCTTTTTCTCTCTTTGACACCACATCTTCTATATTTTTGTGAAAATATCTCTCAGCAAGGAGACAAAACAGATGACACCTGTTTCTAGGCAACTGCCGCAGGGAATCCCAGGCACATAATTACAATGGAAAGCCCCCGGGATTTACTTTCTTTCTTTCTGTTTTTTCTGCATTCAATGGGATAGTCTGAGATTAAAAATCAGAGTCCCACCCACAGCGCCATGTCCGTGCACGGGCTGCGTCCGCTACTGCTCTTCTGCCCAATTTACTTGAATAAGGATGCAATACCAGACATGGCCTGTGGAGAATGGGGCGCTGTGTTTAGGTAAAAGGTGATGCTTATGGCACTCATCAATTTTCATACACTTAGTATATATCTTATATATTTACAACCCTGTATCCTGATAGTGATGGCGGCATCATGTCACATTGCAGGTGAGCGCCGGGCGCCCAGGTATCCAACCCTGCAGTAATTGTGCTGAAAACAAGATGCTGCAGTCTCCGGGGACAGAACCGCCTGGAGAGACATCACATACACCGACATTACAGAGGATTTCATCTAGTATACAGGAGGGAAAAACTGTACATCTAGATAGGGATCCATTATCTCTCTCTATCTATCTCATATCTATCTATCTATCTCATATCTATCTATCTCATATCTATCTATCTCATATCTATCTATCTATCTATCTCATATCTATCTCATATCTATCTATCTCATATCTATCTATCTCATATCTATCTATCTATCATCTCCTATCTATCTATCTATCTATCTATCTATCTATCATCTCCTATCTATCTCCTATCTATCTATCTATCATCTCCTATCTATCTATCTATCTATCTATCTATCTATCTATCTATCTATCTATCTATCTATCTATCATCTCCTATCTATCTATCTATCTATCTCATATCTATCTATCCAAATGTCTATCTATCTCATATCTATCTATCTCATATCTATCTATCTCATATCTATCTCATATCTTTCTTTCTATTCCTTTTTCTATTTCATCTATTTAATATCTATCTATCTAGATCACTTGGATACAGGTAAGTAAGTGCCCCCTGCTGGCTCCCCTGACGACAACCGTAGCAGTGATCAGAGCGGGCGCCGCTGCTAATGAGGTTTGGTAATTAGCAGGAATAAATCAGCCTCATGATCAGATACACGGAGAGAAAACAACCTGCCCGACATGATTAAATTACAGATTCCGTTTAATTAATCCCTCTCTCTGTGATATCAGGGGATCCTCTGCTGAGAATCCATTATAAATAGGGATAGACACGTGCACACAGGACTACTCCTCCATGCACTCCCCTGTCCTTCTAGATATCAGACATCTTATAGGTAAACCAACAAACCAATACTTATCAGTCACTAAGGAACTACATCTCATCGATCTATAAAGGGTTAATTTATTCTACATTGGCGCTAATTACGCCAATGTATAATGCTGCCCCTGCACTCTCAAGTCTCCAGTACCTGGTAATGATGATGACCTCCAGGCTGCTACTGTTCCTGTTGGAGACCCTACTTCAGCTCTGGATATAGACCAATCCCCTGATTGGCTAATGCCCGCTATCTGGTACAGCTTTTTTTTTCCAGTTTGGGCTGTGGCCTTTATCCCCTGATGTTATTTAAAAAGCCACAGACATTGCTGGACTTCTCCCCATATTCAGAACTCAAGGGACTCTTTGAACCTTGCTAGTTGTGCTCAAAAGCACTCATCTCTGCTGAAAGCAGAGCAACTTTTACTAAGAGCTGTGCCGCTCATCGCAGAGGAGAATACTACACCCTTTTTCCTCATCCTGAGATCTATGTGGCACCCCGTTTGCCATCCAAGGACTGTGCCCAGAGAATGGACTCTATTATGGCAGAGCTCTCTGAGAGAGTTATAGTCACAGTTTTGCTTTTCTAGGGTAAAGGACTATTTATTGCTTAAGTAACATTATGCAATGTTTGAAGTGTGTACCCATTGGGGCTCATTTACTAAGGGTCCGAACGCCGCACTTTCGTCAGGTTTCCCGAATATTTCCGGGAAATGTTACTATATATTTAATTGCTAGGCTTTGTCGGACAGTCTCTTGGTGTAGTGTGTGTAAAATCCTGACTGCAGGCTTACGCCTAAATCTGCGCTCACTAATCGTGTGACCTCTAGAGGGCCAGCGGTGTATAATGATTTACATCTGGACGTAGCACGCTGGGGTAAGACCATAAATTGGAAGGTAAAGTTAAAGGACACCTGTCATCAGGTCTGTGTCACTTGTCCTGTCACTACTACCTGTTGGAGCAGCTCACAAGGATCCCATCCAAGCCTTTATCTATTTATTTCATACATTATTCATTATAAAATCATCTATTCTTTATCATGTAAATGAGGCTGGTCACATGGTCAGAGGCAGTGATGTCACCCCTGTTACCCCTCCCCTCTCCTCCCCCTGCTCATGTCTGTGTGTAATGTATAGTAAAGCATTGCTAGTATGTGTGCTGCATCTGCTGACATGCTGCATCCTCCTAATATACAGGTGAGAGACACAGACATCAGCTACACAAGTACCTGACATGTTCTGCTATAACATGGCTGCTTGGAGCTGTTGTATCTCTCCTATACACACACAGGCTGCAGGGGGCGTGGCCACCAGCACCAGGAAGCACATCATTATACAGCCTCACATCATTATACAGGCTGTCAGTCAAGCACTGGGGGTGTGGCTGTACCTCCCACTCATGAATAGAGTGGACAGCTTGAATATGCTAATGCTTCATTGGACATTTCCCAGGTCATTTGCATACAGCTTTAGGACCTCATTGCTTAGGTTTACAGGCATGTAGAGGGACAATGAATGGATAGAGGCAATGCTCTCTAATGGCAGTTTATGAAAATATATTTAGTTTAGGGGGGTTATTTTGCATGACGGGTTCTCTTTAATGTATAATATAGTGTGGGAAGAGAGGGAGCTACAACTCAAAGGCAAGTCCAACCTACAGACAGTCTAAACAGAAAACGTCAAATGCGAAGCTTCTGCCTCAACAATAAAAAGCTTCTACAATAAAAAGAGCGTTATTTCGACCTGGCTCCTTTCTGATGAAAAAAGGAGATCAGAAACAAGTCAGGTCGAAAAAGCGTTTTGTTTATTTGAAACACTTAAAAGGACAGTTGTTTTATTTACCGTTAAAAAAAATCAGAATCCTCTAAAATGTTGAGGCAGAAGCTCGGCATTTCATGATATGTATAATATATGTATTTGTGCGTATATGGTGATGAACCTAAGAGCCTAGGTTTGCAGCATACCGGGACCTCCAGGAGGCCGTGCTTATCCTTTCCATAGCTGGGCCATGGGCATCTTGTTTCATTACCAAGGGGGTATGTAATGGCCCAGTAAATCGGGACATTACGGAATATTGTGGTCCTATTAAATGATGTATGTCCAAAGAGCCTGATCAACTCGGTGAGGCAATTTACGCCATCTACTGTCCATAAATGGTAATGCAGCTGAATGTTATCTGCCTAGGATGGGAGGGTTTACATGATAACCAATCATAACTTGTGTTTGACCTTTGTCAATCCTGGTTCTACCCCTGGAGGTTCCTAATTAGAACCCAAAGGAAAGTTTTACTTATACTCCCGCTGGCTGGTGTTCCAGAGTTCTGTCTGATAGTGATGGGAAGTCCGGTTCTTATTAGTGAGCTGGCTCATTAGGCTTCGCTCTCTAAGAAGGGCCGGCTCTTTTGGTTCCTGATTGGCTCCCTATTAAATATATAATAAGGAGCCGCAGACCAGTCAGTCATCCCACACCACAGCACTTTTTACCGAATTTTATCGGGTTAAAGGGGGTGTGGTGAGGTTTAGTGAGCTATCACCGGCTCTATGTGCCGGCTCATTCGCAAACGGCCCATCACTGCTGCGTGAGAGTCCTGGGAGGACACAAGGCCTGCTGCTGCTGTCTCACCTGAGGGCAATCTCCCTTCCTCCTGCCACACTTCAGAGTTTGCTTCAATTGCTGCCAAAGAACATCTACCTTTTCGAGCCCCAAGTTCCAAAACCTGGGCTGGAAGCATCCTCTACCAGACTACATCCAACCAGCAGCAGCCTGTTACATTTGCTGCGTTAAAGTCTTGGAATAGAAAGACTGTAAGTTTGAAGTTCTACATCTTGTCTCAACGTGTGATCCCTGGCTGCCGCTAACTTCATGGGCCTCCCCTCTACTATCTACCAGGGGATTCGTAATACATGAATACACTGGAAGCGTCCCAGAGAGAATCTTACTGTGGCTTCCCCCTCTTCTTACAGCCCCTCGCTGGCCCTGCCTGGCGTAAATGAGGCCTGTTCCACCTGGACCAAGCGACCGTGACAAGTCTAGAGCAAGGCTGCACTCAAGCCACCAACACGAAAGGTCAGGCTCTGATGGGAGAACATTGCACAATCAAGTAAAAACTAGCCCTGCTTTTGTGCTATACCCGCAGTCACCACTAGAGGCAACATAGAAGCTTACTGTATACTGTGTTATTACTAAGCTCCCTCTAGTGGTGGCTGGAGGAAGCCAAAATTTTAAAACTATACTCTTATCAACACTGTGGAACTTAAACATCGTATAAGTGAAAGGAGAGCTAGAACCAGTATATATATATATATATATACCTTATATAAATTACCTTTAACGGGAATCTCTCAGCAGCTTTAATCATGCAAAACAGCAGACAGTGTTAGGTATTGTCCCTGGAGAGATGTGTAATCATACCTTTGTGTATAGCAGTAGTGGATGGACTGTGAAATAAGGATTTATATTCTAGAATTGTAACCACATTTCCTCACACTGCTGTGCTCTTAGTTCCATCCCTCTGTTAGCAAGTTTATGTTACTTCAGCAGTCACCAAGACAAGAGGGCAGGGCTTGTAAAAAAAAAAAAAAAAGAAACTCAAAAAAGAGAGCCAAGAGCACAGCAGTGTGAGGATTCTCCCACAGTGCACTTGCACAAGTTGCAATACTTGAATATAAATGCATGTTTTACAATCCTGCAGCTACTAACATACCTATAGATAGATATGATTACACTTCTCTCCAGGGGTAATACCTTGCGTGGGCTGCAAAGAGCAAAGCAGTGTGAGAGTAACCCCCAGACTATACAGAGAAGCTACAACCCCGGAATATGAAACCTGTCTTCACAGTCCTGCTGTTACTAACAACATACACAAAGGTATTATTGCACAGATTTGCAGAGACAATACCTAATACTGGCTACACAGAGCACAGAGCACAGCAGTGTGAAGACAGCCCCCCCAATACAACAATCCTGGAATATAAATCCATATTTATAATTGCTGCTTCTAATAACAACATGAATAAAGATATGGTTACATAGCATTCAGGGTCAATACCTCACACTGGTTGCAGGGAGCAAAGCAGTGTGAGGACAACCCCCTAATACTACAGTCCTGGAATATATATCCATATTTGACAGTCCTGCTGCTACAACACACAAGCATGAATACACATCTTTCCAGGGAGAATATCTATCACTGGCGGCAGAGAGCACAGCAGTGTGAGGACACGCCCCCAGAAGCTACAATCCTGGAATATAAATCCTTATTTCTTAGTCCTGCTGCTTTCAGCAACACATAAAGGTATAATTACACAGATATCCAGGGACAATACCGAACACTGGCTGCAGAAAGCACAGAGCACAGCAGTGTGAGGACACGCCCCCGGAAACTACAATCCTGTAACATAATTCCATATATCACAGTCCTGCTGCTGCTATCAACACATACAGGTATGATTACACAAATCCCCAGGGATAGTACCAAACACTGGCTGCAGAAAGCACAGAGCACAGCAGTGTGAGGACACGCCCCCGGAAACTACAATCGTGGAATATAAATCCTTATTTCTTAGTCCTGCTGCTTTCAGCAACACATACAGGTATAATTACACAGATATCCAGGTACAATACCAAACACTGGCTGCACAGAGCACAGCAGTGTGAGGACACGCCCCCAGAAACTACAATCCTGTAACATAATTCCATATATCAAAGTCCTGCTGCTGCTTACAACACATACAGGTATGATTACACAAATCTTAAGGGACAATACCAACCACTGGCTGCGGAAAGCACAGAGCACAGCAGTGTTAGGACACACCCCCCAGAAACTACAATAGCAATACCTAACACTGGCCGCTGCTTCATCTGGACATCCCCTTTAAGGCGCTTGTTATATAAGGTCTGAGCCATAGTCTGATGCAGATTCAGGATTTGAATCCTAAGGAGTAATACTAAATCTTAGGATTTGGGCTTCAGCGCTCCGTAAATCCGGGATTTGTATAATAGCGCCATACACGCCGCATCCAGAAGTCGCTGTTGTCTTTTTTAACAGGGGGAAGATAACAATGGACGCCACATAACAACGCGGCTCTGCAAATCCTCCCGGCGCAGGGAAGAGAAATAACTGAGGTCGGCGTTCGTGTTACACAACGGTAAATTAAGAGGAAAATTTCTCTGCGCTATAAATCACGGTGACGTTCCGCAGATCTCCCGGGAGATTCCCAAGTCAGAGCGGAGAACTGAGATTTTCCTGCACATTTTTCCATAAAAAGCACCAGCCTTCCCTATTGGCTGCCTATGGTATTGCAACGCATGCCCCTATATAGAAATGTGACTAAACCGCAATACCTGACGCAGCCTATGGACAAGAGTGGCGCTATTACTGTGTCCATGCTGCCAGATGCTGAATATGTGCACAGTGTTAGTTGGAACATGTTGTTTGTACACTATGTGATTGGTTAGGGCAGAATTATGTGCTCCAGAGCTGCACATCTACTCAACTGATTAGGGCAGAATTATATGCTCCGGAGCTGCACATCTACTCAACTGATTAGGGCAGAATTATATGCTCCGGAGCTGCACATCTACTCAACTGATTAGGGCAGAATTATGAGCTCCAGAGCTGCACATCTACTCAACTGACTAGGGCATAATTATATGCTCCGGAGCTGCACATCTACTCAACTGATTAGGGCAGAATTATGTGCTCCAGAGCTGCACATCTACTCAACTGATTAGGGCAGAATTATATGCTCCGGAGCTGCACATCTACTCAACTGATTAGGGCAGAATTATGTGCTCCAGAGCTGCACATCTACTCAACTGACTAGGGCAGAATTATATGCTCCGGAGCTGCACATCTACTCAACTGATTAGGGCAGAATTATATGCTCTGGACCTGCACATCTACTCAACTGATTAGGGCAGAATTACATGCTCCAGAGCTGCACATCTACTCAACTGATTAGGGCAGAATTATATGCTCCGGAGCTGCACATCTACTCAACTGATTAGGGCAGAATTATATGCTCTGGACCTGCACATCTACTCAACTGATTAGGGCAGAATTACATGCTCCAGAGCTGCACATCTACTCAACTGATTAGGGCAGAATTATGTGCTCCAGAGCTGTAATGTTATTTAACTGGTAGGGCAGAATTATCTGCTGTGGAGCTGTTCTTCTGTTTAACTAGTTAGGGCAGAACTTTGTGCTCCGGAGCTGTTACTTGTTAAAATTAATAGGGAAGAATTATGAGTTCTTCTGTTTAAATTCTTAGGGTAGATTTATGTGTTCCAGAGCTGTACTTCTATTTAACTGGTTAGGGCAGATTTATGTGCTCCAAAGCTGCATTGAGAAGATTTATATGCTCCAGAGCTGTACTTCTTATGAACTGGCTAGCTGTTCTTCTATCTAACTGGTTAGAGCAGATTTATGTTCTCCAGAGCTATACTTCTATTTAACAGGGTAAGGCAGAATTTTATGCTCCAGAGCTGCACATCTACTTAACTGATTAGGGATGATGTATATGCCCCAGAGCTGTACTTCTAATGAACTGCATAGCTGTTCTTCTATCTAACTGATAAGGAAAGAATTATGTGCTCCAGAGCTGTACTTATATATAACTGGCTAGGGCAAATTTATGTTCTCTGAAGCGGTTCTTCTATCTAACTGGTTAGGACAGAATTATGTGCTCCAGAGCTGCACATCTACTTAACTAATTGGGAAGATGTATATGCTCCAGAGCTGTACTTCTAATTAAGTGGCTAGCTGTTCTTCTTTCTAACTAGTAAGGGAAGAATTATGTGCTCGAGAGCCGTACTTCTATTTAAAAGTATTAAAATTTTGTGCTTCGTATCTGTTCTTTTTTTAAAATTTTTTAAGGAAAGAATTATGACTCATTCTGTTTAAATTCTTAGGGTACATTTATGTGTTCCAGAGCTGTACTTCTATTTAACGGGTTAGAGCAGAGTTATGTGCTCCAGAGCTGCACATCTACTTAACTGATTAGGGAAGATTTTTATGCTCCAGAGCTGTACTTCTATTGAACTGGGTAGCTGTTCTTATATCTAACTGGTTAGGGCAGTATCATGTGCTCCAGAGCTGTACTTCTGTTTAACTGATTAGTGCAAATTTGGAGCAGTACTTCTATTTAACTGGTGAGGACAGAATTATGTGCTCCAGAGCTGCACATCTACATAACTGATTGGGAAGATGTATATGCTCCAGAGCTGTAGTTCCAATTAACTTCCTAGCTGTTCTAACTAGTAAGGGAAGAATTATGTGCTCCAAAGCTGTACTTCTATATAACTGGTTAGGGCAGACTTATATTCCCTGAAGTAGTTCTTCTATTTAACTAGTTAAGGCAGATTTATATGCTTCAGAGCTGTACTTCTATTTAAGTGATAGGGCAGCATTATGCATTCCGGGAATGTTCTTCTGTTTAACTTGTTAGGCAAGAATTATAATGTGCTCCAGAGCTGTACTTCTATTTAAGTGGTAGGGCAGAATTATATGCTCCAGGGATGTTCTTCTGTTTAACTTGGTAGGCAAGAATTACAGTATAATGTGCTCCAGAGCTGCACTTCTATTTAACCGGGTAAGGCACAATTATGTGCTCTGGAGATGTTCTTCTGTTAAACTAGTTAGGGTAGAATTATGTGCTTTAGAGCTGTCCTTCTATTTAACTTTGTAGGGCAGAATTATAGGCTTGAGAGCTGTTCTTCACGTTAAAATTTGCTATTTGCTTACTTAATACCGCCATATGCAAACAACTTAATAATACCACTATGTAGAGCGGGTATATAGGGTATATAGGCCCAACACTAAACCACCATTCAGTGAAGAAGAGCAGGGTTATATTCAAACTACATATTACCATCATGTTGGTCAAGATAACACTGCCAAATACTGGCAGTATAATACTAAAACATAAGTATAAAATTCTAACTGAAGTATATAGTAGCAAAGCTGCTCTCCCCCTGAGCAATTTGGTGTTTGTTTCTTCAAAATCCGCCCACCCGTTCAAAAGATATGGCCCTTGGAAGTTTAAGTGTGGCTTAGCTTATACCAGCTGAGTGGGCGGTGCCAGATAATAAATGTTACCGCCCCCTTGAATGGTATGAGCTGATTCACACATAAACTTCCGAGAGCTATATCTTCTGAACAGATGGACGGTTTAAAAAAAAACAAACGCCAAATAAATCAGGGACTTAGCACAAATCATATGAGGGAGGTCATTCAAAATTTTGTACTTGCTGACAGGTCCCCTTTAAATGAGAGCATATTCAGCTCTGCTACATCTGCAGTTGCATTTATGAATAGAAAAAAAGTTCTCTGTGTTATTTTTGTCTTTTTTTAGGATTTGATGAAGAAAAACCTGTGTGACAGCGCAGGAGTGACAGCGCAGTAAATGACACGCTTTTCCGAGGTAATTAAGCTTAACTTATTTTCTCGACTGTAGGCTCCACCGTAGATTACTATAATTTGGCGGCAATCGGCGTGCCATGCGAAAGTAAATTTAACTCTAGGAAAATGTTTCAATCTAAAAATAAAAGTGGACGGCGAAAAAAAAAAACTAGGACATTTTCCATCATCGACGGTTTTGACGTCCACTCATGACCCTCCGCGAAGAAACATGGATTGCCTTTAAATGGAAGGATTTAATAAAATTTGTAACTCCGGAGAAAATGTCACATCAGACGCTATGTGTCTGCCACACCAAGACAGGAGTTCTCATGTCTAAAAGCAGATTTAAAAAAATACATAAAAAATTTCCCCAAAATAGCACCACTCTTATCAGTGGCTATTTCTGGTATTGCAACTCAACTCTATTTAAAAGGGTTTCTATGAGAAATAGTGCCACATTTGTACACAGGTTGTAGAGGGTTTTGCAGCTTGGCCCTATTGACGTTGATGCTAGGCTGCAGTACCAGCAATGTCCTATAGGACAAAATTCTAAATTCTACAAATTTAAATCCTCCTTTAAGCTGCAATTCCAGACATGACCATTGATATATGGGGCGCTGTTTCTGGAACAAAAAGACACAGATGTTATGTAATATCAAAATTAAAAACCCCAATTAAAGGGGTTTTGCCATCATGGAGACAGTGGTAATGTCCTTGAAGTCATCCTGTAATGGGTGATATTTGTGGGAGGAGCTTAAATGGCTACCTTGTCCTTACTAAAGGATTTGAAAGCGAGCTGAGTTAAAGTACCCCATCATGGCCAGTAGGGTACACTATGCAGCAGATGCCAAGTGCCAGTACCTACTGATTGTATATAGGTGACTTATCCTAAGGGGGTCAATATCTAGTATTTGACAACTTTTAAAGCATTTGTATATTTTCATAGAGGTTTGTATGATAGAGAGCTCCAAATACTATAAATGGACTCTGATATAAAAAAAATAACATGCCAGTTCCCACAGCCACCACTAGAGGGAGCTTCAGAGCTCACTGCATACTGTGTGTACATTGAACTCTATGATGAACTTGAGCATGAAGTAAGCTCATAAGCTCCCTGTAGTGGAGGCTGCAGGTTGTCATAAACTTATATTTTAAGCTCATGCATTGAAATTAGAGATCTGTATCTGAAACAAATGTGTATATTTTTATAGAGGTTTATATGATACAGACCTCCAAATCCTATAATTGCACCCTGATATAAAAGATAACATGCCAGTTCCCTAAAGCCACCACTAGAGGGAGCTTCAGAGCTCACTGCATACTGTGTGTAAATTGAACTCTATGATGAACTTGAGCATGAAGTAAGCCCATAAGCTCCCTCTAGTGGTGGCTGGTGGTAGTCATAAACTTACATTTTAAGCCCCCACAGGGAAAAAAGTATAATTTAGGACCTTATTTTAATAAGTGGACATCCCCTTTAAAATTTCTTAGTATAGGAGACAGTTTTAGGAACAGACAAATAGCATATATTCTATAAAAAATCACCCAAAAAACAAAAACCCTGTGACTCTGCTCTGACCCAAAGTAAGTTTTACGACCGTTCAACCTGCCAGAGACTCGCCAGTAACTCACGACACATGAAATTGGCTGGAAAAGCCGACACCTCCGGCTCGACAAGTCCTTTAAATCCACATATACCAAGGACACGTCTGCAGTTTACATAAACATTGACTTTCCATAGCAACGGAACTCGCCGTGAGCCATGGCAACAGCCAAACAGAGACTGGGGGGTTTTATAAAATATCACATATATCATTTTTTCGTCTGACTACTAGTAACGATCTGCTGCAGGTCCCCGGAGACTCTGAACAAGCAGAGAGTGATTTCTTTTATAGCTGGTGGCTGGGAGAATCCGTTTTTATGCTGTAATAAAACTTAAAAGAAAAAAACTAAACAAAAAAAAGGAAATATCTTAATTGATTTATTGTAATAGATATGACATTCTCTGTTCTGGAGGAACGCGGAGTCCCAGGGGTGGCCTCCCTGGACTGTCATCACTCCACTCCTTGACTCCTGATCCTTTGTACTGACCCCTGACCTTGACCTCGACCTGGATGCACCTCCTACTTGACCATGGTCAAATTTGCTCTCACCCTATGATCTGTCACATCGTGACTGCTCTCCTGGTGATAAATTGCACCCCAATTCCTGTCTATGCTCCTGTTTTCTCTCATGGTTTGTTACATCGTAAACCGTTTTACGGTTATCTGTTTCTGACGAGGTTCTGTCTTCTGTCTCGTGGTTTGTTTCCTTCTTACCAGCTTCCTGGTAATGACCCTTGTCTCCATTCTGAAGACTGTGCTCCTGTGTCATATACAGTACTAGCTTCTCACATCCTGACTACGCTCGTGAGGTTGACCCTTGCTCTTATCCTCTCAGAGTCCATACATCCTGACTACTCTCCTGGTGATAACCTTTGCCTCAGCTCCTGACTATGCTCTGTCTTGTCCCATGGCCTATTACATTCGGACCACCTCTCTGGTAATGACCCGAGTTTCCATTCCTGACTGTGCTCCTGTTTCATACATTAGCTTCTAACATCCTGACTACGCTCCTGAGGCTGACCCTTTTATCCACTCTGGCCACGCTCCTTTTTTATCCCCTCATTTAGTGCCTTTTGACCACTCTCTTGGTGATAACCTTTTGTCTGTTCCTGTCTATGACCTGTCTTGTCCCATGGCTGATTACATCTAGACCACCTCCATTCCTGACTGTGCTCCTGTCTCATACACTAGCTTCTCACATCCTGACTACGCTCCTGAGGCTGACCCTTTTATCCACTCTGGCCATGCTCCTTTTTTATCCCCTCACTCAGTACATCCTGACCACTCTCTTGGTGATAAAATTTTTACTGCTCCTGTCTATGACCTGTCTTGTCCCATGGCCGATTACATCTGGACCACCTCCATTCCTGACTGTGCTCCTGTCTCATACACTAGCTTCTCACATCCTGACTACGCTCCTGAGGCTGACCCTTTTATCCACTCTGGCCATGCTCCTTTTTTATCCCCTCACTCAGTACATCCTGACCACTCTCTTGGTGATAACATTTTTACTGCTCCTGTCTATGACCTGTCTTGTCCCATGGCCGATTACATCTGGACCACCTCCATTCCTGACTGTGCTCCTGTCTCATACACTAGCTTCTCACATACTGACTACGCTCCTGAGGCTGACCCTTTTATCCACTCTGGCCACGCTCCTTTTTTATCCCCTCGCTCAGAACATCCTGACCACTATCCTGGTGATAACCTTTTTATCTTCTGACTATGCTCTGTCTTGTCCCATGGCCGATTACATTCGGACCACCTCTCTGGTAATAACCCGAGTTTCCATTCCTGACTGTGCTCCTGTCTCATACACTAGCTTCTCACATCCTGACTACGCTCCTGAGGCTGACCCTTTTATCCACTCTGGCCACACTCCTTTTTTATCCCTTCATCCTGACCACTCTTCTGCTGATAACCTTTTGTCTGCTCCTGCCTGTGACCTGTCTTGTCCCATGGACGATTACATCTAGACCACCTCCATTCCTGACTGTGCTCCTGTCTCATACACTAGCTTCCCACATCCTGACTATGCTCCTGAGGCTGACTCTTTTATCCACTCTGGCCACGCTCCTTTTTTATCCCCTCATTTAGTACATCCTGACCACTCTCTTGGTGATAACCTTTTGTCTGCTCCTGTCTACAACCTGTCTTGTCCCATGGCCGATTACATCTGGACCACCTCCATTCCTGACTGTCCTGCTGTCTCTTAGACCTGCTTCTAACATCCTGACTACGCTCCTTAAGCTGACCCATTTATCCATTCTGGCCATGCTCCTTTTTTATACCCTCATTTAATGCCTTTTGACCACTCTTTTGGTGATAACCCTTTGTCTGCTCCTGTCTATGACCTGTCTTGTCCCATGGCTGATTACATCTAGACCACCTCCATTCCTGACTGTGCTCCTGTCTCATACACTAGCTTCTCACAACCTGACTACACTCCTGAGTCTGACCCATTTATCCACTCTGGCCACGCTCCTTTTTTGTCCCCTCGCTCAGTACATCCAGACCGCTCTCCTTGGGATAACCTTTTTCTCATCTCCTGACTGGTGGACCCCTCTGTTCTGCCAATCCCAACTGTCTTTGAAGTAACTTGTAGGGTGGATCCTATGGCTCCTGGTTTGTTTTTGTTTTTCCTCCCTGTATTCCATTGGGTCTTAAACAACCAGTTATGTTACAATAGGAAAGGGATCTCAATATTTAGATGGTGGTGGCATCACTGTTGGAAGTCATCAGTTGACCTTGGCCAAAACCTCCCCTAATGACTTTACCGGGACCTACTTTGTCCCATTGAGCATCCATGATTTCTATCCCACATCAGGGGACGGGTAACAGTAGGAACAAAAGCCTATATATGGTGGACGCGTCCTAAAGCTGATCATTTCTCTCTTCTCTCTTGACTACGATCTTCTCGCTCCCGATAGGACAACCCCTAGCATCTAACTTTTAGTCAATAAACATCTAAAGAAACCTAAACCAGGTACGTCAACTATTCCAATTGTGTATCGGAAATCTCCTTTACTCTCAGTAGAGCAGGTCTAGACCTTGGTCTCCAAGATGATGTTTGAACGGGAGGAGAAGATGGATATGTTCTTCAAAATTAGGCAACCGTGGCCAGACGACACCCATATCGCAACGGATTCTATTGTTCTTGAATGGCGACTTCTACTCAATACTGGTTCCATTTGCTACTAAGGGGCTTTAGTGACCCTTAAAGGGGAAGGAGAGAAAACGCGGGATGTGTCTTTAAGAGATCGAGCGTCTGGATGAAGACAAGTTAAGCAACTGATTAAATATTTCTTTGGCATCTTGCTTTCCCCCCGTTGTTGTGACGGTTACATAACCGCTGCTTAAATATTTGATTTTGCAGGAACATTCGGGGATTTGAGTGTTGTGCACAGCAGAGGGTCCACGTGACACGTTTGAGACTGTTTCTATGGATACTCGTTGATTTTTTCATTCATATGCAATTTAAAAAGATTCATCAAGAATGTTCAATATGTCAGAAGGCATTAGCTGCTATTCCCGGGATCTGTGTTTTCCTGTGCACCGGCTTTCCCTTAAAGGGCTTCTCCACCTCTAATCCCTACTTTGCTTGATAAGAAACAGATTCCAAAGTTTTTAGTTTGGCGTTTTGTTCATACGTTCCTCGTATATTCCTGGACACCCCCAACATATACACTGAGCGTATCCATGTACTGGCAGATGGGGGCATCCTTTTTACCTCTGTATAACAGTTTTCTTTCCACCCCACTCCCTCCTGCTGAGCAATGTATATGCTCAGCAGATGTCATAGGAGGCAATGGGGGACGGATTCAAAGTATTGCATCCATCCCCTGGACTCCGCTAAGCGTACACTCTACAGTATCTGTCCATATAAGACTGCATTCAGATGGCCATTGGGGGACGTATATATGGGCAACGTATATACATCGGCAATGGGCGCGCAACGCCATACGGGAGCGGTACGGTGCACCACCATACCATTCCGTACTTGGGGGAATACGGCGCTGTGCACCATGTTTCTCTATGGAGAGGGGCAGGGGTGAGCAGCGCTCATCCCCTCCTCCTCTCCTGGGCGCTGCCGTGTGCCCGGCGTGCTACGGTAGGACAGGCACACGTTTGTCTGAATATAGCCTAAGGGCAGTGACATCACTACGAACACTAATAATGGCTCCTGTCAATTCGCTCCTCCGCCCAATGTTTGCAGGTTTGGGTCAGCAGAACACGAAGAGTTCTATTCTTCCCCCCATCGGTGCTAGCACTGATCTCTGGTGTAATCCTTTATAAGCCGTCCATGCTGATCTGCCATTTTGGCAGCAATCTTTTGCCAGCAGCGATCACGGATGTTACCGGTGGGCGAGTGGACCCATTTAAACGGATAACACCTGTGATTGATTACGGTGTTCCCATTCGGGTCCAGATCTACGAACCAGCTCGACCAAATACTACCAGCCGCTCATCGCTACTAAGTGTTAGACCTTGGCCATTTTTTTTAATGAGCTGTATTTTCCCTCTTGTCCTTCAGAACAAAAGGGAATTTTTGTAACCAAAAAACCATGATACAGTCCCAATATAATATCACAGTGCACAAATAATACTGCAATAAAGGTCGTATATAGTACCTATGTAATATCAGGATAACATATAGAGGAGGTAGTACCACCAGGGCCACATGGTGCCCAAAATGGCCATGATTCTAAAGATGGTCAGATACAGTAATACCGCCATGTGTATGTCCTAATAACACCGCAGTATAATACCCAAATAATATATGAATAGTATATTGATGCTGTATCACCACCAGGGCCCCAAATATCACTATAGCATATTGAAGTGGTAGCGCCACCAGGGCTGCATAGTGCTCAGAAAAAGACCATCATACTAAACCTGAGTGCATAAATAATACTGCTATACCAGGGCCCACACAGTAGTACTGTATAATACCCAAAACATATCACTATTGTATTATGTAGTGGTACCGCCACCAAGGCCACATAGTGCTAAAAAAAAAGACTGTCATACTAAGCCTAAGTGTATAAATAATACTGCTATACAGTGCCCACATAGTAGTACTATACACCAAAATTTCACTATAGTATATTGAAGTGGTAGTGCCACTATAGTGCTACTAAAGTGAGTGTAGTGCTACTATGTGGGCACTATATAGCAGTATTATTTATGCACTTAATATGATGCACAAAGTGCATAAATAATACTGCTCTACAGTTCCCACATAGTAGTACTATACCCCAAAATATCACTATAGTATACTATATTGAAATGGTAGTGCCACCAGGGTCACATAGTGCTCAAAAAAGACTGTCATGCTAAGTGCATAAATAATACTGCTATACAGTGCCCACATAGTAGTACTATAGTATTACAAAATTTCACTATAGTATATTGAAGTGGTAGTGCCACCAGGACCACATAGTTCTCAAAAAAGACCGTCATACTAAACCTAAGTGCCAACTCTACGTAATATATAGTAATACCACCATACAGTGTCTAAATAGCAGTGCGGTATAATACCCCAAAATACACACAGATGGTATTTTAAAATGCTACTGCCACCAGGGCCTTTGTGAACCTAAGTGCACAAATAATACTGCTATAGTAGTGCCACCAGGACCACAGAGTGCTCAAAACCGGCCATCATACTAAACCTAAGTAATATACAGTAATATCACCATACGGTGCGGTATAATATCCTAAATATATTCGGATGTTATATTAAAATGCTACCACCATCAGAGCCACAAGATGCACAAAATAATACTACCATACATTGGCAATACCTAAATAACCTTAGGGTAGCATCCTCAAGTCACACTACACATACTGATCAATTAAGACTGTCATACTAGGAATAATACTGCCGGACCGTAGCCAAATGCCAGAGCTAAAATAATATTTTGCTTAATAACAGTTGACGATCATTAACAGTATATAAGTAATACCGCCATATAGTGTCCCAGAAGTTCCATTCCGTGGACAAATAATACCACGAAACAGTTCTCACATCACAAAGTCTGAGAATGCCAAAGTAATACCACAAAATCGTTCTATCCCACATGTATAAAGAATACCGTTTCACAAAGACTAATAAATAATACCGTAAAACAACTAGACCTCCATTTAAGATCACAATTGACATTTCTTCCCGATATTTATGTATTTGCTTCTACAAAATAGAAATGAATTCACTTTCTCTATAGTTATTTTGGATCCAGTGACATCAGAACACCAGGGACCGATGACATCACTGAGTATGTAGCCGGTGAATACACCGGCATCATGGAAACAAGTCTGCACAGATCGTAGTGTCCATGGTAACAGTCCAACAACATGACAAAAAAAAAAAAATCAAATAAATGACTATTTCTATTAATAAGTTAATTTTTTTTTCTCGGTTTTATAATTAGCACTGAATAGTACGGCCCTGTTTTAGAAATATAGAGACGTAACCTAGCAACCGACCATGTGACAACAAGGTGGCCAATAGCTCCGCTCCTAGGTTTCAGGGTAATGTGGTGGTCACCGACCTAAGAAGGGGAAGTTTTTATACAAACTACTTTTGTATAAAATAATATCATTTCTCTGAAAAAGTTGTAATAGGCATTTCTCATCAGGATCTCACATGACCTTATCAGGATCTCAGAAATCTACATCCTATTGATAGGGTAGTAAATAAGTAAGTTTGGGGTTTAATCTTTGGGAAAACTAATATTTAGGAGAACGGGGAACTGAATGAAGTGCTGACATGCATGTGTGTATGAGGGTTACCTGACTTTTCCCCAAACAAGGCCAAGTAGTTGGAGTTCAAAATGGCCGACCTATTCCTTCTTCAGGAAAAAAGCACTACCCAACATGTATCTGGCAATAGCTTATTTCCCTAACCCCACAGGGGAGTTAGGCTTCCCGTTCATTATTCACCCTATCTATCCACAACATGTAACCTAGCAACAGACCATGTGACAACAAGGTGACCATAATATCCATGCTTAGGTTTCAGGGTAATGTGGTGGTCACTTACCTATGTAGGGGGAAAGGGGCAACTAGTTTTTATAAATTATAAAGACTCTTGTAATAGACAAATCTAAGCCTACGCAACTTCATCAGGAATCCAATTAAAGGGGTTGTCCCATTGTGCTATTGAAAGTGTAGGAAATAAGTTGGAGGTCATTGGGGTCCAAACTTTGGGAAACCCAAGATTTGGGAAAATGAGACTGAGTGAAGCACTGACATACGTGTGTGTGGGGGAGTCTTGACTTTTCCCTAACAAGGCCAAATAGCTGGAGTTCAAAATGGCCGAAGTTTTTGTTCTTAGAGAGATTAATCAGCACCCAGATGTATCTGGAAATAGCTTATTTCCCTAACCCCATTTAGAATAGGGGAGTTATGATAAGGAATAATAAACAGGAAGCCCATCTATCCACTACATGTAATATGGACATGTAACCTAGCAACAGACCATGTGACAACAAGGTGACCATAATATCCGTCCCTAGGCATCAGGATAATGTGGTGGTCACCTACCGATGAAGGGAAAGGGCAACTACTTTTTTGTCAAATATAAATTCCCTGAAAAAGTTGTAATAGACAAATTTAAGCCTACACAACTTCATCAAGATTCCAATTAAAGGGGTTGTCTCCGAATTTTATGTCCTACTGAGAGGGTAATAAATAAATTTGAGGTCATGGAGGTCAAATCTTTGAGAAACCCAAGATTTAGAAAAACGGGACTGAATGAAGCGCTGACATGCATGTGCGTATAAGGGAGTCTTGTTTTTTCCCTGACAAGGCCAAGTAGTTGGAGTTCAAAATGGCCGACTTTTTTTTCTTAGAGGAGATAAGCTGTACCCACATGTATAAGGAATCAGGATTGTTCCCTATCTTCATTTAGGTGCACCTATCATAAATGAGAATAGGGGAGAATGGGTAATCTACCCATTACACACACCGGCCAACTCTTCCGAAATGTCAAGAGACCCCCGAGAAAACAGAGACCTACCAGGTCTCATATCTATCAGTTCCTTGCTCATTTTATGACATAGTTTGCATGTCATTTCATGCAAAAGGAGGCGTGGTAGTATGCCAAGGGGCGTGGCCACCTCAAAATCCAGGCGCCATCTTTAAGAGTCAGCAAGTACTTATAAGGCTAGGTGTGTCTTGCCCAAAATATATTTTAAAATAAAATGACATCAGAAAATTCTTTTTGGAAATTGTGAAATGTGAGCTGTTAGGTTTCGCTCATAACTAAATGACATTTTAATTCCTTTGTTTTGACAAAAAATGACAAGTCTTGTAAATTGCGTAAAAAGTGTGGAAAGCTAAACATATGGCCATACTGAAGGCATACTATATTTGGGCAGTGCAGCAAGGTGTTTGTGCTTTATGGCAGCTGCAAAGAATTGGAATTTAAAAGGGACGTCCAAAACTTTTTAAAGGGATCTGATTGGTATAAGACCTCAGCCAGTCATTGGCTTGGAGCCATTTGCAAGTGCTGAGAAGTCACAGGAAGTAGAAACCATCTGGGACCTGGTAAGCATTGGTTTAGAATAGCAAAAGATTTGGAAAGTATCAGTTTTTGTTGTTTTTATATGCCATTCTGACCCAGACAACCCCTTTAATAGATAGAAAAGTGAGTAAAATATGTTTATAGACTATAATGTGCCTTTTGGCATTATTTAGCCAGATCAATAGAATAGAACTAGCTACAATAAAATCTCCTGCCCTTGATGAGATGACACTGCTTACTGAGCTTTGCTGTGTAGACTAAGTCATTTTGACATGACATTACTGAACCTGTCTTAGTCTACACAGCAAAGCCCAGCACAGCAGTAAATAGATAAGTGTACTGTGCATTTTGATATGACATTACTGAACCTGTCTTAGTCTACACAGCAAGGCCCGGTGTTATTACAATGATATTACTCTGTTTGCCATGTCTCAATCTACACAGCAAAGCACAGAATCCTAATGATATGATCACACTAACCATTATTCTTTCTATACAGCAAAGCACAGCAGCATCATAATTAGATAAATCTGCTCACTATTTCTTAATCTACAAAGCAATGCTCAGCAAATCTGCACACAATTCCTCAATCTACACAGCAAAGCACAGCAACATCATAATTATATGACCCTGCTAACCATGTCTCAGTTTATACAGCAGCATTCAACAATGTCACAGTGAGGTGATCCTGTCTAAGTCTGCAATCTACAAATCAAAGCTCAACAAAGTCATCATGATAAATCTGCTGATCCTGCCCAGTCTACGTGACAAAGCTAAGGAGAAGACTCTGTTTCAGTCTGTACAGCAAATCTCAGCAAATATATAATGAGATCACTCAGCTGACCTTGTTTTAATCTATACAGCAAAGTTAAAACACAACTAACAGAGTCGTAATAAGAACCTGTCTCCCTATGCACAATCAGAGCAAAGTCATAAAAGTACTCTTCTGACCCTGTCTCAGTCTACACAGCAAAACTGAGTAAACTACTAGAGTAAGCACAGGTATTGTTGGTGCGTCTATTATAAATGTATTGCCCTCTAAGGATAATAAGAAGTCTCTGTTCCTGCGTCGGTCTGTAGAGCGAACCTAAACAAACACATGATGAGATGACTCTGCTCACCTATCCTCAATCTACATAGCAAAGCGCAGCAAAGTCATAATAAGACTCTTCTGACTCTGTTTCAGACTACATAACAAAGCACAGCACAGTCATAATAAGACATGGGTGAACCTGTCTCTCTCTGCAAAATCAGAGAAAAGTCATAAAAGTACTCTCCTGGCCCTGTCTCAGTCTACACAGCAAAGCACAGCACAGATTGTGTATAAATCAGAATATACAGCTTTAGATAGATACTATAGTAAGTAACAAAATTCTGTACGGCTGAGGTCTTCTGCCTGGCTATAAATATAAACCAATTATCAATTCAGGGAAGAAAAATAATGAAGTTTTCTTTCACTCGTTAAACCATGACAACAGCCATAATTTTCAGATACAATCTCGGAAAATGATCCGCCATTAACATTCATTGGCAGCATCCGAAACGGTAAATGATGTTTTCCCTCATGCGACGGCGGGCTGTTTTATCAACAACCGGATTACTCCGCTTCCCTCTGTGCATCTAATTATTTTCCTTACAAAAGCGCAGATGTGATTGACAGGAGATGTAAACACGAGCGAGGCTCCCGATCAGCGGCGGCAGGGGCGCTCACGGCTTGGTAGCCATTAACATCGCTTTGTTTTGGTATCTGGGTTATTTAACTCGCCCCATCGAAATGAAATCATCTCAGAAGCATGTGCATCATTTCTCCAATTATTTTCACATTCATTATCCGGGATTTCCTGACAGCGGTTTATTAGCAGGAAGAAAATGAAATTGTAAAAAAAAATAGGCTAAAATGTGAAAGGGAGGGATAAAACTTTGGTGGTTTGATATTCTTTGTTAATGTCATTCTCAATATGTATTTATAGGGCTGAGGGGTTTTCTTAACAATTTTTAGCTTGCCTATTGAGTATAACTCTGTCTATCAACAGGCACCACTAGGGGGAGCTTTGAAGCTAAGTGTATACTGGTCATTCTTGAGTATAACCAGTATGCATTCAGCTCCTCAGCTCCCTCTTGTGGTGGTTGGCAGTGGAAAAATGTGTTCAAGTCAGCATCAAGTAAGGATCCTATGGTTTGTTCAACTGTGGATCCCCTGGTGTGTCCAGACTCTCACTCAGTTGGTCTGACAAAACAAATAAAACACTATGGAGGCTACTATGACCATGTGTCCTTGAGCAAATGGAGAACCCCTTTGATGTGTGGGGCTAAAGATTAACACTAGGCAGGATACTAACAGGAAAATCTAAGCGTAGACCCCAAGTCATTAATATAAACTTGAAGGAAAATCCCTTTAACCTATTCAAATTAATTGTCACGGGTGCTCCTGCGACCCATATTGCGGGTCGCGGACTCACACGTGCCCCTCTCTGCCCGCCAGCGCTGCGTCCGTGTTTCTTACCTGTTCCCATTCCTGCACCTGGTCCTCCAGCTGTGCGCGTGCCCCTGCCTAAGGCACCCCCGCCTAAGCATTGTTCCCTAATGCCCTGCGTTCTTAGTGTGATTTCCAGTTGTGACCCCGGTTCCGTATAAGACTTTGATCCTGTTCCGCCTGCCCTGACCTGTTGCTTCGTCTCCGACTGCGATCCCGCGCTGTCCGTCCTGATCTCCTGCCTGTCCCCGACTACAATTCTGCTCAACGTCTGTGTACCTCACTTTGGCTTCCAACGCGGACAAAGTCGCACCTGTGGTACCACACCGCAGTATGTCCAACCCGCTTTGCACCGGGCTCTGGTGAAAACTGTGAACCACTTAGATTCCGGTCCCTCATGTCGGCTTACGTCATTGTCCGCATTGGTCCAGTTGGTCTACTACCCCTGGAACCTGACATTAGTGCTGCTGAGTTGGTCATAGACCCCTTCGAGGACCTATCCAATGAGGTCATTAATATCAATTGGTAGGAAATCCCTTTAACCCATTGAAATTAATGTTTCTGAGATGGAATACCAGTGACCTTGCCTCACAACCAGATTCAGTGGGATAGTCACAGATTTCGGGGGCCAAACGAAGACCTTATACAAGGTCAAAAGTCTCAGGAAAGGGGTATTATAGTATATAGCATGTACTAATCTTGACAACGTGGGGCAGTTAAGGTGGGTATTATATTATGTGGGCACTCTAGGGGGGTTGGGTAAGGGGCGTGGCTTATGGTATTGGAATCCTTGTGAAGCTGCGTTCCCACTGATGAGATGGTGTTGGATCCCCATGATGCTACATCCTGGGAAGACAATCCATGCTATCCATCCATCCATCCACTATCCATCCATCCACTACCCTCTATCCATACTGCTACAGCCAATGTGTGATGGGAAACCAAAAAGAAAAAAAAACAGCTTTCAGTCGTTAAATTCAACATTTTATGTCATTTTTGCACTTTTTCGCGAGGGCTCGACAAACAAACATGTTGTAAAACAGTGCGGCTCGCCGTTCTGTCACACAACACGTCCTCCGCAATATGCCAAAGGCAGCGGATTGGGAACATGTTTACAGTCTCCCTGAGCTTATGCAAAGCCGTCTGCCGCTTCCTCCGAACACAAACCAAAGCCCCGCGCACCGAGCCAGCGCCAAACAAATGGACAGGGGGGGACAGTGAAATTTTTGGAAAAAAAAAATTTGTATAGAATTTTCTCTCTACTAAATTGGATTGGATCTCTACAACGGGAGGAAGCGCCGCCCGCCTTCTACCATACGTAATCCACTTACAGCAGGAAATATTTGCTTTATGGAATTAATGCCGGGCCTTGATTATCGCAACGATTTAATTATGAGTCATTATCCGAAAGGAAGAATCATTCACAAAAATGGAGTTTGAATTGATCTCTGACAGTCAAGCTCACCGCCGATGTTGTGTACAATGGTGTTGGTACCAAATTCGAAGAAATTTGTATTTAACTCCAGGGGAATGGATGAGGTCGGAAAACGGTTATGGGGACCACTATAGTCCACTATACAGGTAGACTGATGTTATAGGGGAAGATCCAGACTGCACACATTTTCCAGTGCTAGGGCGGTCCAGACTACACAAGACTCCTTAAATCATCCTCCTTCCAACAACTTCCTGAAAAACACACCCTACCAGCCTCCAAATTGAGTTGTCCTCATGCGGGACACTGGAGTCCATTATTGTTTTATAGCCTGGGCCCATCGCAGTACCCTCTGGTTGACTGGTCCAACTGAGGTCCAGATTATACAACCAACCTGCTATTATAGGACCAGACTACACAACCAGACTGCTGTTATAGGGGGAGGGCCAGACTACACAACCAACCTGCTGTTATAGGGGGAGGACCAGACTACACAACCAACCTGCTGTTATAGGGGGAGGACCAGACTACACAACCAAACTGCTGTTATAGGGGGAGGGCCAGACTACACAACCAGACTGCTGTTATAGGGGGAGGGCCAGACTACACAACCAGCCTGCTGTTATAGGGGGAGGGCCAGACTATACAACCAGACTGCTGTTATAGGTTTAGGGCCAGACTACACAACCAGCCTGCTGTTATAGGGGGAGGACCAGACCACACAACCAGACTGCTGTTATAGGGGGAGGACCAGACTACACAACCAGACTGCTGTTATAGGGGGAGGACCAGACTACACAACCAGCCTGCTGTTATAGGAGGAGGACCAAACTACACAACCAAACTGCTGTTATAGGGGGAGGGCCAGACTACACAACCAGACTGCTGTTATAGGGGGAGGGCCAGACTACACAACCAGCCTGCTGTTATAGGGGGAGGACCAGACTACACAACCAGATTGCTGTTATAGGGGGAGGGCCAGACTACACAACCAGACTGCTGTTATAGGGGGAGGACCAGACTACACAACCAGACTGCTGTTATAGGGGGAGGACCAGACTACAAAACCAGACTGCTGTTATAGGGGGAGGGCAAGACTACACAGCCAGAATGCTGTTATAGGGGGAGGACCAGACTACACAACCAGACTGCTGTTATAGGGGGAGGGTCAGACTACACAACCAGACTGCTGTTATAGGGGGAGGACCAGACTACACAACCAGACTGCTGTTATAGGGGGAGGACCAGACTACACAACCAGACTGCTGTTATACGGGGAGGGCCAATCTACACAGCCAGACTGCTGTTATAGGGGGAGGACCAGACTACACAACCAGCCTGCTGTTATAGGGGGAGGACCAGACTAAACAGCCTGACTGCTGTAATAAGGCGAGGACCACATTTCCCAACTAGACTGCTGTTATAGTGGGTGGTCAGACTACAAAGCCATACTTCTGTTATAGGGGGAGTCCAGACTACATAACCAGACTGCTGTTTTAGGAGGAGGTCCAGACTACACAGCCACACTTCTGTTATAGGGGGAAACCTAACTAAATACAACCAGAATACTGTTATAGTTGGCAGTTCACACTACAAATCAAAACTTCTGTTACAGGGGTAGTCCAGACTACACATCTTGACTGATGTTATAAGAGGAGGACTAGACTACACAGCCAAACTTCTGTTTTAGGGGGAGGACCACTTTATGCAACTAGACTGCTGTTATAGGAGGACAACCAGAATTAACAACCAGGCTGCTGTTATTGGGGAAGAACCCGACCACACAACCAGACTGCTGCTATTGGGGGAGGACCAGACTACACAACCAGACTGCTGTTATTGGGGAAGAACCCGACCACACAACCAGACTGCTGTTATAGGGGGAGGTCCAGACTACACAACCAGACTTCTGCTATTGGGGGAGGACTTGACTACACAACCAGACTGCTGTTATTTGGGGGGGACCAAAGTACACAACCAGCCTGCTGTTATTGGAGAAGAACCAGACCACACAACCACACTGCTGTTATTGGGGGAGCACCAGACTACACAACCAGCCTGCTGTTATAGGAGGAGGCAGGGGGCATAACCAAAAGAGGCAGGGCCCCATAGTATACTTCTGAATGTGGCCCCCCCCTTCCCCCATAAAAAATATACATATTTGTATACTCACACATGTGAGTTACAATCACACACAGTATATAGATACCATATATACATACAGTATATACACATATACATGCAATACCATATACACCCATGCATCATATACACATACATTCAGAATATACACATCATATATACACACACATACAAGTACAGTGTATTTATACCACACACAGCATATTTACACCCAACACCATAGATGTCGGGGCCCCAAGACACTTCGTGACCCAAAGAGACTTCTATAGCTGCTACCCCTGTATATACATCCCTCGGAGGAGGGCCAGACTACACAACTAGCCTGCTGTCATAAGTTTTATAGACTCTGGCCTCCCATAAAATCTCCTTTTTGTGGACGCTAAAAATGAAGACTAGTATGTCATTGAAATGTGTATTGGAATGGGTGCAGCAGTCAAAGAGTATATAATTTACAATAATGAATACAATAATAATCCCTCTGATGTGTCAAACGTGTTTTGGGCACAATAGTCTGAACTCAACCCTAACGGCTTAGTAATACAATACACATATAAAAATACAACAAAGTCACTACCCCACTGTTCTGTTTATGGTACAGATGTAATGTAACTAAGGGCCCGATTCACGTTTTCCCGATGTGTTACCCGAATATTTCCGATTTGCGCCGATTTTCCCTGTATTGCCCCGGGTTTTTGGTGCACGCGATCGGATTGTGGCGCATCGGCGCCAGCATGCACGCGACGGAAATCGGGGGCGTGGCCGAACGAAAACCCGACGGATTCGGAAAAACCGCCGCATTTAAAAAAAAAAGTGTCGCGGGTATAGGCCGGTGGATTTCAGGGCATTCCGGCGGGCCTCGGGGAACTTCAGCGCAGCAGCGACATCAGGTGGACGGCGGAGGAACTACCTTAGTGAATCGCTGGAAGACCCGAATCCACCGTAGAGGACGCGCCGCTGGATCGCGAATGGGCCGGGTAAGTAAATCTGCCCCAATGTTTTTACTTACCCCTGCTCCGGCTGCCCTATACTGAAAAATCCCTTTAATATTAAGACCCTTTAGTGACCCCTGCACTACACACCCTAGATATTAACCCTCGCTTTTCCTATATAAGAAATACAGCCCTGTTCCGATTGCCTTTATCTCCGGCCTCCTCAGGTTTGTTTCCGTCACACTGGAAACTCATATGATCTCCTCATGTTACACGCCGTGTGACATACAATGCATTGTCATTCAATAGCCAGATGTAACCCGCTGACCTGTAAAGGACAAACCCGAGGAGCCATTCATCACACTGACAGGACAAGATTTCACAGTGACAGGGTTTGTTTAGGAATGTAACCAGGAAATCTTCAAGTGACATCCGAAAAAAAAACGTATCTAGATCTTTAGGAATCTTTTTGGAATTGCATCCACTAAGGAGCTCTTATAAAAGATAGTCACAAATCTAAGTCCTTTTTTTTTTTGCTACAAACAGCGCCACCATTGTCTTTAGGCAATGTCTGGTACTGCGAGTACTATGATAAACAGTAGCAGCTAGAGAGTACTATGATAAACAGTACCAGCTAAGGAGTACTATAATAATCTGTACCAGCTAGAGAGTACTATGATAAACAGTACCAGTTAGAGAGTACTATGATAATCAGTACCAGCTAGAGAGTACTATGATCAACAGTACCAGTTAGAGAGTACTATGATAATCAGTACTAGCTAGAGAGTACTATGATAATCAGTACCAGCCAGAGAGTACTATGATAATCAGTACCAGCTAGAGAGTACTATGATAAACAGTACTAGCTAGAGAGTACTATGATAATCAGTACCAGCTAGAGAGTACTATGATAATCAGTACCAGCCAGAGAGTACTATGATAAACAGTACCAGCCAGAGAGTACTCTGATAATCAGTACCCGCTAGGGAGTACTATGATAATCAGTACCAGCCAAAGAGTACTATGATAATCAGTACCAGCTAGAGAGTACTATGATAAACAGCACCAGCTAGAGAGTCCTATAATAAACAGCACCAGATAGAGAGTACTAAGATAAACAGCACCAACTCGAGAGTATTATGATAAACAGTACCAGATAGGGAGTACTATGTTAATCAGTACCAGTTAGAAGGTACTATGATAAACAGTACCAGCTGGGGAATACTATGATAAACAGTACCAGCTAGAGAGTACTATGATAAAAAGTACCATATAGAGAGTACTATGATAAACAGTACCAGATAGGGAGTACTAGGATAATCAGTACCAGCTAGAGAGTACTATAATAATCAGTACCAGCTAGACAGTACTATGATAATCAGTACCAGTTAGAGAGTACTATGATAAACAGTACCAGCTAGAGAGTACTATGATAATCAGTACCAGCTAGAGAGTAATAGGAAAAACAGTACCAGCTAGAGAGTACTAGGATAATCAGTACCAGCTAGAGAGTAATAGGATAATCAGTACCAGCTAGAGAGTACTAGGATAATCAGTACCAGCTAGAGAGTAATAGGATAATCAGTACCAGCTAGAGAGTAATAGGATAAACAGTACCAGATAGGGAGTACTATGATAAACAGTACCAGCTAGGGAGTACTGTGATAATTAGTACCAGCTAGAGAGTACTATAATAATCAGTACCAGGTAGAGAGTACTATAATAATCAGTACCAGCTAGAGAGTACTATGATAATCAGTACCAGCTAGAGAGTAATAGGATAAACAGTACCAGCTAGAGAGTACTAGGATAATCAGTACCAGCTAGAGAGTAATAGGATAATCAGTACCAGCTAGAGAGTACTAGGATAATCAGTACCAGCTAGAGAGTAATAGGATAATCAGTACCAGCTAGAGAGTACTAGGATAATCAGTACCAGCTAGAGAGTACTATGATAATCAGTACCAGCTAGAGAGTATTATGATAATCAGTACCAGCTAGAGAGTACTATGATAAACAGTACCAGCTAGGGAGTACTCTGATAATCAGTACCCGCTAGAGAGTACTATGATAATCAGTACCAGCTAGAGAGTACTATGATAAACAGTAGCAACTAGAGAGTACTATGATAAACAGCACCAGCTAGAGAGTACTATGATAAACAGTACCAGATAGGGAGTACTATGTTAAACAGTACCAGCTAGAGAGTACTATGTTAAACAGTACCAGCTAGAGAGTCCTATAATAAACAGCACCAGCTAGAGAGTACTATGATAATCAGTACCAGCTAGAGAGTACTATGATAAACAGTACCAGCTAGGGAGTACTGTGATAATTAGTACCAGCTAGAGAGTACTATAATAATCAGTACCAGCTAGACAGTACTATGATAATCAGTACCAGTTAGAGAGTACTATGATAAACAGTAGCAGCTAGAGAGTACTTTTAGAAACAGCACCAGCTAGAGAGTACTATGATAAACAGCACCAACTCGAGAGTACTATGATAAACAGTACCAACTTGAGAGTACTATGATAAACAGTACCAGATAGGGAGTACTATGTTAAACAGTACCAGCTAGAGAGTACTATGATAAACAGTACCAGCTAGAGAGTACTGTGATAATCAGTACCAGCTAGAGAGTACTATGATAATCAGTACCAGCTAGAGAGTACTATGGTAATCAGTACCGGCTAGAAAGTACTATGATAATCAGTACCAGCTAGAGAGTACTAGGATAATCAGTACCAGCTAGAGAGTCCTATAATAAACAGCACCAGCTAGAGAGCACTATGATAATCAGTACCAGCTAGAGAGTACTATGATAAACAGTACCAGCTAGGGAGTACTGTGATAATTAGTACCAGCTAGAGAGTACTATAATAATCAGTACCAGCTAGACAGTACTATGATAATCAGTACCAGTTAGAGAGTACTATGATAAACAGTACCAGCTAGAGAGTACTATGATAATCAGTACCAGCTAGAGAGTAATAGGATAAACAGTACCAGCTAGAGAGTAATAGGATAGTCAGTACCAGCTAGAGAGTACTAGGATAATCAGTACCAGCTAGAGAGTAATAGGATAATCAGTACCAGCTAGAGAGTAATAGGATAGTCAGTACCAGCTAGAGAGTACTAGGATAATCAGTACCAGCTAGAGAGTAATAGGATAATCAGTACCAGCTAGAGAGTAATAGGATAAACAGTACCAGATAGGGAGTACTATGATAAACAGTACCAGCTAGAGAGTACTATGATAATCAGTACCATCTAGAGAGTATTATGGTAATCAGTACCGGCTAGAAAGTACTATGATAAACAGTACCAGCTAGGGAGTACTGTGATGAACAGTACCTGCTAGAGAGTTTTATGATAAACAGTACCAGCTAGAGAGTACTATGATAATCAGTACCAGCCAGAGAGTACTATGATAAACAGTACCATCTAGAGAGTACTATGATAATCAGTACCAGCTAGAGAGTACTATGATAATCAGTACCAGCTAGAGAGTACTATGATAAACAGTACCAGATAGGGAGTACTATGTTAAACAGTACCAGCTAGAGAGTACTATGATAATCAGTACCAGATAGAGAGTACTATGATAAACAGTACCAGCTAGAGAGTAATAGGATAAACAGTACCAGCTAGAGAGTAATAGGATAGTCAGTACCAGCTAGAGAGTACTAGGATAATCAGTACCAGCTAGAGAGTAATAGGATAATCAGTACCAGCTAGAGAGTAATAGGATAGTCAGTACCAGCTAGAGAGTACTAGGATAATCAGTACCAGCTAGAGAGTAATAGGATAGTCAGTACCAGCTAGAGAGTACTAGGATAATCAGTACCAGCTAGAGAGTAATAGGATAATCAGTACCAGCTAGAGAGTAATAGGATAAACAGTACCAGATAGGGAGTACTATGATAAACAGTACCAGCTAGAGAGTACTATGATAATCAGTACCATCTAGAGAGTATTATGGTAATCAGTACCGGCTAGAAAGTACTATGATAAACAGTACCAGCTAGGGAGTACTGTGATGAACAGTACCTGCTAGAGAGTTTTATGATAAACAGTACCAGCTAGAGAGTACTATGATAATCAGTACCAGCCAGAGAGTACTATGATAAACAGTACCATCTAGAGAGTACTATGATAATCAGTACCAGCTAGAGAGTACTATGATAATCAGTACCAGCTAGAGAGTACTATGATAAACAGTACCAGATAGGGAGTACTATGTTAAACAGTACCAGCTAGAGAGTACTATGATAATCAGTACCAGCTAGAGAGTACAGTAATAAACAGTACCAGCTAGAGAGTACTATGATAAACAGTACCAGCTAGAGAGTACTATGATAATCAGTACCAGCTAGAGAGTACTATGATAATCAGTACCTGCTAGAGAGTACTTTGATAATCAGTACCAGCTAGAGAGTACTATGATAAACAGTACCAGCTAGAGAGTACTGAGAAACATTATCAGCTAGAGAGTACTATGATAATCAGTACCAGCCAGAGAGTACTATGAGAAACAGTGCCATCTAAAGAGTACTATGATAAACAGTACTAGCTAGAGAGTACTATGAGAAACAGTACCAGCTAGAGAGTACTATGAGAAACAGTATCAGCTAGAGAGTACTTTGATAAATAGTACCAGCTAGAGAGTATCCCGATATACAGTACCAGCTAGGAAGTATCCCCTATGAACAGTACCAGCCAGAGAGTTCTATGATAAACAGTACCAACTAGAGAGTACTATGATAAACATTACCAGCTAGAGAGTACTATGATAATCAGTACCAGCTAGAGACTACTATGATAATCAGTACCCTATAGAGAGTACTATGATAAACAGTACCAGCCAGAGAGTTCTATGATAAACAGTACCAACTAGAGAGTACTATGATAATCAGTACCAGCCAGAGAGTACTATGATAAGCAGTACCAGCTAGAGAGTACTGAGAAACATTATCAGCTAGAGAGTACTATGATAATCAGTACCAGCCAGAGAGTACTATTAGAAACAGTGCCATCTAAAGAGTACTATGATAAACAGTACTAGCTAGAGAGTACTATGAGAAACAGTACCAGCTAGAGAGTACTATGAGAAACAGTATCAGCTAGAGAGTACTTTGATAAATAGTACCAGCTAGAGAGTATCCCGATATACAGTACCAGCTAGGAAGTATCCCCTTTGAACAGTACCAGCCAGAGAGTTCTATGATAAACCGTACCAACTAGAGAGTACTATGATAAACATTACCAGCTAGAGAGTACTATGATAATCAGTACCAGCTAGAGACTACTATGATAATCAGTACCCTATAGAGAGTACTATGATAAACAGTACCAGCCAGAGAGTTCTATGATAAACAGTACCAACTAGAGAGTACTATGATAATCAGTACCAGCCAGAGAGTACTATGATAAGCAGTACACGCTAGAGAGTACTATGAGAAACAGTACCATCTAAAGAGTACTATGAGAAACAGTACTAGCTAGAGAGTACTATGAGAAACAGTACCAGCTAGAGAGTACTATGAGAAACAGTATCAGCTAGAGCAGTGATGGCGAACCTTTTAGAGACCGAGTGCCCGAACTACAACCAAAATCCACTTATTTACCATTAAGTGCCAACATGGCATATTAAGCAGTAACTTATTGCTACCTGTTATTCCATTGTATCGGACGCCTGAGGCCACCAATACAGTGGAAAGAAGGAGGGCAAATTCAGACTTTAATTATAGCTTCTCTCCAAGTTGCCTGGGACAGCAGAAAGATTTGATGGATTTGATCCTGTTTGGTGAACTCTGTCCTGGGGCAATGGTCTGAGTGCCCACAGAAAGGGCTCTGAGTGCCACCTCTGGCACCCGTGCCATAGGTTCGCCACCACTGAGCTAGAGAGTACTTTGATAATAAGTACCAGCTAGAGAGTATCCCGATATACAGTACCAGCTAGGAAGTACCCCCTATGAACAGTACCAGCCAGAGAGTACTATGATAAACAGTACCAGCTAGAAAGTACTATGATAAACAGTACCAACTAGAGAGTACAGGCAGTCCCCGGGTTACATACAAGATAGTGTCTGTAGGTTTGTTTCTTAAGTTGAATTTGTATGTAAGTTGGAACTGTATATTTTATCATTGTAATCCCAGCCAGAACGTTTTTGGTCTCTGTGACAATTGGATTTTAAAAATGTTGGGTTGTCATAAGAATCAATATTAACACTAAAGCTTCATTGCAGACACATTTGATAACTGATACAGCTGATCATTGTAGCCTAATAAATTACCAATATCCAGAGGTCCGTTTGTAACTAGGGGTCGTATGTAAGTTGAGTGTAGGGGACCGCCTGTACTATGATAAACAGTAGCAGCTAGAAAGTATCCCGATATGCAGTACCAGCTAGGGAGTACCCCCTATGAACAGTACCAGCCAGAGAGTATCCCAATAAACAGTACCAGCTAGGGAGTACCCCCTATGAACAGTACCAGCCAGAGAGTACTATGATAAACAGTAGCAGCTGGAGAGTACCCCCGATAAACAGTACCAGCTAGAGAGTATCCTGAAAAACAGTACCAGCTAGGGAGTATCCCCTATGAACAGTACCAGCCAGAGAGTACCACGATAAACAGTACCAGCCTGAGAGTACCCCCTATGAAAATTACCAACAAGAGAGGACCCCCTATGAACACTACCAGCAAGAGAGGACCCCCTATGAACAGTATCAGCCAAAAAGGACCCTTATAATATTGGTATATATAAAATTGGTATATATATATATACATACTATAGCCCTACCACATAGACTGTTGAGTACCCCCTATGAACTATACCAGAGATTACCCCTATGTACAGTACAAGCCAGAATGTAACTCCTATGAATAGTACCAACTGGTGATTACTCCCTTTAAACAGTACCAGCCAGACTACCCTCTATGAATAGTACCAGCCAGAGTATCCTATATGTACAGTACCATCTAGAAAGTACCCCCTATGACCTTTATCAACTGACAAGTACCCCCTTTGAACAGTACCAGCCAGAAAGTAACCCTTATGACCAGTACCAATTGGTTATAAACCCTATAAACAGTACCATCAAGATTGGGCCAAAAGTGGACCTAAAACTGATAGCCTGACGACTGAGCTTGACTCTACAAAGCCCAACGAGAAGTCAGGGGCCGCGCCCATTGGTATGGTGCCTTAAGGAATCTCTAGAGGTCCATAAGAGATCAAAAGCTCAATTTCATGTTGGTAGTAAAGTAAACCCTTGAGGGTATGGTCAAAACCTGAGTCGTAGGGTGTCCCTTCCTTGTCCTAGTACTGATTTTGTATTGGGGCTCGGCAGATTCGTTAACGTCTCTAGTTATGTACCATTTAGTGCCAAAATTCACTCCGTGAGACTTCATATTGTGATTTTTCCATCTATGTGACTATAAATACATAAAGCTGAGTCATATACTTTGTGCCTTATGAGTGGGAGCCGCCATATTAAGCGTTCGCCTGTCTTAGTATTTACTTCTCCTCGGTTTTTGGTTCCTTTGAGGCAGAAGTGTTCTGGATTACGTAGGTGTGAAGAGAAGTGTAAAGAGAAGTGATAATGAGGTTATTATTTCAGGTATACTACGTTCCTCTACCGCTGGTGTCTTATCACATCCCCCTCCTCTACCGGGGAGACGCAACCTCATGAGTCCCAGGGAACGTCTGGAGCAGAGTTGAACATAAACCTACATGAGATATTGGGGGAAATGTGAGTCAAAACGTGTAAAAAACAGTCATGATGCGGAGAAAGATCTGTGTCTCTGCTGCATCTACAGCCATGAACGAGCAATTAGGTCACAAAATATAACATAGAAGGTAGACGCTGGGGTTAATTATATAGTAGCAATTAAAAGAAAGCATTAAAATTGCAAAAATAAAAATATATAAAATAATAGGTAATAAAATAACAAAGAAAACTAGGAAAAATTGAACACAACTAAAAACTTTGATAACTAATAATAATATATTGGGGGCATTGGCTGGCTATATACTGGGGATTGGTCTGGCTGGCTATATACAGGGGGGCATGGGCTGGCTGGCTATATGCTGGTGTACATGGTCTGGATATATACTAGGAGGCATGGGCTGGCTATATACCAGCTGGCTATATACTGGTGGGCATGGGCTGGCTATATGCTGGGGGCATGGGCTAGCATATTGGTCTAGCTGGCTATATACAGGGGGCATGGGCTGGCTGGCTATATACTGAGTGACAGGGGCTGGCTATATATTAGGGGGCATGGGCTGCCTGGCTATTTACTGGGGGGCATGGGCTGCCTGGCTATATGCCAGAGGGTATGGGCTGGCTATATACTAGCTAGCTATGTACTGGGGGCATTGGCTGGCTGGCTATATACTGAGTGACAGGGGCTGGCTATATATTAGGTGGCATGGGCTGCCTGGCTATTTACTGGGGGGCATGGGCTGCCTGGCTATATGCCAGAGGGTATGGGCTGGCTATATACTAGCTAGCTATGTACTGGGGGCATTGGCTGGCTGGCTATATACTGAGTGACAGGGGCTGGCTATATATTAGGTGGCATGGGCTGCCTGGCTATTTACTGGGGGGCATGGGCTGCCTGGCTATATGCCAGTGGGTATGGGCTGGCTATATACCAGCTAGCTATATACTGGGGGCATTGGCTGGCTGGCTATATGCTGGTGGGCATGGGAAGGCTATATACTAGCTAGCTATATACTGGGGGCATTGGCTGGCTGGCTATATGCTGGTGGGCATGGGCTGGCTATATACCAGCTAGCTATATACTGGGGGCATTGGCTGGCTATATGCTGGTGGGCATGGGCTGGCTATATACTAGCTAGCTATATACTGGGGGCATTGGCTGGCTGGCTATATGCTGGTGGGCATGGGAAGGCTATATACTAGCTAGCTATATACTGGGGGCATTGGCTGGCTGGCTATATGCTGGTGGGATAGCTATGTACCGGATGAAAGCTGTGACCAATGCATTTCCCCCTCTAGGCTTATACTCGATATGTTTTAGGTCAATAGGTTTTCACAGTTTTTTGTGTTAAAATTAGGTTCCTCGGCTTATACAAGATAATATACGAAAATATCATAATAGAAACAAAAGAGGAAAAAGGAAACACAATTTGATCAAATAAAATAAGGGAAAAATTGTAAGTAAATTCTTCAGGGCATGGCCGCCCTCCACACCTCCCGCACCTCGTGCTGATCTGGCGCTCACCTGGCCCTTGGATCTCTCTCGGGAGGAGAAGGGAGACTCGGTTCCCCCCCCGGCTCGCCCCGCGGTTGTCATGGCGCTGCCGGCGCGCTGATCCTGCGCTGACTCCACGCTGGGTCCCGTAGTGGAGGAAGGAGGAGACCGGCAGTTTGTGGCGCACCTCTGGCGCGTTTTGGGCGCACGAACGCCGAGGTGATCGGGCGCCTGCAGGATGTGGAGCGCTGGGCTGGAGGGATCAAGAAGAAGAGCGGGGAGCAGCTGAAGACCGGTGCCGGAGGCGCGCTGACCCGGAGGAAGGCGTTACGAGCTCCATGCTGAGGCGAGTGTCTGGAGGGCTTTCCAGCGAGTCGGCGTGACCGGAGACAGAGTTGGCAAGATTCCTCTCGATTTGGGTCCCTATTGGCATGTTTGAATCGTCTGCATGTTGAAGCACCCCGTGAGACGGGTGTGATGCCCCACGTCTTGTGATTCTGGCCATGCGCAGCAGATCGTCTGGATTGGTGAGATGTAACTGGCCTAAATTCTTTCTGCTTCCAGTGGGCTACATACGGTGCTAACTTTGACTTCTTTCTAACCAAAATAATATCTGCATGACATCTGCTTGCTATTTGCTTGCTATCTGCCTGATAATAGCCATTTACATCTTTTGCATATAACTCTTCTAACATTTCCAAGCTGCGAACTATATATTGGTGATCCGTTAAGAAGTCTGAAGATAAGCTTACAATCACAATGTGACATTCTTCTGCCATTCTGTGCTATGCCATCTCTGCATATATGCCTGCTACCTGCCTCCTATTTTGCTTGATATATGCTAGCCACTTCCACCCTTGCATCTAATTCCGCTAATGTCTGTGTCATGTCAAGAATGTTGAAGATAAGCTAATAACTAATAATGTGATATTTTGATATATTGTGCTATAATAACTCTGCACACAGTACTTTTTAATGATTGGGGCGAACGGTCCCTGTTTATGATTATGATTGGTATCTAGAATTAGCTTACACGTCTTGCAAATTACGCTCTGTAGAGAGTTCCCCCCTTACACTTCCTGCTATTTTTCAGGGGTCTATATCTCGGTTACTATACTAATGCTATCTTGACCTCTGGCAGTTGTGAAGTATATCTTGCTGCACTAGTGGGCTGCGGCGTTTTTTTTTTTTCTTTTTTTTTTTTTCTCCTTCTCCTAGAGATAATACGTCCTGGTTTAAGTACAATCCTCGTTTTATCAGGGATGCCTCCAAAAAATACCTCAAGGAAATCCCTGGGAGCAGTTTCTCCCAGGGAGAAAGAGAAAGGAGGGGCTAAAGGAGAGAACTCCACGAAGTTAGATAAACTATGGAAGTCCCCCCCAGCTAAAACACGTACAGGCTTGACCTTACAGAAAAATCCTGAAAACGAGACTCAAGACCCCAAAAATAAATCACAAGGCTCAAAAGCAGCTACGACTGCTGAGGGGGAGGACCGGGATGAGGACGAACCAAATATGGGGGGAGAAAACATTATGTTAAAGGAGATCTTAGACTCTATAAAAACATGTAATGCAGCAATACTGGGTCTCACAGATCAGGTGGGGGCCCTGAGAGGAGACGTCTCGCTCCTGAGAGAAGAACTGAACAGGGTAAGAGATAAACAAAAAACTGCAGAAGATAAAATCACTAATATTGAGAAAGAGGTGGGCACTCTTAAAAAAATCACCTCTCGACTTGAGACAGAGAATAAGGCCCTTAAAGGGAAAATAGCGGATATGGAGGACCGCTCAAGAAGAGCTAACTTAAGATTAATAGGGGTTCCAGAAAAAGCTGAGGGGGAGAATCCCGTAAGTTTCATTAAAGAATGGTTTTTGAAGGAATTAGGGAAGGAACATCTTTCCCAGTCTTTTGACATCGAACGGGCACACAGAATCCCGGCAGGTCCTTATATCCCCGGGAATACCCCTCGCACTTTTATCTGCAAAGTATTACTCTCGAGAGATCGGGATATGATATTGAAACGAGCACGTGATCTAAAAGATCTATCAATCCAAGGGTCTAAGGTTGCAATATACCCGGACTTCTCTAAGGAGACCCTCCAGAAGAGGAAGAGTTTTCTGGAGGTGAAAAAAAGGTTGAGAGACAAGGGAATTATTTATTCTTTAATGTTCCCGGCCAAATTGAAAATTATTTTCAAAGGACAGTCCCAGTTCTTCAGTACGCCAGAACAAGTCTCAGACTGGTTAGACCTTAAGGGACTTTAAAGTTGGGAATTTAGGTTACTATGAGTTGTCTCAGGTCAGCAACTGGGGGAGACGGGGGTGAGGGGGGCGGGAAAGTGGCTGAAGTAGGTAGAGTTTTACTATGGTAGAACAGGTGGGGGGAGTTGGGGGGGGGGGGATGAACCGATGCTGGGGATGTGGTGTGGTCGTAGGGTTGCCCTCGTTGTTTCTCTTTGGTTTAATTCGTAGATATAAATGGCTACTAGATTCATAGTATGGAATATAAGAGGACTAAAAGATCGCTTGAAACGTTGTATTATCTTTGATTATATTGTTAAACAACTGCCAGCGATTGTTATATTACTTGAGACACACCTCGATAAGGATTCGTTAAATCTTGTGGAAAGGAGGTGGGCCAGTCAGACGTACAACTCAGTGTTTTCAACTTTTTCTAGAGGAGTTACTATCCTGGTGCATAGATCAGTAGATTTCCAATTATTGGAAGCAAGGACTGACCCCGATGGAAGATATGTATTTCTGCTAGGAATTCTAGATCGCATTAAATGCGTCGTGGCAGGAGTATACATACCTCCCCCCTTTAGATATGATGTATTGATAAGTCTACTGCGTTTCATGGAGAAGGTGGGCGAATGCCCAGTTATGGTCCTCGGTGACTTTAATGCCGTAATGTCGGAAAAGCTTGATCGTTTAGGGAAAAAAAACCCGGCAAGTATAGAGACGGGAGACACCCCCTTTGCTAGGTTTTGCCAGGAAGTGGGTTGGAGAGACGTATGGAGAGCCCTAAAAGGGGAGCAACAGATTTTTTCATGCTACAATCGCTCCCATAATACTTTCTCCAGGATAGATTTAGCGTTGGTTAACGATCTTGCCCTTGACCGGGTGGGGAAAATTCGGTATGATAATCGTACCATCTCCGATCACTCCCCACTCGTTCTGGAGATGTCTGGATCTGCGAAACCTGGATGTAAATTTTGGAAGCTCAATGCGCACTGGCTAGTGCTACTGACAGATGAGGATAAAATTAAGGAAATGATATGTAGCTTTATTGTGAGGAATAGAACTGGGGCCTCCCTTGGGTTAATGTGGGATGCCTTGAAATCCTTCCTTAGAGGGATATTAAACTCAGAAATCATATACCTGCGCAAGCAATGGGCCAGAAAGGAGAGGCTATTAAAAAAGGAGGTAAAAGATAAAGAGAAGGCCTTGCTAGAGTGTGGTTCGAGTGAGCGGCGCGATAGCTTTATTAAGGCACAAGAGGAATATAATAATCTGATAGCAGATAAGGCGATGCAGAAATTATTTTTTTTAGATCAGAGGGCACATTGTGAGAGCGGGGTCCCCTCCAAGGGTCTTCTCCAGAAAGTTAAAAAACAACAGGAGGAAAATAGAATTACGGCCATTAAAAATAATTTTGGCGACATAACTACTAACGCCGAGGAGATTAGAGATACTTTTCTAAAGTTTTTCCAAGGAATCTACGCCTCAGATCTGGAGGCGTCAATAGGGGACATAAGACATTTTTTAGATAATGTACAATTTCCATCCCTCTCGGGGGAAGGGATAGATGTGCTATCACGTCCTATAACGATTTCAGAGCTTGAGGAGTCCCTGGTATCCTCCAGACGTAACTCTGCCCCGGGATTGGATGGGCTTCCTATAGAAGTCTATAGTAGATTTGGCTCTATTCTTCTACCTCTTATGATGGAGATATGGGAATCAGCACAAGAGGAGGGTAGGTTGCCTGATTCATGGTATGAGGCAAGTATAGTCTTGATTCATAAAAAAAATAAAGATCCACTGGAAGCGGAATCCTATAGACCGATCTCGCTTATTAATGCAGATGCCAAGCTGATGGCCAAACTACTGTCAAACAGATTAAAAGAGTTTGCTCCTACACTAATACATGAAGACCAATGTGGGTTTTTGACTGGTCGACAGAGTAAGACTAATATAAGACGGCTCTATGCAGGTTTGCAGATGGGCAGGGGGGTTCGCGCTCCATCCTGTCACTGGATGCTTCTAAGGCCTTTGACAGGGTGGAGTGGGACTTCCTCTGGGAGGTCATGCATAGATTTGGGCTGGGTTCGCCCTTTGTGGATTGGGTCAGGCTTTTTTATAAATCCCCAAGGGTTTGTATCAGGGTTAATAACGACTTCTCCCCTTTTTTTACACTGGCTAGGGGTACTAGGCAAGGTTGCCCCCTGTCTCCGTTGCTATTCGCGCTCTATATAGAACCTCTGGCAATAAGACTTAGGGCAGATAGGGAGATAGAGGGGGGAGGATTAGCTGGGCCCGAAGATAAGATAATGCTATATGCGGATGATGTCCTTTTATTTCTTAAAGATTCAGAAATCTCGGTACCAAAAGCCCTGAAGGTCATTCAGGAATTTGGTAGATTCTCGGGCTTCCAGATTAACTCCCATAAGTCGATTTTGGTCCCATTAGACGACGTCCCCCACCCCAATTATTTGCAGTTGGAATTGAAGATTTCCTCCGTATGCGATTATCTTGGGCTAAAAGTATCGGCCAAAGTAGATGAGTATATTACGATGAATCTGGCTCCCTTGCTAACAAAAATAAAAAATAAGGTGAACACATGGAACACGTTGCCATTAAACCGAGCAGAGAGAGTTATACTCATAAAGAGTGTTCTGCTCCCACAAATACTATACGTACTATCTAACTCGCCTTGCTGGATAGGGAAGAAATGGTTTGGGCTTATCCGTGCGATTTTAAATAAACTACTTTGGGGGAGAAAAAGGGTGCGCATTAAACAAGAAACTTTAATGCTTAATAAGGAAAGGGGAGGTTTGTCATTACCATCCTTTTTTCATTATTTTTTGGCGGCACAGACACAATTCATTTTGGAAAATAGACAGTCAAACATATTTTATGCGATCACATTGCAGCTGGAGCGAAGATTCGATTCAATTCTGGCTCTATTGGAGTCAGGTCAACTGAAATGTCTTAACGCTAAAAGATTCCCCTTGGCACGGTTACTGGAATACACTTGGAGAGATCTGAAAAGCTTATTTGGTATTGAGGGAGGATTTAGGTTTACCCCGTTGTGGGGCAACCTTAATTTTCCTGAGTTGGCTAAAATGGATGACGTTGGGTTTTGGGAAAGAAAGGGGATTAAGTCGCTGGAGCAGTTGGAAGAAGATGGGACATTGCCCTCGTTTCAGGATTGGTGTGATAGGCACATTTTGGAGGAAAGGGATTTTTTTAGATATGGTCAAATTGCGCACGCATATAGGAAAGAAGTATATCATGATAGATTCACGAGACACTTAGAGAGTAAATTTATGGAACTATTAGATTTAGAGGTATCACGACTTAAGTTATCATGTATCTACGGCCGACTTAGGATTAGAATAGATCAGAAGGGTAGCCATGTTACTCAACTGAAATGGGCAAACCAGGTCGGCCCTATCACGGCGACACAATGGCAAGAAATTTATAAGAATGTGATTAGATCAACAATTAATTTAAATCACAGGTGTACACAATTACATATATTATATCGAATTTATTACACACCAGACTTAATGTTTAAAATTGGTTTAATCGAAAACTCCAATTGTAGGAGGTGTAATCGTTCCCAAGCTGATATCCTACATGTCCTATGGGACTGCCCGAAGCTCAATCAGTATTGGGAGGAGATATTTACGAGCATAGAGGATCAGCTACAAACGGGGCTCCCGCGGGTTGCTACCTTTGGGGTCCTGGGTCTACTCCCGATCTCCCTAGGGGACAGAATAAAAAGTGACTTGGCCTTGAAGACCATCTTTCTTGCAAGATTAGTGTTAGTTAAACACTGGATAGATGAGAAGACTCCAACTGTTAATGAATGGATAAATTTAGTCAAGCGTATAAAAACATACGAATGCGCATATGAGAAACGATATAGGAAGGGCACCAAATTAAACGATACGTGGAATCAGTGGAGCCTATAAGAGGTGTCCGCTGTTCTCTACGGTATATTTATCGGAACCATTCAGCGTCTCCAGCATCGGTAGAGGGTGGGGGGCAGGGAGGGTTTGGGGGGGGGGGTTTATTTGGATTGTAATAAGGTCATGCTTCGCTATAGGTGACGGCTCCTAATGGCAGAGAGTCGGCGTACATATGGTCATCTGTAATACGATATATAGCGATGTAAGGATATAATATGAAATGTTTTGTTGTGGTTTTGGATACCGCAAAAAAAAAAAAACTGTCATGTAACTTTTTGTCTTGTTTAAAAGCAAATAAAAAAAAAAAAGAGTTTAAAAAAAAAAAAAAAAAAAATTCTTCATTTAAGAAAGCAACAACTAAAATAAAAATCTAAAATTTAAAAAGAGCACAGGTGCGAAAGGAACTTATGAAAATATAGAAAAATGCAAAAAAATCGGAAAAAAAAATACAGTACTTTCAATTTTAAAAGAAATAGATTTGCTTTGATTTTCCTTAAGAAAAAAAAAATTAAAGTAATACAGTAAACATGTAAAGTGTAATGCAGTAAAACCTCTCTGAAATGGTAAAAACTCCTCCCTAAAAGATCAATTTTTTTCAGTGACGGATTTTTTTGTTCCCAATGCGCAGATTTCATTGTAATATAGTAGATTGTTCTCATCTCTTTTAGGATAAATTCACAAATGGAGTAATTTTATGGCAATTCCGCAGCAAAATCCTAAGTTGTTATAAAGTCGCACCCCCCCCCCCCTCCCCTATAGCATCCAGGCTATAGCCTGAAGTGGCAGCCATCTTGTTTGTTTGTCACCCAGCTTTCCCAGTGGACCATATGTTACCAGAGCTCTTCCAAATGGCTCACTAGAATATTACAAGACTTGATGTACGAGGTCAACTTTCTGGGTCATTTTCTGCTATTTTTGGTATAAATGCTCTTTTACTAAGTTATGCAATACTTAAAATGTTTGTAATCCTGTAAGAATATTAATCTCCTGTAATGCGCAGATGTGAGGTTATCTGCTTCTTAAAGGGAAAGACAGTGAAACAAAACACGAAACGCCACCCCACCTCCCCAATCTGGAATTATTCATTAGGGAATCCTTCAGACTCCCTGATGAATAACTTATACAGAAGAGGAGCTCTCTAGGTCGGGCCCTGAAGGAGTTCAAGCAGCTGCTTAGCAACAAGCTCCACCTACTTAGGCGTTTATAACAGCTACTTACAAGAAATAAAAACGACTTTTCTATTCAAAGCAGCCAATCACGGCTTTCAATTTAAAACTTGTTAGGTGATTGGTTGCTTTGGGCAAAAAAAAAACAGTTTTTCTCATAAATTCTCCTCAGACATTTGAAAAACACAAATAAAGGACCCATAAATGACTGATTCCCCTTAAAAAGTTTTCCTCAGAACATCCGATTGGCATGGAAAACGTAGAAGAGGTCTTATCACTGGTGTATTCCCTAGACTGGTGACGATCCCAGTGTTTAGACTCTAACAAAGGGAACCTGTCTGGTGTGATTTGGGATACTAAACCATCTGAATGGTTTGTCCCGGAGCGATGATATTGATCCGAAAAGGATCTGTGGGTGGTTAAGTGGCCCAAATCACTGTGACAGTGAGGACCTTGACTCAAGATTGAATATCCCTTTAAGCACAATTTAGTATGTATGAGACCAGTGCAAAATCTGATAAGTAAATTGAATTTTTACCTCAGCTAAAGATCTGAGGTAAAATTTCCGGCTTAGTGACCCGTTTTGCCTCTATTTACTAAGGTAGGATGTCCTCTCAACCTACCTCCTAGTACCGAACCCCTGGATTATGTCCACTACCAGACGTAGCTACCTATCTCCCTCAGATATCTGAGGTAAAGATCCGGCCTACTGACCAGATTTTGCCTATATTTACCCTCGCTAAGGTAGGACACCATCTCGACCCACCATCTGGCACCGACCCCCTGGATTATGTCCACTACCAGACCTAGCTAGCCATCTCCCTCAGATATCTGTGGTAAAATATGTCAGAAACCCCCTCCATGAGTCACAGTTATAACCCAACAGGCCACCATTTTTATGGATCCCTGGGTAAGAGGGCCGTAAAACCTGTGAAGGCCTTAATAGAGGGCCCCCCAAAGTGCAACATATTTGCTCAAGTAAGAACAACAATGGAACTACTCTAACTATCTCCATAGTGGCTTATTTCCGTGGTCAGAAATCCCTGTGAACAGGTTTTTGGCAATGATAGTCTTTTGTGGCCATATAACAAAATAGTACAATATAGCGAGATATACACCAAATGAAAGGGGTACAATTCAAATAGAACCGCCCTTTAAGTCAGGATTAAGACCACGCTAAATGACTGAAGGTACAAAACTCCTCAAAAACAGTGGTGATTTTTCATGACAACCCGCACAGGAGCTGCGTACCACATACGGCCGGATGCACGTAGCTCTGTACAAACCACAGAAGATTGATAGGCAGGGAGTGTGTGCAGCCGTAAGGACCTCTCCTTTCGAGCATAAGTGGGTTAATTACTGTCTGAATTAATTGCACTAATTAACATGCGCACATGCGGGAAAAGCGGCCCTCGCCTGATCCGGTGCTTGAAAAACAGAAGTGGTTAACGTGCCAGATGTAAAAATAGACACAATTTTATTTAAAGAGCCCCTACACAGACAATGGTACAGGAAGCAGACAGCGCTGTCCTCTGTCTAGTGGTCAGATCAGGTAACTGCAGTTGTGCTCCTATTCATTTGAATGGGAGCTTAGCTGCAATTACTCTGTTTAGCCACTACACATAGACTGGCGCTGTCTGCTTCCTGTTGCTGATCAGCTTATCTGTTGGGTCCTGGGTGTTGGATATCTACCAATCTGACAATCGTGACCTATGTTTAGGATATTCATTTTTGATTAAACTATTCTCTACCTTTATGTAAATGAACATCTTGGTGCACTAAGGGTGGAGCCATGCCTGCAGGTGCACCGTTTTTTTTCATTCCACCCCCCCCCCCATATGATTTTTTTTAAGATAACATATCTCTGGGAAACAGGAACATATGTGTCTGGAAAGCATCTACACAATGCTGAGTTTACTTGTGGTGGCGTTTGAGATCTTGGACACTCCCTTTAAGTCACGTGTAGCTCTGTGTCTAAATCTGCATATATATATATATATATATATATATATATATATATATATATATATATATGTATACATTGAGGCACATTTATCAGGGATAGTTTTCTGGTATACAAACCTTGAAATAGGAATATTTTAGGGCTTGTACACCAATTTCCCCCGTAATTACACTTTCCCGCCAAATGGGCCTGGAGGGGTGTGATGGGGGCGTGTCAAGCATTTCAGGAACAGCCTGTGGCGCAGCGCTTCCACCCGCCGTATTTATCAAGAAGCAGGAACCTCCTGATAAATCCGTCCAGTGATAGGAGATAGGGGCAACATCACAAGCTGGTGCACTCAGCGCCAACATATCATTAATGTGCCCCATAGTGTAGGAATTGCTCAACTGTGGTGATGCTGCAATGAAATGTCATACTGTTGTGATGCCCTGATGACATGTTAGACTGTGGGGATGCCCCAATGAGATGTCACACTGTGCATTGTCACATTGTTGTGATGCTCCGATAAGATGTCACACTTTGTTGATGCCCCAATGAGATGTCACACTGTGGTGAAGCCCCAATGAGATGTCACACTGTTGTGAAGCCCCGATGAGATGTCACACTGTTGTGAAGCCCCGATGAGATGTCACACTGTGGTGAAGCCCCAATAAGATGACACAATGTGGTGAAGCCCCAATGGGATGACCCACTGTTGTGATGCCCCAATGACATGTCAGACTAAGGGGATCCCCAATGCAATGTCACATTGTTGTGATGCCCCAATGAGATGTCACACTATGGTGATGCCCCGATGAGATTTCACACTGTTGTGATGCCCCAATAAGATGTCACACTATGGTGATGCCCCGATGAGATGTCACACTGTGGTGATGCCCCAATTAGATGTCACACTATGGTGATGCCCCGATGAGATGTCACACTGTTCTGATGCCCCAATGAGATGTCAGACTGTGGGGATGCCCCAATGAGATGTCACACTATGGTGATGCCCCGATGAGATGTCACACTGTTCTGATGCCCCAATGCAACGTCACATTGTTGTGATACTCCGATGAGATGTCACACTGTGGTGATGCCCCAATAAGATGTCACACTATGGTGATGCCCCGATGAGATGTCACACAGTTCTGATGCCCCAATGAGATGTCAGACTGTGGGGATGCCCCAATGAGATGTCACACTATGGTGATGCCCGATGAGATGTCACACTGTTGTGATCCCCCAATGAGAAGTCACACTGTGGTGATGCCCCGATGAGATGTCACACTGTTCTGATGCCCCAATGCAACGTCACATTGTTGTGATACCCCGACGAGATGTCACATTGTGGTGAAGCCCCAATGAGATGTCACACTGTTGTGATGCCCCGATGACTTGTCACACTGTGGTGTTGTGCGGATGCACCTGCGTCACCCAACCGTGCACAGTGACTTGTAATTATGCACCTGCTTCATAATGTTGACATAACAAAAACAAGAATTCTGTTTTCACTAAATATATTGAAACTAATATAAACCGTACGGAAAAACATTTCACAAAGCAGTGTGAAATTTTAAAGGCGACTTGTCACCAGGAAAGTTTAGATGTTGCTTTGTTAAAAAGATTTCTTCTAAAAACAGCGCCCCCAGAGGAGAAATGGAGCATTACACAACGCCTATGTAATGGTCTTATATACTGAGTCCTCCAGAGGGTTGGAAAATGAGAGTCTTGAATAGGGATGGTGTGAGGGGTGGGGGAGTCCTACATCGATTAACCTAGAAGTCCTTAATACCGTTTAGGAAATAGGATTTCCAAGTCAACAGAGTAACATGATGTTCTGCTCCATTAGTCTGAATACTAAAAGGCTCCGCTCCCAGGACTGGCCACAGATGGACAATTAAAGGGCTATTCATCAGAGTCATTACATGGGAGATACCATTACGGTGGTGACATACAGTAACTTGTGGCTATGGTCCCTGGTGATACTGATGGCGAGATGAATACATTGCACACATATCACATATGGTGCCCGATTACATCCCAGGAACAGATTACACCACTGACGAGCCATGTCACAATGATTTGCTTCCGCAGACTTCCGTCTATATAACCCAATGTACTGATGTCACTGCTTATAATTCCTTCTAGTCAACACTGCCATTATTGAAGGAGACAGCGACATATAGCAAAATCTACTGGGGGAGGAGGGGAGGGGGGCAAGAGATTCCAAGATCAAGGAATAGGGAGAAAAATAAGTGGAAGTAAGTCACAATGTGATCTGATTACTAGATAAATAGATAGATATATAGATAGATAGGAGATAGATAGATAAGAGATAGATAGATAGATAGATAGATAGATAGATAGATAGATAGATAGATAGATATGAGATAGATAGATATGAGATAGATAGATAGATAGATAGATAGATATGAGATAGATAGATATGAGATAGATAGATAGATAGATAGATAGATAGATATTCAAGGAAGGCAGCAGCACTCCAGTAGATGACTTAAATCAGGGTGATCTTTATTTCAGATGCGATGTTTCGGTGTATCCACCTTTTTCAAGCTTGAAGCTTGAAAAAGGTGGATACACCGAAACGTCGCATCTGAAATAAAGATCACCCTGATTTAATTCATCTACTGGAGTGCTGCTGCCTTCCTTGAACATATTACCGGATCCTTGCCACGGATATACAGATTTCTGCATCCAGACAAACAGGTTGTGCTGCCTTGGACTTCTCTCTTTCTAGATAGATATAGAAGAAGTAAAATCCAAGTCAGCACAATCTTATGGACTCCTAATAAGGGCCACTTGTTCAATAAAGTTCACCTTTTATTTTGAAATTTTGAACCATGGAGTGCTGCCCGCTTTTTACTTTATTTTTCTAGATAGATAGATAGATAGAGAAGAGTGATAGATATAGATAGATATGAAATAGATAGATAGATAGATAGATAGATATGAGATAGACAGTTAGATATGAGATAGATAGATGGATATGAGATAGATAGATAGATAGATATGAGATAGATAGATAGATAGATAGATAGATAGATAGATAGATAGATAGATAGATATGAGATAGATAGATAGATATGAGATAGATACATATGAGATAGATAGATATGAGATAGATAGATAGATATGAGATAGATAGATATGAGATACATAGACAGATAGGAGATAGGAGATAGATAGATAGATAGATAGATAGATAGATATGAGATAGATAGATATGAGATAGATAGATAGATAGATAGAAATGAGATAGATAGATAGATAGATAGATAGATATGAGATAGATATATAGATAGATAGATAGATAGATAGATATGAGATAGATAGATAAATAGATAGATAGATAGATAGATAGATAGATAGATAGATAGATAGATATGAGATAGATAGATATGAGATAGATAGGAGATAGATTTAAAAACACATTACACAAGGAAACCCCTCTGTAATATACAGTGATTAGTAGTGTGACCAGATTTGGAGTTGATGTGGCCTCAGGCACTGGGAGTAGATATGCCCTAGAAACTGCACACAGCACATGCTCCATCTGCCCCTCCTCCTCCACTATTTTTACATACGCTACAGGCAATAAAGCTCCAATGAATCAAAAACAATCCAAAAAATTCCAGCCCTTTTTTTTTTCTAAGTTTTTGAGGTCTACTACATAAGTTATGGTCCACCAACCTGTTGTGTCCGCGCCGGCCCCCTGTACTCCATCAGTCTTCGCTCAGGTTGTGTTGTAGGGTTACAAGTCATCCCATGGTGGATTTTATCCGCAGGCCGGAAGGATAAAGCAGCTCCGTTGGATTATTCTAGATCTTTCATTCCATTGGTTTAGAAGATACGTTCCATTGGAAAAGAAAACTTTGTAATCACAGAGAAGGAAGAGATCCTGGAAGGGGTTAACTTTGAGATGAGTTTTTGAAATTCTCGAAACCCTTCCCCAACCCCCCCCCCTCCGCTCACTTCTCCTGGAGACGTCTTCCAAGGTTCTTCACATTGAAGGTAATAGAACTGAGCAGGACGTCAAGTGCAAGATGATGTTCTCTTTACCTTATGTGTATGACACAAACATAAGACGAGGGATTTCGATCCGGGGGCGGGGGCCCGATCGAAACATAAATCCCCCAACCCAGACTCCAAACCAAAAAAAAAAACTTGATGCAAACCATCGCTAACTCTATTTGGTTGTAGGCTATAGACTTGGAATTTTTTTATTATTATTATCCTGTGTCCAAAGAGTTAAAAAAATATCATTTGAAATATTTTAGATTTTTTATTTTTTTTTTTTTAAATTAGGGATTCGCATTGATTTTCCGGAAATAAAAAACAAAAAAAAAAAAAATTCCCTCTGGATTTTTTTTTTATTTTAAATTTTTATTTTTTTAAATTTTTTTTTAAAAAAAAAGGAGATCAGGTAACATTACGATTTTTAATAAAGTTTTTTTTTTTTTTTCGTAAAGAAATAAATCTACATGATGTAATAAATTAAGGCTCACAAATATATATATATATAGAGATAGAGATTTATATAGAACCATACAATATTTTCCCAAAAAAAAAAAAAAAATTTCCTGCTAAATTCAAGAGCACCAAATGCACTGCACGTACTAAATCGACCATAACTTTGTTCACGACAGGTAAAATTTGAGTGTCATTTTCTTACCTCGGTGATTAAAAATTTCACAAAATATAAATAATATTTATTTTTATTTTTTTTGTTCTTCAAAAAAATGTAATTATGTCCATTAAATATTTATACAATATAATTTTTTCTGAATTTTTTTTTTTAAATTATTATTAACTATCTGGAAAAAAAAAATTCCTTCTAGATGTAGACAAAGTATTTGTTTTGTTTTTGTTCCCTGTAATTATGTCACCTGAATTAAAAAAAAAAAATAGTTTTTTTTTTCAATTTTTTTTTTTTTATATATTCCAAGGAAAGGGAGGGAAAAATAATGGTTCACTTCCACGTTTTTTAACAATAAAATTAGTTATAAAATAGATCAGTGACTCGAAATACTGCAAAAAATTGTAACAAAATGTCTCTCCAACAGCAAATACTGTCCAGGTCGCTACTTAGAGATGACAAAAATTCTCTTTTTGTAAAAGGTTTTCTTAGCAAAAAAAAAAAAAAAATCCCTTGTTCCATTGGGGCTTTGATAGGTTCATTTGGGCTGCGGATGTTTGTGGATGATGATAATAATCATGATGATGATGATGATGAAAACGATGGACCTACAGGTCGGTTTCCCTGTTGGTATCCAGGCATAGGGCGTACAATGACTTCCTAAGGTCCACATTGCTCTTGGCTTTGAGGTTAGTCTTTTCTAAAGTGCCGGTCCCATTGTTGATGCCCTCAACATTTTCCAAGTGCACTATGGACTTGTTGAGTGAAGCTTTACTAGGACTTCTCTTAAGATCTCCAGCACAACTACCCTGAGCACTACTAGGTTCCTCCTTCAAGATGACCTGCTCCTCATGGTCAGTCTCTCTATGGTAGAAGTAGTTGAAGTTGGAGACAATGACAGGGACAGGTAAAGCAATGGTGAGTACTCCAGCAATGGCACACAAGGAACCCACAATTTTGCCCCCAACAGTGACTGGTCTCATATCTCCATAACCTACTGTGGTCATAGTCACCACCGCCCACCAAAAAGCATCCGGAATACTAGAGAAATGAGACTCCGGGTCATCAGCTTCTGCAAAATAGACCGCACTGGAAAACAGTATGACCCCAATGAAGAGGAAAAATATTAGCAACCCCAATTCTCTCATACTGGCCTTCAAAGTCTGCCCCAAGATCTGTAGTCCTTTGGAGTGCCTGGACAACTTGAATATTCTGAAGACCCTTACCAGGCGGATGACCCTCAAGATGGCCAAAGACATGGCTTGCTGTCCATTGTTAGTCTGTTGCTCAGCCAGCTCTGTGCCAAGGGTTATAAAGTAAGGGATGATGGCCACAATGTCTATGATGTTCATGATGTTCTTGGAGAAGTCAGATTTGCTGGGGCAGGCAAAGAACCTGACAAGTAACTCAAAGGTGAACCATATGACACAGGTAGTCTCTATGATGAAGAAGGGATCTGTCAGGCCACTGGGGGGAGTAGGCTGTTGGGTGTCGTTCAGCACCTTGGACAGTGTCGGGGGCAGCTCATTCTCATCCCTGAACTCTGGTAGGGTCTCCAGGCAGAAGGTGATAATAGAAATGAGGATGACAAGCACACTGACTATGGCAATACCTCTGGCAGAACTAGAACTCTCAGGATACTCAAAAATAAGCCATACCTGGCGCTGGAACTCGTTCCTTGGAAGGGGTTTCTCCTCATCTTTAAGGAAGCCCTCATCTTCTCTGAACCTCTCCATGGCTTCCTCACCCAACTCATAGAATCGAATCTCATCTGCAAAAACATCAATGGAAACATTGACAGGTCGCCTGATCTTGCCACCAGACTGGTAGAAGTAGAGGATCCCATCAAAGCTGGGTCTGTTGCGATCAAAAAAGTATTCATTCCTCAGGGGGTCAAAAAACCTCATCCTCTTCTCAGGATCCCCCAGTAAAGTGTCTGGAAACTGATTGAGTGTAGAGAGTTGGGTCTCAAACCTCAAGCCAGCGATGTTGATGATGACCCTTTGGTTGTTTTCGTGGTCCATGATACCCAGGTCAAAGTGGTGGTCCTCCTCCTCCTCAGGTAAGTTGGGGTGGTGGTGGTGGGCATGGGGTTCTTCTTCTTCATCCAACCTGATCACCGTGTCTAGATCACAATCCTTGATGTTAGTGCCAGGATAGCTCATGATCATGTCGTTGCTTTGCAAGCGTTCGCCCACACCTCCTCCTCCTCCACCACATCCACCTCCACCACCACCACCTCCTCCTCCTCCTCCTGCTTGCCCAGTCCCTGGTGGATGATATTGCTGCTGCTTCTGGTGAGGATGATGATGTTGTTGTGGTCGTTGCTGGCGGCTTTCCCCACCGACTTCTTCTGTCCCTTGACTGTAATCATTCAGCCAAGATGGTGCCCTGGGGATTTGCAGTAGATCCTTCCTGCCTGGCATGGTGGTGGTGGTGGTGGTTGTAGCTCCATCTTCTGCTGCTGTGCTGCCAGCTACAGCTGGGGCTCCACCGTTCTCCCAACTCACCAAAGCAATCTCCATTCTTCAGACATGAAATATTCATCAGCCCCAATCATTCTGCAGGATTGTCACAGAAGATCCTCCTCTCCCCTCCCTGAGATAGAGCTGAGGGGGGGGGGGTGTAAGGGGAATTAGAGCTGGATGTTCTCCAAAATAAAAAAAAAATGGAATATACTGAATATATATGGAAGAGAGGAGAAGAAGAAGAGCAGACCTCAGTGTACACAAATAACACAAGGAGAGGGAACCCAGATGAGAGACCAATCATTAATCCTGACGTCAAAGATGCTGCTGCTGCCTCCATCCATAGTTACCAAGCAGATGCCTGGCTCTCCACACAGCAATCTGTCCCTCTCCCCCCTTAGCTGTGTATTAATCTACCCTAAGGGAGGGGGCACCGCAGAGACACCCCCCAGGAAACTGATTGGCAGCTCTTGGGCACCACTGTGCAACAGTCTTCTGCTGACAGGTACCAGGATCCATAGATCTATATATACATCTTATGTGCTGCCTCCATGGGGGGATGTTATTTTAAGCCAGAGAGTAGTTAATAAAGGGTGGGGGGGGGGATTGTATTTCACAGAGGTTGTGTTGCAATGCAAAGCATTCACATGGAGGAGGCACTGACTGAGGTGCAAGGGCTGGGGTGAAAGGTGGGACTGGGGGGGGCTGTGCTGACAAGGGGGAGGGGGGGGGACTGTGTTACTTTACTTGTGTGACAATGTAACTACTATACAGTGAGAGGGAAGCCAATGTCTCCTGCAGAATATTACAGTGTGTGTGATGTGTTAGTCGTAGGAGTGGCTACATTTACTGTAATAACATGCAAAAAGTATTAGTAATATAATATACATGTGTGTATATATATATATATGTGTGTGTATATGTATATATATATATGTGTGTGTATATGTGTATATATATATATATATGTACATGTGCGTATATGTGTGTTTGTGAATATATTATATATGTTTGTGTATGTTTGTATATATGTGTGTGTATATATTTATATATATATATGTGTGTGTGTGTGTGTACATGTTTGTGTATATATATATATATATATATATATATATATGTGTGTGTGTGTTTGTGTGTATATATAAATATGTGTGTATATTTGTGTGAGTATATATATACATATATGTATATATGTGTGTGTGCTCATGTATGTATATTTAATTGTGTATAAATGTGTGTGTATGTATATATAATATATACTTGTGTGTATATAGGTATGTGTTTGTATATATTTGTGTGTATCTATATGTGTATATACAGTATATATATATATGTTTCTTTGTATATGTATATATATATATATATGTGTGTGTGTGTGTGTATGTATGTATATTTAATTGTGTGTATATATATATACAATATATGTGTGTGTGTTTATGTATATTATGTATATAAATATGTGTGTGTATGTTAGTGTATGTATATATAATATATATGCGTGTATGTGTATAACAATAAATATGAATGTGTTTGAATATATATGTATGTGTGTCTATGTGTGTATATACAGTATATGCGTGTGTTAATTTTGATTTAATTTTGTAATTTTAGTAATATATGAATTAGCAAAAAATTATTTAGTATAACTATCACACACTATTATTATATAAAGATATGATGATAATTAGGATTTTTACTATTTTATTTGGTACATACATTTTTAATCTTTTGGCAGAGATGATCATTTGGAGAGGTTTCTATGTATATGGTACTGAGCACTGTATCCATGCAGTTTAAAGGGATTTTCTTGTGTCACTAGAGGACCTTTAAGAGGCCAGATAAAAATTAAAGAAAATATACATTTTGCAGTATTTTACTGCTCCATTTTCTAATTCCATTGATCACTGAGCAGGAAGTGCAGACAATCATGTGACCACTGTAGCCAATCAGACGCCTCAGCGGTCACAGGTGATGTAACTGTTCTATCGCCACAATGGTCATGTGACCACCTGCACTTCCTGTCCGTCAGTGGCCATTCCATGCAATATTTTATGGGAGTATTTGCAAGTTTTTATTATTACATGTGGTATTTTTGTATTTCTATACATATTTCTTAGAGAATCTCTGCCAGGAAAGAGTTAACATAATTCTCTAGATTAAAAAGCAAATCCCCATCTCCAGTAAAAAAAAAAAAAAAAAAAAAAAAATGAACGCTGTTTGACTCCAAATATATTCTGCACTAGGCATCTCGTATGTTATGGAAAAATAGGGTGAACGCTTAGGGTAAAGGCATGGCAGAGCTGGAAAAAGTGAAACAGATGTCATATCCATCGAATGCTGAAAATCAGCGTGGGAAACAATGTTACCCTGAGCTAGGTTTTTCAATTCCCGTGGGATTAAGCCGTCCACTTTTGTAATCAACCATATAAAATCCAACTTCAATTTCCCAGCAAATACAAAAAATGCTTAATCCACGGTCACCTAAAAGATGTCCTCGGGTGCCCATATTACAGTTCCGTCCAAACTACGGGTAGGACCGTGCTGTGAAACGCCCAAAAACATTAGGCGTGAAGTGTAGAAACTAAGGAAGCTGTAGATGCCACTTAAAAACTAATTTGCATATACCCATTTAGGGTTAATATTTGAGGGGTCCCCGAAGGAGGACCCTCATCTATAAACTGGAGTCGAGATCATCTAAAACAAATGTTGTCCCAGTATGAACAGTACATAGACAACCAATTGGTTTAAATAGGGTGCAATACTTGTCTTTTCCTTTGGGGGCGCTGCAGGATAATTGAGCACAGATCAACGTTGACCTCTAGAGATCCCAACATTAAAGGAAGGTACAGTGAATATTAATAGCTTGAATCAAAAGTGTCCCTTGAAGCTCCTGGGCCCCAGTACTAAATCTCTAGGTCCTTCATTATCTCCTCCTGCTCCATGGTGCTCTATCAAAAAGGGGAGTGGCTTTGTGGGAAAACGGGAGCCAAAAATTATGACAACTTTGGGACATATTTCTGGCAGAAACCAAGAAATGGGAAGTCTAATAGTCTAAGACTTTAATCCAGCCCAGTTTAAGACTCATCCTGCCCAGTTTAAGATGGTCTAACCTAACTTTTAGATTTTATTTTTTAAAATTTTTCCTAAATATATTAAAACCGACCCAATGTATATAAACAATTTGGTGCATTAAAATGTACAACTCGTCCAGCAAAAATCAAGCCCTTCTCATGGCAAAATACATCACAGAAATGTTAAGGGCACAATTATACAGTCTTCCTTAAAGGCATCCTTAAAGGGTTAAATCTTCCTACCAGGCGTGACTCAGCTATAACCAGGCTCCTAGTAAGTAATTACCTTGGGGGGTTGTTATGAAGCTTCGACCAGGCAGTGTAGATGAATTATATACATTGTGGATATGCTCGGGTTTCAGAAGCAGACCCTATGTATGTATATGTTCCTGGAAGGCTCTCCACCAGGCCCGCAGTCCCGTAATTTCTACTACTGTATACATTTACTTTGCTGTGGTAGTGACAGGTGCCTGCAAAGTCTCCAGAGGTCTCTGGTGACTCACTGATCAGTATGGTTACTATTTACAAGGGTTGGGTGCACATGTTGGCCCAGGAAATAGAAACTAAGGGTCCACCCTCCACTGGAGGACCCACAATTTTCTCTTAGGCCCTGTCATGGTGGACAATCGTTACCATATGGAAATCAGATTGACGCTGGTCAATACATCTAGTCAAGAGCTGACCTGATCTAGTGCCAACTTAGGACCTTCTCCAGTTCGGAGAGTCGCTCCATAGGATCCTCCGTTGATCCTAGGGTTTAATCCAATTCTAAACGTCAAAGGTCTAGCAGAAGACAACCCTACTAAGAACTACATCCTAGGAATAGTCGAACCCCCCCAAAAAAATTATTTTGTGGGCTCAAGGCACACCAGTGTAAAACTGGTCCTATCATATCATATTCCCACTCTAGTGTCCCCTCACAACATATGCCCCATTTTGGGTCCATTAACCCCATATGCCAACTAGGTTCCCCTCACGTTTTTTTGTCCCACCACACCACATACCTCCTTAGAGCTCTCTAAGGACTTCTGCTTCTTACTTCTTTCCGATGCTGTGCATACAAGATCTCTGCATTTTGCCGCCTGAGGTGAGACACTCAACCTGACCCTGCTCCCAGCTCACTTGGCTTTGGAGCATTGTATGCCACTTAATATAACTTTACACCATTTGCCCCTTAGAGACCCTCACACCATATGCCCCATCACTCCATATGACCCCTTAGAGCTTCTACAGGACTCGTTTTTCTAGTTCTGCCCAATGCTGTTCCCTCAGGGTCTATGTATGCTTCCCCCCATGGGGCACATGCATTGGAGGATCCCAACTTTCTGCTAGGATAGGGCAGTTTGGTGAAGGTACAAGTGTAGCCCCTAACATGAGAATCTGCGTAGATTTCTTTACGTACACATTTATGGTCTCAGCTTCTGAATCCCATAAATCTAAATGATCAAATGGTCCACTTTAGGAAACACCTTCAATGTAACAAAAATATAAGATATAGATTTCAAGACGCTGAGAAGCCGTCATCTCGTCTGTGTATCAGATGACAAATGGGGCATATAAATATAAAATAGTGCACTTGGCTATAAAAAGGTTTCCGGTGCCATCTGGACACGGAAGGAAATGTAGATCAAAGTGTCCCTGGAGTTGTCACATGATACGGTTATGGGTTTTATTTAGTGTTGAGTCTTTAAAAATAGTAGTTGAGTTATGACCATCGTGTGCATCTAGCAAAGGCCTAAGGGTCATTGACCCATCAACCGATGGACCTCTCTCCTTCAAGGGACTGCTCAGTCAAACTTTCTGAGGTGACACGTAAAGGGCATCATACTTGGGTGAGGTATAATCATTATGTCCATGTATTACAAGCCTGAGCGTCATTGACCTATCAACCGATGGACCTCTCCTTCGAGGGACTGCTCAGTCAAACTTTCTGAGGTGACACATAAAGGGCATCATACTTGGGTGAGGTATAACCATTATGTCCATGTATTACAAGCCTGAGCATCATTGACCTATCAACCGATGGACCTCTCCTTCGAGGGACTGCTCAGTCAAACTTTTTGAGGTAACACGTACGGGAATCATAGTTGGGTGAGGTATAACCATTATGTCCATGTATTACAAGCCTGAGCGTCATTGACCTATCAACCGATGGACCTCTCTCCTTCGAGGGACTGCTCAGTCAAACTTTTTGAGGTGACACATAAAGGGCATCATAGTTGGGTGAGGTATAACCATTATGTCCATGTAGCAAAAGCCTAAGGGTCATTGACCTATCAACCGATGGACCTCACCGCTTCGAAGGACTGATCAGTCAAATTTTTAGAGGTGACACGTAAAGGGCATCGTAGTTGGGTGAGGTATAACCATTATGTCCATGTAGCACAAGCCTAAGGGTCACCGACTTATCAATCGATGGACCTCTCTCCTTCGAGGGACTGCTCAGTCAAACTTTTTGAGTTGACACATAAAGAGCATCATAGTTGGGTGAGGTATAACCATTATGTCCATATAGTACAAGCCTGAGCGTCATTGACCTATCAACCAACTGAACTCTCTCTTCGAGGGACTGCTCAGTTAAACTTTTTGGGGTGACATGTTATGGCCACTTTACATGAATGTCAATCCCCAAAGATTTTTTCCCTAAATCATAGTCAGCATGGTAGCAAGTTGAAGGATCTTCATTGTAAAAGTGTGTGTAGGTCCTTGAGGAACCATATCTGTCATGTTCCGCTCATTGCATATGGTGTTAATGGACCCAAAAGGGTGCGTATGTTGTGAGGGGACACTAAGTGGGCATATGATATGATAGGACCAGTGTTACACCAACGTTCCTTGAGACCACAAAATAAAAATTTTGGTGGGTATATTTATCTATACTTTTCCAGAATATTCTGATCCCTGAAGAGTGGGTCAATCTCCGAGGCCTAGTAGAATCATAATATATGATATGGGCACATTATGCAATGTCAAAAAGGGGGGTGACGAGGGGATAAAACAAACATTCTGTAACATAAAACGCTGTAGCTCTAATTATAGGCGATTCTAATGATCACATGGAGTCGTATTCATGGGATACAGCTTTTACTTCTAATGGTTTCCATGGAAACACACTCTAACTCCAGACAGGCATGGGCATGTGGGGAAGTCTTGTAGGCCTCGGCCTACCCTGGCAGCATGTATCGGCATCGCTCCCAAAAATTTCAGATAGTTACAAAGAGAACATATGGTTCGCTGTAGGAAAGATCCAATATTTCATGCAGAGGCGTGATGTGAGGCTACTGGACCCCAACACAAGATCTGAAACAGGCCCCCCACCATGTGCTACTTATATTACTAATGTCTGACACGGGGACTCATGGGCATCCTTGGTCCAGAAGCCGCTGTAATGCCCCCTACGGTTAATCCCACATATTAGGATATGATTTCCAAACATGCAAATATTGTCCACAACTGTGGGCAAGGCCACAAAATACCGGACCTAATCGGAGATGGCGCTCAAAAATACTGGCCACAATAGGGAATGGGGTTCAAAAATACTGATCACAATAGGGAACGAAACTCAAAATTGTCAGGCGCAATAGGGGGCGGGATTTTAAAATACGGCCCCCAATAGGGGAAGGGACTCAAAAATTCTAGTCATAATAGGGAACAGGACTTAAATTTGTTGGTCAAAATAGGGAATGGGAATCAAAAAGGGGGCAGGACTCAAAAATACGAGCCACAGTAGGGAATGGGACTTAAAAGTATCGGTCACAATAGGGGATAGCGCTCAAAATTGTCGGCCGCACTAAGGGGCAGAACTTAAAAAACCATCAACAATAGGTACCGGGACTTCAAAATTCCATCCACAATAAGGAACAGTACTCAAAGATACTGGGCAAATTCTGACTTACCAAAAGTGGGCAAATATTGGTCACTACTCAAAAATTGGGGACAGGGCTCAAAATTGTCAGCCACAATAGGGGACTTAAAAATACTACAATATTGAGCGTGAATCAATAGGGGACAGGACTCCAAAATACCGGCCACAATAGGGGACAGCACTCCAAAATACAGGTAACAATAGGGGGCAGGACTCCAAAATACCGGACACAATAGGGGACAGGACTCCAAAATTAAGGCCACAATAGAGGACAGGACTCCAAAGTACAGGCTACAATAGGGAACAGGACTCCAAAATACAGGCCTCAATAGGGGACAGGACTCCAAAATTACGGCCACAATAGGGAACAGGACTCCAAAATACCGGCCACAATATTGAACATGAATCAAAAATTCGGGCTTACCGAACCTGCAAATATTGGTTCGGAGACTCAAAAAATAAGAGCCACAAATAGGGGATGGGACTAAAAAATACTGGCAACAATAGGGGGCAATTTAATGGTATTATGAGGTTATGTAAAGTTTTATACTTCTTAAGGGATACATCTATGATCTTGGATGTGTCTGTGAAATCGTGACAACCCCCATTCCATCAAAATCCGCAGAACGGGGGGAACCCAGACCCCTCAACCCACTCCATTCTAGTAGGATAAAAAAAAGGGAAAACAATATGGGATTTTCTTTGGAATGTAAGCACTTCCGGCTTCCCATGTAAGCTGAGGATCCCTTTAATAACAAATTATGGCTTAAACAGCCCAGCGCAGTCATTACAAAGATGTGCAGTGAAACAGGTCAGCGCACAATCTACTTCATCACTTTCCTAATCCTAAAACAGCTTGATGTTTTATGCGGCGCGCTCATTCAGAGCTCGCGGACAGCGTAGTTTCAGTTTAAGCCCTCCGACTTCCGGATGGCGATTCCAATTGAATGTTTTGTGCTTGTGAGGATTAAACGCATAGTCAGTGGCAAATCACAGAAACATCTGTAGAAGCATCCTCCCTCCACCCAGGGCTAATCCACAGCGGGGGAAATAATGAATTAATTCTACATCTATCATGTGTTTTGTAGGCCGTGTCCTCTAAACGGTGTTATTGAGTGTCACTTTTTGAAAAAAAAAAATGTCAATGTGAGGACCCCTTTAAGAAAGAGTGGCTGCTATTCTGGTCAGTCAGGCATATCCATGTATTACATAGCCTGTCACCTCCCCTGGTTTATATGTTTCAGTAAATTCTTCTTTAAACCCCCATTCTGGATCATCTATGTTTTGCCGTTCCTCTGTTATTCCTCCAGGTGACTACATTGACAACTGGGTGTTATGATTTCCCAAGTTGAGAATTGTATCTCCTACAGAGGCCGACCTTGTAAGCACTAATTGGATAATGTTGAAACTGCAAAGAAATGTCACCAACTAGTCACACCCACTTGTCAGATTAACTCAAAAAAATTTCCAGGAAGAATAACAGAAACCCCTTTAAATAAAGTTCTGTGAAAAAAAATGTGTTTATTAAAATGACAGAACTGAGAATAAATAATCCAGATCCCTGGTTAATTCTTGGCATGGGAGCCTTTAATTTCCTGCATAAGTGTGTTCCATTAAACCGGTCCCATTATCATGATCAAAATTATAATTATCCTACCTGATCTGATTCCTGCCTCTCCCCTGATCAGTTTGGTGTTTGTTGTTTCAAAATCCGTCCAGCCGTTCAAAAGATATGGCCCCTAGAAATTTCTATGTGTACTAACGCACAGAGACACGCCCACGAGGAAAATAAATGGTTACATCCCCCTTGACTATGCACTAATTTGTATATAAACTTCCAAGGGCCATATCATTTGAACCGGTGGGTGGATTTTGAAAAAACAAATTCCAAATTGATCAGGAACACAGCGCTAATTATGTGAGCCATGTCAATCAGCATATTGTTTTGGGTGATAGTCCCCCTTTAAAGCTTTCCTAAGTAAAAATAGTTAGTTGTTGTATATGTATAATGATGCACAGTAGGACTCTGTGACCCTTTACATTCATAATTTATGACTCACTAGTATGACTTCACTAATCCCCTTGATCCCATTGTGTTTGAAGTAATAAGCAACCCCCTGGAATGTTAATGGATTTATCCTGACATCTTCCCTGTATAGAGACCCTGCCTGTTGACTACTGGAGATGGATATGTAGATCATATTCATCTACAACCGGTCTGAAGCCATTTGCCCTTTAAGTTCACATTAACCCACAACCAGTATACAAAAAAAAAAAAAAATCCTATCACCAAATGAATACAAAGGATCTTACATAATTTTAAATCTGTGTTCCATTAAACAGCAACCATCATCAAGATTAAAATGGTAAATAACCTACCCCATGATATTCCTGCCTCTCCCCTGATTAATTTGGTGTTCGCCTTTTCGAAATCCGTCCACCCGTTCAAAAGATATAACCCTGGGAAGTTTATAAGCAAAAACTAGCGCACAGAGACACGCCCACGAGGAAAATAAATGGTTACATCCCCCTTGATGAGGCGCTTATTTGTATATAAACTTCCAAGGGCCATATCTTTTGAACCGGTGGGCCGATTTTGAAAAAACAAACACCAAATTGATCAGGAACACAGCGCTAATTATGTGAGCCATGTCATTCAGCATATTCTTTTAGGTGATAACTCCCCTTTAAAGCTTTCCTAAGTAAAAATAACTAAAAATAGTTAGTTGCTGTATATGTATGTACATATATATGTATAGTGATGCTCAGGAGGACTCTGTGACTCTTTCCATTTATAATTTATGACTCACTCATATGACTTCACTAATCCCCTTGATCCCATTGTGTTTGAAGTAATAAGCGGCCCCCTGGAATGTTAATGGATTTATCCTTACATCTTCCCTGTATCTAGACCCTGACTGTTGACTAACATAGATCAAGAGTATAACAATGTTAACATTCTGCATTAACATTTTCTTAGCTTACCTTTTTCTGTTTCCTAAAGGGGTTGTCACAGATTTTCGGAATTTAAGGGGCGTGGCTTAGATCATATGCCCCTCCTTCCAAAGGAGTTATGCCCAAAGTATTGAGGCGCCCCTGTCTCTCTGTGAGTCAGGCCACTGTACTTTAAAGCGCAGAGTATTTCAGCAGAAGGTTATGAAGTAGATGGGGATGAATAAGCCCCCGTAGCTGATGGATAATAAATCTCATCCTAGAAATGATCAAAAGGGAATAAATTAGGATTGTGCAATCTGATGATTTATTAATGACAGCAGAGGATGACAATAACATTGGCGCTCTCGTCGCAGGCGGTAACAGGAACCTGTGGTTTCGTCTTCCTTCATTCTGTTCCTATCAATAAAACATTTAACGTTGGGCTGTGTATCCAAATTATACAAGTCTCCCGCAGCGGATGGGGTATTACTATTTACGGGGACAGAAGACTCGAGGTAGCCGGAGGGATCATATTACTAAATTTTAAAAAATGGAGTGGATTTGTTCCAGAAACAGCGCCACACTTGACCGCAGGTTGTGTGTGGTACTGCAGCTCAGTTACATTGAAATATACAGAGCTGAGCTTCAATGCCAGACACAACCTGTAAACATGCGTGGTGCTGTTTCTAGAGGAAGTTACCAAATTCTCCATATAATCGTGGTCTTTACTGCAATACCAGTTATAGCCACTTAGAAATGTATGGCACTGTGGTGGATGAGGAGCAATAAATACACAGTAATTGTCTGAATACGGTGGTTTCTTCAACGGATTTAGGTTGAGTTGTTAGGTCTCAGGATAAAGAATCATTTCCAAAGTCCTTTAAATCCCTTTAATACTGGATTCATTTGCATATGCGAATTATGATGATTAAAGGGGCCTGTTACCTCTAAAAAAATACATAACCTTGACCCATTTTGTAATCCGGAAACAACCCCTTTAAGGATGAGCACAGACACTGCAGTTTAGATCCCATTCATGTAAATTGGGTCTGACCTGCAGTAACCAGATCTGACCACTACACGGTGAACGGCGCTGTCTGCTTTCTGCTCCATCCTCGGTGTACCAGGCGCTGAGATTCATCTGATCTGTGGTGGGCACTGGGTGTCAGACCCCCATAAATCTGATGTTCTATAGATATTTTTAGCCCAGACCTCCCCTTTAAGGCTATGTTTGGCCATATGTAAGCTTGAATACCGTATACATACATAGATCTTGATCCCTTGATCTGACGTTGTTTGGCACATGCACAGAAGAGGAATCTGGGATAATGTACACAGCTCCTCTTCCCACTCAGTGTTTTGGAGGATAATATTACCAGAAGTCCCTCCATTTCCTCCTCTATGGTCTGTTAAAGGGATTGTCCGCTGTAGGCCATAGGGTCCAAGGGTCACACAAGAAATAAGTTGAGCACCCAGCTGCTGGGAACTACCAAGATTCACAGACAAAGCAAAGGTTTGAGATTCCTGCAGCACCCCCGCAGGGGAACTGAGGTATTACATGGTGTCCAGAGACATCTCCGGAGAGGGAGACACTATGGCCCACATGTAGGAAAGAGTTTGCGCCACTTTTGTGTCTGACTTTGCACTAGAAAGAAAGTACAAACTGTGGTGAAGACCGGGCACCAGTTCTGATGAATCTGGCGCCCCCTGCACACTACACAGGTAACTGCACACAGTACAGATCGGACCAGTTCTGATAAATGTGGCCCCATGTGCAGCTTCTGGTTCTCCTCCTTGTTGATGGCTCCTGAATCTCCCTGTGATTTCCCTGTGTACACTACTAACAGCCCTGTGTACAGCAATGTCACAAGTACCTGGACCCAAACACAATCATCCTGCACATAATGTTACAGGTCTACAGTATAACATCACCCCGGGGAGCCTGAGGGAGGGGAAACAAGGGAGACGCCTCTATCTCATATCTATCTATCTATCTATCTATCTATCTCATATCTACAATATATACTCGAGTATAAGCCGAGACCCCTAATTTTAACACAAAAAACTGGAAAAACCTAATGACTCTAGTATAAGCCTAGGGTGGGAAATGCATTGGTCACAACCCCAGTATACAGCCAGCAAGCCCCCTGTAGTATATAGCCAGCCTCCACCCTGTAGTATATAGCCTGCCAGCCCCCTGTAGTATATAGCCTGCCCGCCCCCTGTAGTATATAGCCTGCCAGCCCCTGTAATATATAGCCTGCCAGCCCCTGTAGTATATAGCCTGCCAGCCCCCTGTAGTATATAGCCTGCCCGCCCCCTGTAGTATATAGCCTGCCAGCCCCTGTAGTATATAGCCTGCCAGCCCCTGTAGTATATAGCCTGCCAGCCCCCATGTAGTATATAGCCTGCCAGCCCCCTGTAGTATATAGCTTGGCAGCCCCCTGTAGTATATAGCCAGGAAGCCCCCTGTAGTATATTGCCTGCCAGCACCTCTAGTATATAGCCTGCCAGCCCCCTGTAGTATATAGCCTGCCAGCCCCTTTAGTATATAGCCTGCCAGCCCCCTGTAGTATATAGCCTACCAACCCCTGTAGTATATAGCCACCAGCCCCCTGTAGTGTATAGCCTGCCATCCCCCTGTATTATATAGCCTGCCATCCCCCTGTAGTATATAGCCTGCCAACCCCTGTAGTACATAGCCTGCCATCCCCCTGTATTATATAGCCTGCCATCCCCCTGTATTATATAGCCTGCCATCCCCCTGTAGTACATAGCCTGCCATCCCCCTGTAGTATATAGCCTGCCAACCCCTGTAGTACATAGCCTGCCATCCCCCTGTATTATATAGCCTGCCATCCCCCTGTATTATATAGCCTGTCATCCCCCTGTAGTATATAGCCCGCCAGCCCCCTGTAGTATATAGCCTGCCAGCCCCTGTAGTATATAGCCTGCCAGCCCCCCTGTAGTATAAAGCCTGCCAGCCCCCCTGTAGTATAAAGCCTGCCAGCCCCCTGTAGTATATATCCTGCCAGCCCCTGTAGTATATAGCCTGCCAGCCCCCCTGTAGTATAAAGCCTGCCAGCCCCCTGTAGTATATAGCCTGCCAGCCCCCTGTAGTATATAGCCTGCCAGCCCCCTGTAGTATATAGCCTGCCAGCCCGGAAACAGGTGTACAAGCCGTGATTTAGTCTCAATTCCCAATGCAAAGCCAGGTACAGCGACTTCTACGCCGGTTGGGCTGGGAGGGGGCGGTGTCGGACTGTGCAGTGGGCCGGTGCAAGGTGTTCCTGCCCCGCACCTGTGCACTGCCCGTAGCCTGTACCTGTTCAGGTAAAGGTTATGGTGCAGACCCGGAGTAGAAGTGCCCTAGCGGCTCAGCACCTGGATTTGCCAGGAGGCCGGAGTAGGGAGGCAGGGCACCACCAGCTCAGATATAACATGAGGCCGGATCCTCCCAATAAACCCTGCTGGTGACAGAGGGCAGGGATTGCGTCGTACATTGGGGCACTGTGCGCCTTGTCTAGTGTCAGGGGGTCACAGGATCAGCTCTGGTCAATCTGTGGCCTCAGTGGACCACACGACATTAGGACACTGATTGGCCGAAGCAGATCCGACCTCGCCATCAACACTGGTACCGGATCAGGGGAAGTACACTGGCCTGGAAAACCCCATTAAGGCTCTTTGGGGGCGTGGCTTAACATTTGTTGGGGTGCATTATGGCTCTACGTGCAGAACTTTTATCCCACTTCCGTATCTTCTGTAGGTAAGGGGATAAGCCTCCGCAGGACCCCCGCGCCTCCCCATATTTATGTCCCAGACTACAGGTGCACAGTCCCGGTCACACTATCCTCACCCCCCTGCGCCCGGGGGGAGGTTACACCGTCATTAAAATAGTTTTTATAATCCTGTTTACCCTTAAACACAGAGTTAAAATAATCCGTGTTGTTTCCCGTGTCATGTGTCAGCCATGACTGATGTATTCCTGGCATCAACATAAAAAATACCGCCAAGCGGCGTCACGTAGGATGAAAAATACTGCACCCCTATTTCTCGTTCTCATTGGGTGCCATCGATCATGTGTCATCATAACCAAAGAAAAAGATCTTAAAGGGGAGGTAAAGGGACTTTAAGGCATAGTGAGATAACTAGCTGACCATAAAGAGGGGTCCCCTGAATCCCCAAATCCATGGAACAAGCAACTGGTTCCAGTGGGTCAAAGTCCATCGGCAAGTCTTCCCCAATCCTGCGTATAAAGGGTTAACTTGAAATTCTCCTTACACTTTAATAGCTATTCCTTCTGACCCACCGAAACACATGCACACTCGGCTCAGCCATTATGTGCTGTGAACCCCCTAATCCATGGGACAACTGGCTGCGTACGTGATATCAGTGGGGGTCAGGCTCCATCAGTAAGTAACCCCCATCCTGCGCTGAAAGGGTTAACTTGAAATTCCCCTTACACTTTAATAGCTATTCCTTCTGACCCACCCATACACATGCACACTTGGTTCACCCCCTAATCAATGTAACAACTGACATCACATGTGATACCAGGTGCCATCAGTAAGTAACCCCCATCCTGCACTGAAGGGTTACCCCCTTACACTTAAACAGCTATTCCTCCTGACCCCCGCACAGGCACACGCACACTCAGCTCAGCCGTTGTACATGCATTCTCAATGGGAAGATAAATCCCATACAGCATCAGATGAGACTCAGGCCACTCCCTATTGGACACAAACAACTTTCATCCAGGAGCTGATTTGGTATTTCTTTGACCCCTTTAAGAGGTTCATAGATCATTGCGGACCCCACTGACCACAAGAGCGCGTGCTTTGCCCCTCCAAACGCTGCTGATACATGGATGCAAGTTACCTGCATCACTTACTGGAGTCTGAGAGTGCTCGTCCTTCTGTTCCTCCACCATGCTTTACACTGCAGCTCTGCTCCTGCACCTAAATGTACAAAAAAGCCAAGTATTAGGTCATTGATGGAGATAAAGTGGGACAAATTAGCCCCAGAGAAGACTATGATGGGGTCCCCAAGTTTCTTACTTAATTATAGATAGATTAAGGAGAACCATGGAGCCATGGTTAAAGGGGCGTGTAGATGGCCCCCAGTTGAGCATCAGTATTGGGTGTGCAGAGTTGCTGGTCAGGGGGGCCGTTACATAAATGGACACTAGTGGATTTGTCTCTATAACCGATTGCGCATTGGGCCCCATGATTTTAAAGTTACACCTCTGGGCATGTGGCTGCCATATTTAAAGGGGCAGCCATCGTTTCGTACTATATCAGGGCAGTTCATGGGTATATAGGAGGTCATGTTATGACTAAATAATACAGTATCATAGAGTATTAAGGGGGTATGTGCCACTCAACAGGTGCCCGTCCCTTTAAGAGGCACCTTATTTTAAGTATATTATGTTAATCAGATATTTTCAGCTCATGTTATGATTATAAATTATTAGATCCCGGTTTTATATCCAAATAATAATCCGAATAAAAATAATGATTCATAGAGATACAGGTAATAACATCATCCGATGCCAGGAAGCTTCTATCCAGCGATGATATCATGTAATAAATATGGAAACTCTCTGCTGCCCTCTGCTGGTAAATAGTGAGAATCACAGGATGATTTAAAGGGGAACTCTACGAAAAGTTGAGATCCCTAATTAAGTTATAGATCTATAGTTTGAAGACATTTTAGAAGAAATCCATTTTTTGGGGGGAGGATTTATCAATTTCCCAAATATCTCATATTTTATAATCAGTATTGAGCATTATTAAAGGGGTCCTCCCGACGTTAAAAAACATGGCTGCTTTTTCCAAAAACAGAGCCACACCTGACCGTGGGTAGCGTGTGGTATGGCAACCAAGCTCCATTCATTTCTATATAGCTGCAATACCGGCACAAACCATGGTCAGGGGTGGCGCTGTTTTTGGAAGAAAGCAGTTTTTCAACCTTGGGAGAACCCCTTTAAGTCTCACACTCCTAATGGGTGATATTCCTCCATTTTCATCACCATCCGCTCACTGGAGCGAGATATGTGTTGATAAATTTAGTTTAATAAAGTTACATTTGTTGAATTTGCTGGACATCAGCTTGTGATTGGCTGCAGTGGTCACATGTCCCTGTGTCCTGCCTCCTCTAAAGGATCCTGGGTACCGGAGGCCACCTATGATGAATCTGTAGCAGTAGTGAATTTACCTAGGCAGCGACAGTGGGTCATGAAGACCCTCAGGGGGGCAGAGACTCTAGGAGCACCTGTCTCATGTGCTTTCCCTATAGCACAGTGCTGAGCAGGGGAGGAGTCATCCTCTGGTTGTCCGTCCCCAGCAGAGCCTGTGTGGCAGGCCATGGTCATTATCTACAGAAGTTTCTTTATATGTGAGCTGAAGCCTGTAAAACAAAAGAAACAACAATGTCAGCTACTACAGAAGAAGGGGAGAAATTTAAAGGACATGCACATTACCTTTCTTGGGGGTCCGGCTGTGTTTTCCTCTCTTTTCTGCCAGTTAGACTGTTCACATTAGGCTTTGCAGATATATTGTGGCTCCGACTCAGGGAAAGCAAAAACCTGGAGCTCCCTCCCTTAATAAGTGGGCTGATTACAAACAGGACTGTACACTCTACCCCCTCCCTGTGTGACTGTATGATGGCTGCACAGTACACTCTACCCCCTCCCTGAGTGACTGTATGATATCTGCACAGTACACTCTACCCCCTCCCTGTATGACTGTATGATAGCTGCACAGTTCTCTCTACCCCTTCCCTGTATGACTGTATGATGGCTGCACAGTGCACTCTACCCCCTCCCTGTATGACTGTATGATGGCTGCACAGTTCTCTCTACCCTCTCTCTGTATGACTGTATGATGGCTGCACAGTGCACTCTACCCCCTCCATGTATGACTGTATGATGGCTGCACAGTGCATTCTACCCCCTCTCTGCATGACTGTATGATGGCTGCACAGTGCACTCTACCCCCTCCCTGTATAACTGTATGATGGCTGCACAGTGCACTCTACCCCCTCCATGTATGACTGTATAATAGCTGCACAGTGCGCTCTACCCCCTCCCTGTATGGCTGTATGATGGCTGCACAGTGCACTCTACCCCCTCCCAGTATGGCTGTATGATGGCTGCACAGTGCACTATACCTCCTCCCTGTATAACTGTAAAATGGCTGCACAGTTCTCTCTACCCCTTCCCTGTATGACTGTATGATGGCTGCACAGTGAACTATACCTCCTCCCTGTATAACTGTAAAATGGCTGCACAGTTCTCTCTACCCCCTCTCTGTATGACTGTATGATGGCTGCACAGTGCACTCTACCCCTCCCTGTATGACTGTATGATGGCTGCACAGTGCACTTTACCCCCTCCCTGTATGACTGTATGATGGCTGCACGTTGCACTCTGCCCCCTCCATGTATGACTGTATGATGGCTGCACAGTGCATTCTACCCCCTCCCTGTATGACTGTATGATGGCTGCACAGTGCGTTCTACCCCCTCCCTGTATGACTGTATGATGGCTGCACAGTACACTCTACCCCCTCCCTGTATGAGTGTATGCTGGATGCACAGTGCACTCTACTCCTTCCCTGTATGACTATACGATGGCTGCACAGTTCTCTCTACCCCTTCCCTGTATGACTGTATGATGGCTGCACAGTGCACTCTACCTCCTCCCTGTCTGACTATATGATGGCTGCACAGTGCACTCTACCCACTCCCTGTATGACTATATGATGACTGCACAGTGCACTCTACCCACTCCCTGTATGATGGCTGCACAGTGCACTCTAACTTCTCTCTGTATGACTGTATGATGGCTGCACAGTGCACTTTACCTCCTCCCTGTATGACCTTATGATGGCTGCACAGTGCACTCTACCCTCTCTCTGAATGACTATAAGATGGCTGCTCAGTTCTCTTTACCCCCTCCCTGTACAACTGTATGATGGCTGCACAGTGAACTATACCTCCTCCCTGTATAACTGTAAAATGGCTGCACAGTTCTCTCTACCCCCTCTCTGTATGACTGTATGATGGCTGCACAGTGCACTCTACCCCTCCCTGTATGACTGTATGATGGCTGCACAGTGCACTTTACCCCCTCCCTGTATGACTGTATGATGGCTGCACGTTGCACTCTGCCCCCTCCATGTATGACTGTATGATGGCTGCACAGTGCATTCTACCCCCTCCCTGTATGACTGTATGATGGCTGCACAGTGCGTTCTACCCCCTCCCTGTATGACTGTATGATGGCTGCACAGTACACTCTACCCCCTCCCTGTATGAGTGTATGCTGGATGCACAGTGCACTCTACTCCTTCCCTGTATGACTATACGATGGCTGCACAGTTCTCTCTACCCCTTCCCTGTATGACTGTATGATGGCTGCACAGTACACTCTACCTCCTCCCTGTCTGACTATATGATGGCTGCACAGTGCACTCTACCCACTCCCTGTATGACTATATGATGACTGCACAGTGCACTCTACCCACTCCCTGTATGATGGCTGCACAGTGCACTCTAACTTCTCTCTGTATGACTGTATGATGGCTGCACAGTGCACTTTACCTCCTCCCTGTATGACCTTATGATGGCTGCACAGTGCACTCTACCCTCTCTCTGAATGACTATAAGATGGCTGCTCAGTTCTCTTTACCCCCTCCCTGTACAACTGTATGATGGCTGCACAGTGAACTATACCTCCTCCCTGTATAACTGTAAAATGGCTGCACAGTTCTCTCTACCCCCTCTCTGTATGACTGTATGATGGCTGCACAGTGCACTCTACCCCTCCCTGTATGACTGTATGATGGCTGCACAGTGCACTTTACCCCCTCCCTGTATGACTGTATGATGGCTGAACGTTGCACTCTGCCCCCTCCATGTATGACTGTATGATGGCTGCACAGTGCATTCTACCCCCTCCCTGTATGACTGTATGATGGCTGCACAGTGCGTTCTACCCCCTCCCTGTATGACTGTATGATGGCTGCACAGTACACTCTACCCCCTCCCTGTATGAGTGTATGCTGGATGCACAGTGCACTCTACTCCTTCCCTGTATGACTATACGATGGCTGCACAGTTCTCTCTACCCCTTCCCTGTATGACTGTATGATGGCTGCACAGTACACTCTACCTCCTCCCTGTCTGACTATATGATGGCTGCACAGTGCACTCTACCCACTCCCTGTATGACTATATGATGACTGCACAGTGCACTCTACCCACTCCCTGTATGATGGCTGCACAGTGCACTCTAACTTCTCTCTGTATGACTGTATGATGGCTGCACAGTGCACTTTACCTCCTCCCTGTATGACCTTATGATGGCTGCACAGTGCACTCTACCCTCTCTCTGAATGACTATATGATGGCTGCTCAGTTCTCTTTACCCCCTCCCTGTACAACTGTATGATGGCTGCACAGTGCTCTCTACCCCCTCCCTGTATGACTGTAAAATGGCTGCACAGTGCACTCTACCCCCTCTCTATATGACTGTATGATGGATGCACAGTGCACTCTACTCCTTCCCTGTATGACTGTATGATGGCTGCACTGTTCTCTCTACCCCCTCCCTGTATGACTGTATAATGGCTGCACAGTTCTCTCTACCCCATCCCTGTATAGCTGCATGATGGCTGTACACTGCACTCTACCCCCTCCTTGTATAACTGTATGATGGCTGCACAGGGCACTCTACCCCCTCCCTGTATGACTATATGATGGCTGCACAGTGCACTCTACCCACTCCCTGTATGACTGTATGTTGGCTGCACAGTGCACTCTACCCCCTCCCTGTATGACTATATGATGGCTGCACAGTGCACTCTACCCACTCCCTGTGTGACTGTATGTTGGCTGCACAGTGCACTCTACCCCCTCTCTGTATGACTGCATGATGGCTGCACAGTGCACTCTACCTCCTCCCTGTATGACTGTATGATGGCTGCCCAGTGCACTCTACCCTCTCTCTGTATGACTGTATGATGGCTGCACAGTGCTTTCAACCCCCTCCCTGTATGACTGTAAGATGGCTGCACAGTGCATTCTACCCCCTCTCTGTATGACTGTATGATGGCTGCACAGTGCATTCTACCCCCTCCCTGTATGACTGTATAATGGCTGCACAGTTCTCTCTACCCCCTCCCTGTATGGCTGTATGATGGCTGCACAGTGCACTCTACCCCTCCCTGTATGATGGCTGCACAGTGCACTCTACCCCCTCCCTGTATGACTGTATGATGGCTGCACGTTGCACTCTGCCCCCTCCCTGTATGACTGTATGATGGCTGCACAGTGTGTTCTACCCCCTCTCTGTATGACTGTATGATGGCTACACAGTGCACTCTACCTCCTCCCTGTATAACTGTATGATGGCTGCACAGTGCATTCTACCCCCTCCCTGTATGACTGTATGATGGCTGCACAGTACACTCTACCCCCTCCCTGTATGACTGTATGATGGATGCACAGTGCACTCTACTCCTTCCCTGTATGACTGTATGATGGCTGCACAGTTCTCTCTACCCCCTCCCTGTATGACTGTATGATGGCTGCACAGTTCTCTCTACCCCCTCCCTGTATGACTGTATGATGGCTGCACAGTACACTCTACCCCCTCCCTGTATGACTGTATGTTGGATGCAAAGTGCACTCTACTCCTTCCCTGTATGACTGTATGATGGCTGCACAGTTCTCTCTACCCCCTCCCTGTATGACTGTATGATGGCTGCACAGTGCACTTTACCCCCTCCCGGTATGACTGTATGATGGCTGCACAGTGCACTCTACCTCCGCCCTGTATAACTGTAAAATGGCTGCACAGTGCACTCTACCCCCTCCCTGTATGACTATATGATGGCTGCACAGTGCACTCTACCCCTCCCTGTATGACTGTATGATGGCTGCACAGTGCACTCTACCCACTCCCTGTATGATGGTTGCACAGTGCACTCTACCCCCTCTCTGTATGACTGTATGATGGCTGCACAGTGCACTTTACCTCCTCCCTGTATGACTATGTGATGGCTGCACAGTGCACTCTACCCCCTCTCTAAATGACTGTATGATGGCTGCTCAGTTCTCTTTACCTCCTCCCTGTACAACTGTATGATGGCTGCACAGTGCACTCTACCTCCTCCCTGTATGACTGTATGATGGCTGCACAGTGCTCTCTACCACCTCCCTGTATGACTGTAAGATGGCTGCACAGTGCACTCTACCCCCTCCCTGTATGACTATATGATGGCTGGACAGTGCACTCTACCCCCTCCCTGTATGACTATATGATGGCTGCACAGTGCACTCTACCCACTCCCTGTATGACTGTATGATGGCTGCACAGTGCACTCTACCCTCTCCCAGTATGGCTGTATGATGGCTGCACAGTGCACTATACCTCCTCCCTGTATAACTGTAAAATGGCTGCACAGTTCTCTCTACCCCTTCCCTGTATGACTGTATGATGGCCGCATAGTGCACTCTACCTCCTCCCTGTATGACTATATGATGGCTGCACAGTGCACTCTACCCACTCCCTGTATGATGGCTGCACAGTGCACTCTAACTCCTCTCTGTATGACTGTATGATGGCTGCACAGTGCACTTTACCTCCTCCCTGTATGACTTTATGATGGCTGCACAGTGCACTCTACCCCCTCTCTGAATGACTATATGATGGCTGCTCAGTTATCTTTACCCCCTCCCTGTACAACTGTATGATGGCTGCACAATGCTCTCTACCCCCTCCCTGTATGACTGTAAAATGGCTGCACAGTGCACAATACCCCCTCTCTATATGACTGTATGATGGATGCACAGTGCACTCTTCTCCTTCCCTGTATGACTGTATGATGGCTGCACTGTTCTCTCTACCCCCTCCCTGTATGACTGTATAATGGCTGCACAGTTCTCTGTACCCCATCCCTGTATGGCTGCATGATGGCTGCACACTGCACTCTACCTCCTCCCTGTATGACTATATGATGGCTGCACAGTGCACTCTACCCCCTCCCTGTATGACTATATGATGGCTGCACAGTGCACTCTACCCCCTCTCTGTATGACTGTATGATGGCTGCACAGTGCACTCTACCCCCTCCCTGTATGACTATATGATGGCTGCACAGTGCACTCTACCCACTCCCTGTATGACTGTATGATGGCTGCACAGTGCACTCTACCCACTCCCTGTATGACTGTATGATGGCTGCACAGTGCACTCTACCCCCTCTCTGTATGACTGCATGATGGCTGCACAGTGCACTCTACCCTCTCTCTGAAAGACTGTATGATGGCTTCTCAGTTCTCTTTACCCCCTCCCTGTACAACTGTATGATGGCTGCACAGTGCACTCTACCCCCTCTCTGTATGACTGTATGATGGCTGCACAGTGCATTCTACCCCCTCTCTGTATGACTGTATGATGGCTGCACAGTGCATTCTACCCCCTCCCTATATGACTGTATGATGGCTGCACAGTGCACTCTACCCCCTCCCTGTATGACTGTTTGATGGCTGCACAGTGCATTCTACCCCCTCTCTGTATGACTGTATGATGGCTGCACAGTGCATTCTACCCCCTCCCTGTATGACTGTAAAATGGCTGCACAGTGCACAATACCCCCTCTCTATATGACTGTATGATGGATGCACAGTGCACTCTTCTCCTTCCCTGTATGACTGTATGAAGGCTGCACTGTTCTCTCTACCCCCTCCCTGTATGACTGTATAATGGCTGCACAGTTCTCTGTACCCCATCCCTGTATGGCTGCATGATGGCTGCACACTGCACTCTACCTCCTCCCTGTATGACTATATGATGGCTGCACAGTGCACTCTACCCCCTCCCTGTATGACTATATGATGGCTGCACAGTGCACTCTACCCCCTCTCTGTATGACTGTATGATGGCTGCACAGTGCACTCTACCCCCTCCCTGTATGACTATATGATGGCTGCACAGTGCACTCTACCCACTCCCTGTATGACTGTATTATGGCTGCACAGTGCACTCTACCCACTCCCTGTATGACTGTATGATGGCTGCACAGTGCACTCTACCCCCTCTCTGTATGACTGCATGATGGCTGCACAGTGCACTCTACCCTCTCTCTGAAAGACTGTATGATGGCTTCTCAGTTCTCTTTACCCCCTCCCTGTACAACTGTATGATGGCTGCACAGTGCACTCTACCCCCTCTCTGTATGACTGTATGATGGCTGCACAGTGCATTCTACCCCCTCTCTGTATGACTGTATGATGGCTGCACAGTGCATTCTACCCCCTCCCTATATGACTGTATGATGGCTGCACAGTGCACTCTACCCCCTCCCTGTATGACTGTTTGATGGCTGCACAGTGCATTCTACCCCCTCTCTGTATGACTATATGATGGCTGCACAGTGCATTCTACCCCCTCCCTGTATGACTGTATGATGGCTGCACAGTGCACTCTACCCCCTCCCTGTATGACTGTTTGATGGCTGCACAGTTCTCTCTACCCCCTCCCTGTATGGCTGTATGATGGCTGCACAGTACACTCTACCCCTCCCTGTATGACTGTATGATGGCTGCACAGTGCAATCTACCCCCTCCCTGTATGACTGTATGATGGCTGCACAGTGCACTCTACCTCCTCCCTATATAACTGTAAAATGGCTGCACAGTGCACTCTACCCCCTCTCTGAATGACTCTATGATGGCTGCACAGTGCTCTCTACCACCTCCCTGTATGACTGTAAGATGGCTGCACAGTGCACTCTACCCCCTCCCTGTATGACTATATGATGGCTGCACAGTGCACTCTACCCACTCCCTGTATGACTGTATGATGGCTGCACAGTGCACTCTACCCCCTCCCTGTATGGCTGTATGATGGCTGCACAGTGCACTATACCTCCTCCCCGTATAACTGTAAAATGGCTGCACAGTGCACTCTACTCCTTCCCTGTATGACTGTATGATGGCTGCACAGTTCTCTCTACCCCCTCCCTGTATGACTGTATGATGGCTGCACAGTGCAGTCTACCCCCTCCCTGTATGGCTGTATGATGGCTGTACAGTGCACTATACCTCATCCCTGTATAACTGTAAAATGGCTGCACAGTGCACTCTACTCCTTCCCTGTATGACTGTATGATGGCTGCACAGTTCTCTCTACCCCCTCCCTGTATGACTGTATGATGGCTGCACAGTGCACTCTACCCCCTCCCTGTATGGCTGTATGATGGCTGCACAGTGCACTATACCTCCTCCCTGTATAACTGTAAAATGGCTGCACAGTGCACTTTACCCCCTCCCTGTATGACTATATGATGGCTGCACAGTGCACTCTACCCAATCCCTGTATGACTGTATTATGGCTGCACAGTGCACTCTACCCCCTCTCTGAATGACTGTATGATGGCTGCTCAGTTCTCTTTACTCCCTCCCTGTACAACTGTATGATGGCTGCACAGTGCTCTCTACCCCCTCCCTGTATGACTGTAGGATGGCTGCACAGTGCACTCTACCCCTCTCTGTATGACTGTATGATGGATGCACTGTGCACTCTACTCCTTCCATGTATGACTGTATGATGGCTGCACTGTTCTCTCTACCCCCTCCCTGTATGACTGTATGATGGCTGCACAGTTCTCTCTACCCATTCCCTGTATGGCTGCATGATGGCTGCACACTGCACTCTACCTCCTCCCTATATAACTGTATGATGGCTGCACAGTGCACTCTACCCCCTCCCTGTATGACTATATGATGGCTTCACAGTGCACTTTACCCACTCCCTGTATGACTGTATGATGGCTGCACAGTGCACTCTACCCCCTCTCTGTATGACTGCATGATGGCTGCACAGTGCACTCTACCACTTCCCTGTATGACTGTATGATGACTGCCCAGTGCACTTTACCCTCTCTCTGAAAGACTGTATGATGGCTTCTCAGTTCTCTTTACCCCCTCCCTGTACAACTGTATGATGGCTGCACAGTGCACTCTACCCCCTCTCTGAATGACTGTATGATGGCTGCACAGTTCTCTCTACCCCCTCCCTGTATGACTGTATGATGGCTGCACAGTGCACTCTACCTCCTCCCTGTATAACTGTATGATGGATGCACAGTGCACTGTACCTCCTCCCTTTATGACTATAAGATGGCTGCACAGTGCACTCTACCCACTCCCTGTATGATGGCTGCACAGTGCACTCTACCCCCTCTCTGTATGACTGTATGATGGCTGCACAGTGCACTCTACCTCCTCCCTGTATGGTTGTATAATAGCTGCACAGTGCGCTCTACCCCCTCCCTGTATGACTGTATGATAGCTGCACAGTGCACTCTACCCCTTTTCTGAATGACTGTATGATGGCTGCTCAGTTCTCTTTACCCCCTCCCTGTATGACTGTATGTTGGCTGCACAGTGCACTCTACCCCCTCTCTTAATGACTGTTTGATGGCTGCACAGTGCACTCTACCCCCTCCCTGTATGACTCTATGATGGCTGCACAGTGCACTCTACCCTCTCTCTGAATGACTGTATGATGGCTGCACAGTTCCCTCTACCCCTTCCCTGTATGACTGTATGATGGCTGCACAGTTCTCTCTACCCCCTCCCTGTACAACTGTATGATGGCTGCACAGTGCTCTCCACCCCCTCCCTGTATGACTGTAAGATGGCTGCACAGTGCACTCTACCTCCTCCCTGTATAACTGTAAAATGGCTGCACAGTGCACTCTACTCCTTCCCTGTATGACTGTATCATGGCTGCACAGTGCTCTCTACCCCCTCCCTGTATGATTTTATGATGGCTGCACAGTGCACTCTACCTCCTCCCTGTATGACTGTATGATGGCTACACAGTACACTCTACCCCCTCCCTGTATGACTGTATGATGGCTGCACAGTGCACTCTACCTCCTCCCTGTATGACTGTATGATGGATGCACAGTGCACTCTACTCCTTCCCTGTATGACTGTATGATGGCTGCACAGTGCACTCTACCTCCTCCCTGTATGACTGTATGATGGCTGCACAGTACACTCTACCCCCTCCCTGTATGACTGTATCATGGCTGCACAGTGCTCTCTACCCCCTCCCTGTATGATTTTATGATGGCTGCACAGTGCACTCTACCTCCTCCCTGTATGACTGTATGATGGCTGCACAGTACACTCTACCCCCTCCCTGTATGACTGTATGATGGCTGCACAGGTCACTCTACCCCCTCCCTGTATGACTGTATGATGGATGCACAGTGCACTCTACTCCTTCCCTGTATGACTGTATGATGGCTGCACAGTGCACTCTACCTCCTCCCTGTATGACTGTATGATGGCTGCACAGTACACTCTACCCCCTCCCTGTATGACTGTATCATGGCTGCACAGTGCTCTCTACCCCCTCCCTGTATGATTTTATGATGGCTGCACAGTGCACTCTACCTCCTCCCTGTATGACTGTATGATGGCTGCACAGTACACTCTACCCCCTCCCTGTATGACTGTATGATGGCTGCACAGTGCACTCTACCCCCTCCCTGTATGACTGTATGATGGATGCACAGTGCACTCTACTCCTTCCCTGTATGACTGTATGATGGCTGCACAGTGCTCTCTACCCTCTCCCTGTATGAATGTATGATGGCTGCACAGTTCTCTCTACCCCCTCCCTGTATGACTGTATGATAGCTGCACAGTGCACTCTACCTCCTCCCTGTATAACTGTATGATGGATGCACAGTGCACTCTACCCCCTCTCTGAATGACTGTATGATGGCTGCAAAGTGCACTCTACCCCCTCTCTGAATGACTGTATGATGGCTGCAAAGTGCACTCTACCCCCTCCATTTATGACTGTATGATGGCTGTACAGTGCACCCTACCCCCTCCCTGTATGACTGTATGATGGCTGCACAGTGCACTTTACCCCCTCCCTGTATGACTGTATGATGGCTGCACAGTGCGCTCTACCCCCTCCTTGTATGACTGTATGATGGCTGCACAGTGCACTCTACTTCCTCCCTGTATGACTGTATGATCGCTGCACAGTGCACTCTACCCCCTCTCTGTATGACTGTATGATCGCTGCACAGTGCACTTTACCCCCTCCCTGTATAACTGTATGATGACTGCACAGTGCACTCTACCCCCTCCCTGTATGACTGTATGATGGATGCACATTGCACTCTGCCCCCGCTCGATATGACTGTGTGATGGCTGCAAAGTACACTCTGCCCCCTCCCTGTATAACTGTATGATGACTGCACAGTACTATCTACCCCCTCCCTGTATGACTGTATGATGGCTGCACAGTACACTCTGCCGCCTCCCTGTATGACTGTATGATGGCTGCACAGTACACTCTGCCCCCTCCCTGTATAACTGTATAATGGCTGCACATTGCACTCTGCCCCCGCTCGATATGACTGTGTGATGGCTGCAAAGTACACTCTGCCCCCTCCCTGTATAACTGTATGATGACTGCACAGTACTATCTACCCCCTCCCTGTATAACTGTATGATGGCTGCACAGTACACTCTGCCGCCTCCCTGTATGACTGTATGATGGCTGCACAGTACACTCTGCCGCCTCCCTGTATGACTGTGTGATGACTGCACAGTACTCTCTACCCCCTCCCTGTATAACAGTATGATGGCTGCACAGTGCACTCTGCCGCCTCCCTGTATGACTGTATGATGGCTGCACAGTACACTCTGCCGCCTCCCTGTATGACTGTGTGATGGCTGCAAAGTACACTCTGCCCCCTCCCTGTATAACTGTATGATGACTGCACAGTACTCTCTACCCCCTCCCTGTATGACTGTATGATGGCTGCACAGTACACTCTGCCGCCTCCCTGTATGACTGTATAATGGCTGCACAGTGCACTCTGCCCCCTCCCTGTATAACTGTATGATGACTAACCAGTACTCTCTACTCCTTCCGTGTGTGACTCTATAATGGCTGCACAGTGCGCTCTACCCCCTCCCTGTATGACTGTATGATGGCTGCACAGTGCACTCTACCCCCTCCCTCTATGACTGTATGATGGCTGCACATTGCACGCTACCCCCTCCCTGTGTGCTGTATGATGGCTACACAGTGCATTCTACCCCCTCCCTGTATGATGGCTACACAATGCGCTCTAACCCCTCCCTGTATGACTGTATAATGGCTGCACAGTGCACTCTACCCCCTCCCTGTATAACTGTATGATGACAGCACAGTGCGCTCTAACTCTCCCTGTATGAACGAATGATGGCTGCTTAGTGGACTTTACCCCCTCCCTATATGACTGTTTGATGGCTGCACAGTTCTCTCTACCCCCTCCCTGTATGGCTGTATGATGGCTGCACAGTGCACTCTACCCCTCCCTGTATGACTGTATGATGGCTGCACAGTGCAATCTACCCCCTCCCTGTATGACTGTATGATGGCTGCACAGTGCACTCTACCTCCTCCCTATATAACTGTAAAATGGCTGCACAGTGCACTCTACCCCCTCTCTGAATGACTCTATGATGGCTGCACAGTGCTCTCTACCACCTCCCTGTATGACTGTAAGATGGCTGCACAGTGCACTCTACCCCCTCCCTGTATGACTATATGATGGCTGCACAGTGCACTCTACCCACTCCCTGTATGACTGTATGATGGCTGCACAGTGCACTCTACCCCCTCCCTGTATGGCTGTATGATGGCTGCACAGTGCACTATACCTCCTCCCTGTATAACTGTAAAATGGCTGCACAGTGCACTCTACTCCTTCCCTGTATGACTGTATGATGGCTGCACAGTTCTCTCTACCCCCTCCCTGTATGACTGTATGATGGCTGCACAGTGCAGTCTACCCCCTCCCTGTATGGCTGTATGATGGCTGTACAGTGCACTATACTTCATCCCTGTATAACTGTAAAATGGCTGCACAGTGCACTCTACTCCTTCCCTGTATGACTGTATGATGGCTGCACAGTTCTCTCTACCCCCTCCCTGTATGACTGTATGATGGCTGCACAGTGCACTCTACCCCCTCCCTGTATGGCTGTATGATGGCTGCACAGTGCACTATACCTCCTCCCTGTATAACTGTAAAATGGCTGCACAGTGCACTTTACCCCCTCCCTGTATGACTATATGATGGCTGCACAGTGCACTCTACCCAATCCCTGTATGACTGTATTATGGCTGCACAGTGCACTCTACCCCCTCTCTGAATGACTGTATGATGGCTGCTCAGTTCTCTTTACTCCCTCCCTGTACAACTGTATGATGGCTGCACAGTGCTCTCTACCCCCTCCCTGTATGACTGTAGGATGGCTGCACAGTGCACTCTACCCCTCTCTGTATGACTGTATGATGGATGCACTGTGCACTCTACTCCTTCCATGTATGACTGTATGATGGCTGCACTATTCTCTCTACCCCCTCCCTGTATGACTGTATGATGGCTGCACAGTTCTCTCTACCCATTCCCTGTATGGCTGCATGATGGCTGCACACTGCACTCTACCTCCTCCCTATATAACTGTATGATGGCTGCACAGTGCACTCTACCCCCTCCCTGTATGACTATATGATGGCTTCACAGTGCACTTTACCCACTCCCTGTATGACTGTATGATGGCTGCACAGTGCACTCTACCCCCTCTCTGTATGACTGCATGATGGCTGCACAGTGCACTCTACCACTTCCCTGTATGACTGTATGATGACTGCCCAGTGCACTTTACCCTCTCTCTGAAAGACTGTATGATGGCTTCTCAGTTCTCTTTACCCCCTCCCTGTACAACTGTATGATGGCTGCACAGTGCACTCTACCCCCTCTCTGAATGACTGTATGATGGCTGCACAGTGCTCTCTACCCCCTCCCTGTATGACTGTATGATGGCTTCACACTGCACTCTACCCCCTCCGTGTATGACTGTAGGATGGCTGCACAGTTCTCTCTACCCCCTCCCTGTATGACTGTATGATGGCTGCACAGTGCACTCTACCTCCTCCCTGTATAACTGTATGATGGATGCACAGTGCACTCTACCTCCTCCCTGTATGGTTGTATAATAGCTGCACAGTGCGCTCTACCCCCTCCCTGTATGACTGTATGATAGCTGCACAGTGCACTCTACCCTCTTTCTGAATGACTGTATGATGGCTGCTCAGTTCTCTTTACCCCCTCCCTGTATGACTGTATGTTGGCTGCACAGTGCACTCTACCCACTCCCTGTATGGCTGTATGATGGCTGCACAGTGCACTCTACCCCCTCCCTGTTTGACTCTATGATGGCTGCACAGTGCACTCTACCCCCTCTCTGTATGACTGCATGAAGGCTGCACAGTGCACTCTACCTCCTCCCTGTATGACTGTATGATAGCTGCCCAGTGCACTCTACCCTCTCTCTGAATGACTGTATGATGGCTGCACAGTTCCCTCTACCCCTTCCCTGTATGACTGTATGATGGCTGCACAGTTCTCTCTACCCCCTCCCTGTACAACTGTATGTTGGCTGCACAGTGCTCTCCACCCCCTCCCTGTATGACTGTAAGATGGCTGCACAGTGCACTATACCTCCTCCCTGTATAACTGTAAAATGGCTGCACAGTGCACTCTACTCCTTCCCTGTATGACTGTATCATGGCTGCACAGTGCTCTCTACCCCCTCCCTGTATGATTTTATGATGGCTGCACAGTGCACTCTACCTCCTCCCTGTATGACTGTATGATGGCTGCACAGTACACTCTACCCCCTCCCTGTATGACTGTATGATGGCTGCACAGTGCACTCTACCCCCTCCCTGTATGACTGTATGATGGATGCACAGTGCACTCTACTCCTTCCCTGTATGACTGTATGATGGCTGCACAGTGCACTCTACCTCCTCCCTGTATGACTGTATGATGGCTGCACAGTACACTCTACCCCCTCCCTGTATGACTGTATCATGGCTGCACAATGCTCTCTACCCCCTCCCTGTATGATTTTATGATGGCTGCACAGTGCACTCTACCTCCTCCCTGTATGACTGTATGATGGCTGCACAGTACACTCTACCCCCTCCCTGTATGACTGTATGATGGCTGCACAGTGCACTCTACCCCCTCCCTGTATGACTGTATGATGGATGCACAGTGCACTCTACTCCTTCCCTGTATGACTGTATGATGGCTGCACAGTGCTCTCTACCCTCTCCCTTTATGAATGTATGATGGCTGCACAGTTCTCTCTACCCCCTCCCTGTATGACTGTATGATAGCTGCACAGTGCACTCTACCTCCTCCCTGTATAACTGTATGATGGATGCACAGTGCACTCTACCCCCTCTCTGAATGACTGTATGATGGCTGCAAAGTGCACTCTACCCCCTCTCTGAATGACTGTATGATGGCTGCAAAGTGCACTCTACCCCCTCCATGTATGACTGTATGATGGCTGTACAGTGCACTCTACCCCCTCCCTGTATGACTGTATGATGGCTGCATAGTGCACTTTACCCCCTCCCTGTATGACTGTATGATGGCTGCACAGTGCGCTCTACCCCCTCCTTGTATGACTGTATGATGGCTGCACAGTGCACTCTACTTCCTCCCTGTATGACTGTATGATCGCTGCACAGTGCACTCTACCCCCTCTCTGTATGACTGTATGATCGCTGCACAGTGCACTTTACCCCCTCCCTGTATGACTGTATGATGACTGCACAGTGCACTCTACCCCCTCCCTGTATGACTGTATGATGGATGCACATTGCACTCTGCCCCCGCTCGATATGACTGTGTGATGGCTGCAAAGTACACTCTGCCCCCTCCCTGTATAACTGTATGATGACTACACAGTACTATCTACCCCCTCCCTGTATGACTGTATGATGGCTGCACAGTACACTCTGCCGCCTCCCTGTATGACTGTATGATGGCTGCACAGTACACTCTGCCCCCTCCCTGTATAACTGTATAATGGCTGCACATTGCACTCTGCCCCCGCTCGATATGACTGTGTGATGGCTGCAAAGTACACTCTGCCCCCTCCCTGTATAACTGTATGATGACTGCACAGTACTATCTACCCCCTCCCTGTATAACTGTATGATGGCTGCACAGTACACTCTGCCGCCTCCCTGTATGACTGTATGATGGCTGCACAGTACACTCTGCCGCCTCCCTGTATGACTGTTTGATGACTGCACAGTACTCTCTACCCCCTCCCTGTATAACAGTATGATGGCTGCACAGTACACTCTGCCGCCTCCCTGTATGACTGTATGATGGCTGCACAGTACACTCTGCCGCCTCCCTGTATGACTGTGTGATGGCTGCAAAGTACACTCTGCCCCCTCCCTGTATAACTGTATGATGACTGCACAGTACTCTCTACCCCCTCCCTGTATGACTGTATGATGGCTGCACAGTACACTCTGCCGCCTCCCTGTATGACTGTATAATGGCTGCACAGTGCACTCTGCCCCCTCCCTGTATAACTGTATGATGACTAACCAGTACTCTCTACTCCTTCCGTGTGTGACTCTATAATGGCTGCACAGTGCGCTCTACCCCCTCCCTGTATGACTGTATGATGGCTGCACATTGCACGCTACCCCCTCCCTGTGTGCTGTATGATGGCTACACAGTGCATTCTACCCCCTCCCTGTATGATGGCTACACAATGCGCTCTAACCCCTCCCTGTATGACTGTATAATGGCTGCACAGTGCACTCTACCCCCTCCCTGTATAACTGTATGATGACAGCACAGTGCGCTCTAACTCTCCCTGTATGAACGAATGATGGCTGCTTAGTGGACTTCACCCCCTCCCTATATGACTGTATGATGGCTGCACAGTACTCTCTACCCCCTACCTGTATGACTGTATGATGGCTGCACAGTACTCTCTACCCCCTCCCTGTGTGAATGTATAATGGCTGCACAGTGCAGTCTACCATCTCCCTGTATGACTGTATGATGGCTGCACAGTGCACTCTACCCCCTCTCTGTATGACTGTATGATGGCTGCACAGTGCACTCTACCCCCTCTCTGTATGACTGTATGATGGCTGCACAGTGCACTCTACCCACTCCCTGTATGACTGTATGATGGCTGCACAGTGCACTCTACCCCCTCTCTGTATGACTGTATGATGGCTGCACAGTGCACTCTACCCCCTCTCTGTATGACTGTATGATGGCTGCACAGTGCACTCTACCTCTCTCTGAATGACTGTATGATGGCTGCACCGTTCTCTCTACCCCCTCCTTGTATGACTGTATGATGGCTGCACAGACACAATAGACCATCAGCGATAGCACACTTTAACAAGTTCACTACCCGAGACTACCTTGGTTACTAATATGAGCAATTAATCTCTTAACTGTCCTAGATCTCATTGCATATTAAAATATACCACCTTTTACCCTTTTTCACTTTAAAAACCTCTTTACTACCTTAGATCACTAGATCTACGGGCATCATCTCCTTTACTGATCAGCGATACTGATGATAGCCCTGTACTGACCTGAATGACTGCTCAAAGGAAATTCATTTTAACCCTGTACTGACCTAGACCACCATGTATACTGAACTTAACTCCTCATTAGGATCTTTAGGTAACCCTCTTTAATGTCCTAGACCACCAGGGATTCTGATATTAAACAAGGATACCAACATTATCCTATCTCTGAACTATAAGGACCATCATAGGGTTGGGCGTCTTCTTCTTCAAGATGGATCTGGCCAAAAAGCATCTATTTTTTTTTTTTACAGTTTTATGGAAATTTACAGGAATTCTGGCCCCGTAGCGTCTGGCCGGACATCTTTACCCTTGTGTTTATTTGCCATTATGACTCGTGGTCTGAACCTTTGAGACAGACAAGGCCTCCTGTGTTCCCTGTCAGCCATCGCCGCCGTGGATCACAAGCTTCTGCTTTTATGGATATGGACACAGAGCGGGAGAAGAAATGATGATGTGGAAAGTTATTTTAACTTCCCAAATGTTTTCTTTCATGTCTGGCCGCCTCCTGCCCTTATAAATGGGCCCCATTATGTCTGAGCAGAAACTGAGGGTCATTGATGGAAACGTGAAATGTGCGACTTCCCCGCTATAGAAGCCAGAGATATATGGACCCTAACAGGACGGATGGAGTGCTGCTCCTCAGGTCCATAGACACCATTATCCCACCTCTAGTTATCCTTCTTTTTCATTCTCTTTAGAAGAAATTGAGTCTTGGTCCCAATTTAACACGTATTTGGCGCCTCTAGCGGTCATTTATCACATTTTCCTTTTGTTTCTCTGCAATTTATGCCATTTTGTTGCCTCTTTTTTGTGCCCTAGTCGTCTTTGCAGTCTCAGTTTTTTGTCAAATGCTGATTTCTCTAGGGACTTTAGGAGCAAATTTTTGCACAACTACCACCATTGCCTTTCCTAAGCAGGGTCAGGCCTGGAGTGTTTGTTTCCTTGGAGGTGCAAATCAATATTAAATCAAGCGCAAATATCTGGAAGCAGGAGAAAGGACAACTTAGGAACAAACCAGGAAACTGCTACACGGCAAACTCCGGCACCGCTACACAGCCAACTCCAGCACTACTGGCACTACTGGCTACACAGCCAACTCCGGCACCGCTACACAGCCAACTCCAGCACCGCTACACAGCCAACTCCGGCACCGCTACAAGGCCAACCCCGGCACCGCTACACGGCCAACTCCGGCACCGCTACACGGCCAACTCCGGCATCGCTACACGGCCAACTCCAGCACCGCTACACGGCCAACTCCGGCACCGCTACACGGCCAACTCCGGCACCGCTACACGGCCAACTCCAGCACCGCTACACGGCCAACTCCAGCACCGCTACACAGCCAACTCCAGCACTACTGGCACTACTGGCTACACAGCCAACTCCAGCACCGCTACACGGCCAACTCCGGCACCACTACACAGCCAATTCCGGCACCGCTACACGGGGAACTCCGGCACCGCTACACGGCCAACTCCGGCACCGCTACACGGCCAACTCCGGCACCGCTACACGGCAAACTCCGGCACCGCTACACGGCAAACTCCGGCACCGCTACACAGCGAACTCTGGCACCGCTACACGGGGAAATCTGGCACCGCTACACGGGGAACTCCGGCACCGCTACAAGGCGAACTCCGGCAGTGCTACACGGCAAACTCCAGCACTGCTACAAGGGGAACTCCAACACTGCTACACGGCCAACTCCGGCACCGCTACACGGCCAACTCCGGCACCGCTACACGGCCAACTCCAGCACCGCTACACAGCCAACTCCAGCACTACTGGCACTACTGGCTACACAGCCAACTCCAGCACCGCTACACGGCCAACTCCGGCACCACTACACAGCCAATTCCGGCACCGCTACACGGGGAACTCCGGCACCGCTACACGGCCAACTCCGGCACCGCTACACGGCAAACTCCGGCACCGCTACACGGCAAACTCCGGCACCGCTACACGGCGAACTCTGGCACCGCTACACGGGGAAATCTGGCACCGCTACACGGGGAACTCCGGCACCGCTACACGGGGAACTCCGGCACCGCTACAAGGCGAACTCCGGCAGTGCTACACGGCAAACTCCAGCACTGCTACAAGGGGAACTCCAACACTGCTACACGGCCAACTCCAGCACTACTGGCACTACTAGCTACACGGCCAACTCCAGCACCGCTACACGGCCAACTCCAGCACTGCTACAAGGCCAACTCCAGCACCGCTACACGGGGAACTCCGGCACCACTACACGGGGAACTCCGGCACTGCTACACGGGGAACTCCGGCACCGCTACACGGGGAACTCCGGCTCCGCTACACGGGGAAATCCGGCACTGCTACTTGGCAAACTCCGGCACTGCTACACGGCAAACTCCAGCACTGCTACATGGGGAACTCCAACACTGCTACACAGCCAACTCCAACACTGCTACACGGGCAACTCCGGCACTGCTACACGGCAAACTCCAGCACTGCTACATGGGGAACTCCAACACTGCTACACAGCCAACTCCAACACTGCTACACGGGCAACTCCGGCACTGCTACACGGCAAACTCCAGCACTGCTACTTGGGGAACTCCAACACTGCTACACAGCAAACTCCAGCACTGCTACATGGGGAACTCCAACACTGCTACACAGCCAACTCCGGCACTGCTACACGGTGAACTCCAACATTGCTACATGGAAACTCAAGCACTGCTGCACAGCAAACTCCAGCACTGCTACACGGTGAACTCCTGCACTGCAAGAAAAAGGCGCAAAGAATTGTAAAAATACCTTATGGGGCAGATTTACTTACCCGGTCCTGTCGCGATCCCGCGGTGCGTTGTCATTCGGGTCTGCTGTGATTCACTAAGGTCGTGCGTCCAATTTCCTGCAGGTGTCGCTGCTGCGCAGAGGTCCGCCGGAGTTCACTTTCTTCTTCCCGGTGCATGTAAGTGCTTGATCTTGCGACACAATTAGTTTTTTAAATTCCGCAGTTTTTCCGAATCCGCTGGGTTTTCCGACGGCCACGCCTCCCCCTCCAGGGCAATTCAGGGCTAAGTGCAGCGTTCGGACCCTTAGTAAATGAGCCCCAATGTGTCTAAAAATGCACTAAAATACAACCAAAACACACACCAGACTGAGAAGTGTTTCACACGAACGTGTGCAGAGGACGGGAGTCCCTGCGTTATATAGAAATAAAATGCAGGCGCACGAGAATTGGAATAGTTAATATAGTTCCGGCGCGGCTGTTCTTTGCATTTTATTTCTATATAATGGAGGGACCCCCGTCCTCTGCTCTGTGTGCAGCCGGTGGGATCCTGCCAGCATACGGCGCCGTTTACCTGGACTGTAAACATTCGTGTGAAACAGCCCTAAGATAAATCTGCCACAATGTGACATCACTTGATAAATCACCCACAAAATTTCACGGCTTGTAAGTCTGAAAACAGACGTACAAGCCGTGACTAAGTCACAATTCAAAGTGCAGAGCCGGAAAGTGTGACTTCTCCGCAGGTTAGGTGGGGAGGAGAAATTGTTGGGATGGAGTCCCCTGATTCATCGAGTTCTGAGGGTTGGGAGCACCGTCATACATTGGCGCACTCAGAGATACATATAGGACAGATAGATAGGGCCACATTTATCTTAGTCCGAAGCATGTTTTTTGGTTGTATATTAGTGAATTTTTGGGCACATTGGGTTACGTACAAGATAGGTTCCATAGGTTTGTTCTTAGGTTGAATTTGTATGTAAGTCGGAACTGTATATTTTATAATTGTAGCTCCAGACAAAAAAAATTTTTTTTGCCCTGGTGACAATTGGAGTTTCCAAATGTTTTTATGTAATGGGACCAAGGATTATCAATAAAGCTTCATTACAGACACCTTACAGCTGATCATTGCAGCCAGGGACCATAGTAACATCCAGAGAGCTTCACCGGAGATCACAGGAGGAAGAGGGGTCCGTCTTTAACTAGGGGTCGTCTGTAAGTCAGTTGTCCTTACAAAGGGGACCGCTTGTATTTGGACAATGGTATAATTTGAGCAACAACATTGGGGCAGATTTACTTACCTGGTCCATTCGAGATCCAGCGGCGCGTTCTCTGCGGAGGATTCGGGTCTTCCGGCGATTCACTAAGGTAGTGCGCCCGATGTCCACCAGGTGTTGCTGCTGCGCTGAATTCCGTCGGAGTGCACTGAAGTTCACTATCCCATCCTGGGTGCAGGTAAGCGCGTGTCAAGCGACACTTTTTTTTAAAAAAATGCGTCGGTTTTTCCGAATCCATTGGGTTTTCTTACGGCCAAGCTCCCCCGATTTCCGTCGCGTGCATGCCAGCGCCGATGCGCCACAATCCGATCGCGTGCGCTAAAATCCCGGGGCAATTCAGGGAAAATCGGCGCAAATCAAAAATATTCAGATAACCCGTCGGAAAAACGCGATTCGGCCCTTAGTAAATGACCCCCATTGTGCCTAATAAGGCTGCATTTCACAAAAATAACACCTGCATTTGACAGAGAGCCAAAACGTCAAAGACAACTAAAGGTGCAAAAAATAAACTCATAAAAAGCACAAAAAGAGCTCAGAGAAGGGAGAAATAAGATAAATGATCCCCTTTGGGTTATTTGCACAATTTTTTGCACCTTTTTCCGGCAGTTCTCCGGAGTTCTCCGTGTAGCAGTTTCCTGGTTTGCACCTAATTTGTCTTTGTATTTCTCCTGCTTCCAGATTTTTGCGCCTTGTTTAACACTGCTTGGCGCCTAAAAGGCTGCAAATAATTGCATGAAAACACTTCGAAAGATAATAGGGGCACATGTATCATAAGTCTGGCTATGTCCGTCTCTTTTTGGAGAATTTTCTTGGCTTTTCTGCTGCTGATGTATTTTAGTGGTTTTATCTTATTGATCTCCAAAACTCGCAAATCAGTTCCAAGCTAATTTCTCCTCCTGGTCAGGGACACCCGTAGATTTGTGCCAAAATTTGCAATTTTCCCATCTGGATTCAGGTGATAACCCAGGGAACACTACAGAAAACGAAACAATGGCGAACTTTGAGGGGAGAGTAATTTAGGCGCAAAAAACAGTTGCAAATGAGCAGAAGCAACATAAGTCTCAAAAATTTATGAAAAAGGCGAGCCATAAGTTTGATATATGTGCCCCATTGGTATATGTGCGCCAAAAAATAATCTAAAAAACAACTCCAAAGATGAATAGGGCGCAAAAGAAGGCATGAAGAGGGCACAAATCACAGCGAAACAAAAGGAAAATGTGATAAATGACCCCCATTGAATTTCTCCCATGTGGAGGGGCCTGTAGCGCAGCGTGCCAGGGTGTTGTGGAGTGAGCCGGCAACAGTTCTTGGTGAAATTTATAGCGCAATTCTACACCAGGCATGACCTGGTACGGTATAAAATTGTCCGGTCCAGCAGCCAACTAGCGGATAGCCTCCGGGGGGGGGCTCTTGATATATGAGGCTCAGGTAGAGGCGTCGGGGAACATCATTGGCGCACAGTGTGACAACTCGTGATAAAGTATTACTCAGCAATCTCCTATAATGTAAGCATGATATTCCTCTCCGTGTCCTCTAGAGGGCGCTGATGCTTCACTATTCATATATGAAACGTCATTGAGATTTTTCTCCGTTTTGGCTGCTCGGAGGCTTCGCATTACCTTTGGTGACTTATTAGACAGTTATAGAAGAACTAAATGTCCCAGCATGTCCTGCCGGAGCTTCTTCCTAAGAAATATACAGAATAATTTTAAGCGATTTAAAAAGTTCTACCAACATTGCACCTTTCACGTGGGATTACCCTGATGGATGCTTCCCCCGGCCCTAGCCCAGGCCAGACCCCTGGGTGTGGAATTTTAATTGTAAGGGGGGTATTCCCAAAGTTGAATTGACGTTGTTTTCCATACACGGCGAGTGTCTGCTGTATTATACATGTATGTTTATACAATATTCATCTGTCGCCTCTGTTAACCCTCTAGATCCCACGGTGGATTATGTATATTCACAGTATACTGCACTATAAAAGAATTGCATATACTTTATGAGTGTTTAAATACCCTAGAGGACCTTTAACAAAAATGTAAAAAAAAAAAAAATAATAAAAAAAAATGTATAACAAGTTTTAACATGCTAGATATATATATATATATATATATATATATTATATATATATATACCATGTATACTCGAGTATAAGCCTAGGTTTTTAGCGCAAAAAAACACAAAAACACAAAACACAAACTCGGCTTATACTCGGGTAAAAAAAATATAGGTTTAACCAGGTTTTTGTGGTCAAATTAGGGGCCTCGGCTTATACATGGGTCGGCTTATACTCAAGTATATACGGTATATAAATATCTGATGAATTAAAATATAAAAATATTGATTCCATAATTGCCACTTTTTCTCAATGTCCCTTAAAATAAAATATGATTGAAAGAACTTATAATCACCATAAGTGGTGTCAATGGAAAAAGCAGCTCACACCAGGCGTAGAAATAAACGCAGCCGGTGACTTTTCACATGTGAAAAGTCGCCGGCAGCAGAGAGTACGCCGGCGTGGAGATAATAAAGCCCGTCGTCGGCCCACTCACCCACATGAAGGTGGCGGATTGGGGCAAATAATCGCAAGTGCTAGCAATAAGCTAGCATTTGCGATTATTTCAGCGCATGGCATAAATATGCCCTAGTAGGTCTATAAATTCAGACTGTGTCTAAGGCTCTGAGTCAATCTCTCTCATAAGTTTTCAGTATGTCTTTGCATCCAGCTTGTTGCCTAAGTAGCAGAGCCAATCTGGCTCTGACACCAAGATCAAGGCTAAGGTACTTCTAAATCCCTGCAACACAACAGAATCATTACTATAGCCAACCAATCCACCACCTTTTGTGGATCTGCAGTAAGGACTGGAACCACCCTGTTACCTGCTGCTGTTTTGGACTGTGTGCTAATAAAGAATTATTTAAAAATTCCCGTTGTTTAGAGTGTAATACCTGGCCTGCCGCTAACATAAGGCCTTCCCTTCAACATCTGCCCAGGGATCCATAACCACACACACCCAGGGGGATTTCTTCTTTATAGTACGACCTCCTGCATCCCCCTGCTGGCCCTGACGAGGCCTGTTCTTGTGGACCAAGCCACCGTGGTGCATTCTGGTGCTAGGCCGCAACTACAACCAGCCGATCAGGCCCTGGTGGGATAACACTGCAGCTTCAGTCCCACCGTAGAAAGAAAAATAGGGCTCATTCATACGGCCGGAATTGTGTATGATAGAATTGAAGTCTATCACTCACGGTCATGGTGTGGTGAGCACATGGTGTAACATCGCACCGTGACCAAGTCGGTCGATCATCTAACTATGAAGGAAGAAGGGTGAGGAACGCTCGCCCCTACTTCTACCGGACATGATCCGGTGTGGATAAGTACACGGCCGTTTGAAAGAACTTTTAGAAGGGGCCTTTGAACAGGGCATTGGGGCAGGACAGGATGATTGGTGCCCCTATGGCCGCTGTAGGTCCACATGGTGCCCCTATGGCCGCTGTAGGCCCACATAGTGCCCCTTTAACGTCTTCCCCAGGGTTTTTTAAAGCTTTGTTTATCCATTAGTTCTGGATGAGCTCTCATGACACACGCCAGCAGCCCCGGTAATAGCAGCCATTCTTCATCCCCTCCATTCTTAGTCGCACAGTATTTGTAGAATGCGCGGCAGACATTCTGTGCGGGGGAACCCTGCTCCTCGCTGACACATCGCCTGACGGACTAAGCAGATGCTACATCAACACTAACGCGCTAATATCACATCTCACACACTAAATATCTAATGCGATAATGTGGAAAGTAAAATACTAAACTGACAGCCTACACAAAGGCTGCACACAGACGTCTTGTCTATGAGGGATAGACTGCGCCATTCTCTATGTAGTGGCTGAACCTGGTCACTACACCTGCACTCTCTGAGCTGATGAGAACATCTGGGGGTACATTTATGTTGTGCTGGGGCTAATCGTATGATGTTCACCCGACCCGCAGCACCCCCATGTTGTGCCTCCATGATCTGTGGGGGTTCTGGGTGTCGGAACCCACCTATCTGATATTGGGGACCTATTTTACAGACATTTTAGGAATGTGTTGTCAGAACTCGTCGACCTCTTGGGTCTGATTGGGTTTCCTTACTCAGGAAGGTTAAATCCTGGATTTTTTTCCTCACAAAAGTCTACAGTTTACCTCATGTCCGCCTTTACCAGTATGTGAGGCGTGAAGAGGCTGGCATTGTCCACACTGTGAGGCTGGTGGAAAGTCGCCAGTTCTGAGGTAAAAATACTCATGAATAAAGCGGTCTGTCAGCGTCAGGCCGCCGGGCGGATGAGTAGATGGCGCTGCAGATGTCTTGGATCACGGGCCGGCTCTGTGTTTGTGCAGATGGGGCGATGACAAAGTCACTACTATGCGATGTTAGATTTCGCGTCGAGAACTTGCGTCCACATTTATTCTCCTGACTCATGTAACGATGAGATAATATGGGGAAGATTCTGGAAAGACTGACTGCGTTTTAAGGTGGCTTGTGTATAAAAGACACGCAAAAGCCGTCTACATAAGCGAGACCGATAGTTTCAATAACTATAAAGGCATCCTAACTGCTAGGCAGAAGTTGAATAGCGCCTAACTGGGGGAAAAATTTTTTTATTCCATGCCCCTACCCAGAATAATCACCCTATTTTTGGCACCTGCACTATATAACCCCCTTTAAGGACATCTACCACCATGATGAAGGATTGTAAACCAAGCACACTGACATACTGGTGTGTGCCCCCTCTGGCAGGATCTGCTCTTCTTTAAGCTTCCTGTGCCTTTGTTGTTCAGAAAAAAAGCTTTTATAATGACATAATGAGCCTAAGGGGCTCCATAGATGTTAAGGAAGCCTTGAGACCCTTAGGCTCTTTTGCGTAATTTAAAAAAAAGCAGGATATTAGAAGCTAAAAGAAGAGCGGATCCTGCCAGAGGGAGCCCACACCTGTATGTCAGTGTGCTTGGTTTACAATCGTTCATCCTGGTGGTAGATGTCCTTTAAGTGACCCTCCCCCCCCCCCCCTCACTGAATAATGTCATCGTCAAATGGCACCACATTGTATAATTTCCCCATTCTGTGGTACCCCACTAATAATGTCCCCTATGCAGTCCCCACTTATGTTGCCCCTGTTAGAACCCCACCATAAGCCCCTAAGCACTGTATATTTTCCCATCCCTGTGGACCCCACAGTGTATTATTCCCCTATTCTGTGCCACCCCACTTATAATGCCCCCCAGGTATGTAGTCCCCACTTATTTTTCTCTGTTTGTGACCCAAAGAAATATATAAACCCCCTATTTGTGGCCTCCATTCTGTATAATGCCCCCCTTCCTGTGGCCTGCACATTGTATAATTTCCCTATTCTGTGGCACTCTACTAATAATTCCCCCTAAACGGGGTCAACTTCAGGTTTCAGTAGGCTCCTGGGTGACAGAACCTCAGTGGGCCCCTTTGCAGTGAACTCACATGAAGCCATTAAAATTTTTGAAGCTAAAACAGTCTCCTGTTCCCTAAAATATTCCTTAGTTTATCATCCCAAACAGCCGCCTCATGGTTATTTTACATAGCTCATCCCCTATGGATTCATTAGATACAGCCACCCCCACTCCCAAGGGTTTCTTATGTACAGCCTTATGTTGGCCCCCCTAGCAGCTCTGGGCCCCGTCATTTGCCCGAGCATGCCTAATGCTGACGCCGGACCTACCCCCCAATTATGCTCAACAATTATATTGCCCCCATTGTGACTACACTGTAAAATTCCTTTCCTTTTTGCCCCTCCACCACCTGAGGCAACAGGACGGACCAGGAAATCTTGTATTGTTCAGAATTAGGAAAATATGGCTTCCTCCTTTGAGAAACAGCACCAACACACGATGCAACTGATTTATGGGCCTATGGCAAACTAAAGGTTTGGCTTAAACATCCATATTTAATGTGTGGGTGGAGCTTAGTTAAAAGGTGGGATCCACTAGTTAAAGTTGGGCTGACTGATTTAAAGGGGCCCGGGCAGGGACAAGATAAAATATTAAACTGTACTTTCTCCATTTCTTGCAGTATGGCCATGGTCTTGTTGTTTACATTGTAGTCAGTGGTCAGGTGACTTCTCCGGCCAATCCATGGACTCTGCAGTCACGTGATCTCCAACAGTGAAATTGATTGGCTGCAGCAGTCATGCGACTACCTGCACTTCTGTCTCGACCATCAATGTAAGCAACAGTGGCCATTTTATTTTGGGTTCATATCCCTTTAAGAAACTCAGGCCTTCAAAGCCAACTCAGACACCCTACACAATCTAATGTAAACATAGGATTAACCCTAAAAACGAGACTTTTCCTACCGTGTTTGGCAGAAAATATGGATTTGAGGTTGACAAGCGAAAGAAAAAAAATCATTTAACCCCTTGACTATTTACTTTGGGCCATTTCTAAAGGGTAAACTGAGGGCACCAAGTCCTTCGCTGCTGAACCGGGCAATTTACAGGCAAAAGCTGCAAGCGTTTTTCTCCAGAGCAGCGAAAGTCGTCTGTGGGGTTACTTAAGGTCAGCTGAAAAACTAGCGGGAAGAAAATATATATGGTTTTATAGAAAATACCAATCCTGGGAGGGCAGGAAATTCAACATCAATGTTGACCTATTAGATTGTAAGCCCAACACTGGGTGGTTCCCTCCACTTAAGGGACAATTATCAGGTCCTTCTGTGCATGGTGGAAAAACTCAACACTCCTCAATCTACCAGAATTATTCAAAAAATTTTTGAGCTAAAAGCATAAAAGTTGCCTAAAATCGGGTCAAAAAAGAGATGTGTGAAAACTCCACCTCCACTCCAACTCATGGGTGTTTCTGGGTGGGTTTTGGTGTCAAGGTGGCTATAATGTATGGTTTATAGTAATAGTCTTCTCATGAGGGAAAGTGACACCATAAGGGCCCCCTAAACCTCTTGGGCCCTGGTGCGACCGCAACCTCTGCACCCCCTCAAGTTACACACCTGGTCCCTGCTATTTTAATCTAAGTAGCCCATGTGGTGTTAAGGGAGAGGGCCTGATTACCCCAATGCTGTCATAAACCTGCATTAGAACTGTGAGTTGGAACCCACTGGGGGTCATTTACTAACGGCCCGATTCGTTTTTTTCACGACGTCTTACCCGAATATTTCCGATTTGCGCAATTGGATTGTGGCGCATCAGCGCCGGGGTGCACGCGACGGAAATGGGGGTGTGTGGCCGAACTAAAAAACGTGACGTATTCGGAGAAACCAACGCATTTAAAAAATAAAGTGTCGCTGGATACGCGCTTACCCTCACCAGGAATAGGATCGTGAACTCCGGCGGACCTCAGCGCAGCAGTGACACCTGGTGGACGTCGGAGGAACTGCCTTAGTGAATCACTGGAAGACCCGAATCCACCGCAGAGAACGCGCCGCTGGATCACGAATGGACCGGGTAAGTAAATCTGCCCCATTGTCTTAACCTGTGTCCTTGGGATAGCCGCATTACCATCATGGGCCTCCCCTTTACCAGCAAACCGGGACCATCACTCCAGGGGAATCCTTACAGCAGCCTCCCTTTTTACAGTTTCCCTTTGAGCCCTGACGGGTATGGGAGGATAACCATCAGACAGGAGAGGACCACTGTGACCACTCAACTAGGCCCCTGCATCAAGACCATTGTACTCCTGGAATATAACTCCTGGATACCTGTTAGGCCCTGGTGGGTAAGTTGTATATCCAGCATCACAGCAATTCTTCCTCACTTTTACACAAGTTCTGTGTGCCACGGATTGGCGTTATCAGGTCCCGTGACCCCAACAGGAGACTGTAGCAGTGCTGGAAAACGGAAGTTGGACCTTTTTGGTTGCCTCACCCCCCAGGGAGTTTCATTGTACCACTATCCCTTATCTATCAAGCTGCAGGGACCTCCTTTTTTGTGATGTCAAATGACAAGCTTAGGTGATGTCATCATCAAGTGTCCCAATCTTTAGTAACCCCCTTCCAGTTGCTGTGTCCGTCCCCTCCTTATCAGGCTTCTACTGCTTCCTGTTGGCTGATATTCCAGTTGGATCTTCAGAGATGAGTCCAAGGAATTCAGGAAGTATGTATTGATGTCATCAAGGACCTGGTGGGGCTGTACCGAGGTCATTTCTACTATTATACCTGTACAAATTAGTTAGACATTGGATAAATGAACAAAACACTGATGACCCATGAAGCTCTTTAACCGTCTTACCTGGTACCTGGATCTTCTTATCTTCTCGGGGCCTTCAGATTCTTTGATCCCTCGTGTTCAGGAGCTCATGTGTAAATCCAGGTATGACTTATAGGTGCGTTCTTCATATTGTAAACATGAACTTTTTGGAAATTTTTAAAAAGTTATACAGTCCCTGTCTGATATTACACTATACATTACCTCTTTGTGTAACTGTAAGTCCAGTTTAGTGTCTGTGTATGTAATAAGAACATGGACACCAATGTAATGGGAACCCAAAAAATTTTCTTTGAGGTCCACACTTCGCCCATATGGACCGTATGTTTTGCAACTTTTAGATCTTTGAAAAAAAATTACCTTATTGGTGAATCGTGCCATAAGAAGAAGACCTCGGTGATTGGCTCCAACTTCACTTCCAAACGTGGTTGTCCCAGGTTGGACCTTTGGATTTTATTATTGTGTCAAAGCCTGGGCCTACTGGAAGATCTGGTATGAATTTTTGATTGATGTGTTCTTAAAGGGATATATCCAACATTAACACATTTTCCTGTGTCTTATCCATCACTACGAACCTCATCACAAGAATGGGGGGTCCCTGAGACCCTTGTTGACTTACCCTTGTTGAATTGGTCCATATCTCTGATTTCCTCTCTACAAAGACTTGGGAGACCTCTTTCATATGATTATTACTAGGACCCCTAGTTCCATCCCTTATCCTGTGGATATGTAAGTATTTTTGAGAAAATCCTCTGATACACATAAGATGTAGGTCAACCAAACCCACCAATTTCTGGTGGCTTCTGATCTTATCACCAATTGTAGATGTTCAAGTTCAACATAACCAAAAAGTCTTGTTCTGGGGTCTTGGAGGTTACATATTAAGAACACATCAGGTATATCTAAGGTGTATGGCCTTACCCCTGCCATATAGAGTGGCCCTCAATCTGGGAAGATGTCTGTAGAACATATGCCATACAGATGTTATGGTGGACAGCCAACTTTTTAGGATTCTATTTAGTTCTGTTAAAGTCCTTCTACTTGTTTCCTAAAAGTCAACCCAAGCCAAAGAATAAAACCATTTGCTCTGGAGGTCCACAGTCTTCCAGGAAATTTTTGTAAGTTTTCCAATAATCTTATGGAAGTGTGACAACTCTAGAAAGAACATCAAATGTGTGGAACCTCCTGAGATACCCACAGATACCCCAGATATATATACTAGTATGTATTAGATTTATATAACACATTCGACTTCCAAAAAATTCCTTCATGTTGACTTCTCCTTATTCCAGTGTATACATCCATCTCAGACATCATACGTCTCCAAGTTCTCCGCCAAGCAGAGGCTCATCCCCAAGGCTTTCATGTAGACGTGAAATATAGGCATCTAATGACTTGGTGATATCTGAAGAGTGCAGTGGGACAACATCGAGCAAACACATGAAGGGCACAGAAGGAGGATGGGGGTCTTTAAAGGGAAAGTGTCTTAAGAAAATTACACATATCCATCTAAAAATAAAATTTGAAATAAAAAGTATACACACATCTCTGGCAATTTTCTGCTTTCTGTAGCTCATGAATCAACTTTCTTGTGTAGCTTGGGACAGAGAATGGTAGATTCGAAATCTGTCAGCAGTTTTGGCAGCAGCCCTAGAAAGCTGTGTACTAATACCTTTGTGCATGTTATTAGTAGAAGCAGGACTGTGAAAAATTGATCTATATTCCAGGATTGCAGCTTTTCCAAATGTGCTGGGGGCGTGTCCTCACACTGCTCTTCTGTTGGGTATCTGCACTGCACTGCTCCATGGCCACTACTATCTGCTCTGTATCTGACACTTGAAGGAACATCAGGGGAGGAGTTGCAGTTATTAAGAGCACAACAGTGTGAGGACCCACCCCCCAAAGTCCACTTGATGAGGATACAATTGTGGAATATTTATCTATATTTTATAGAAACTCGGACAGGAAGTACCTACAATACAGAAAGTGCCTACAATACAAGAAGCGCCTACAATACAGGAAGTACTGACAATACAGGAAGCACAGACATTACAGGAAGTGCCTACAATACAGGAAGCAGGGACAATACAGAAAGTACCTACCATACAGGAAGCGCCTACAATACAGAAAGTGCCTACAATACAAGAAGCGCCTACAATACAGGAAGTACTGACAATACAGGAAGCACAGACATTACAGGAAGTGCCTACAATACAGGAAGTGCCTACAATACAGGAAGTACTGGCATTACAGGAAGCACAGACATTACAGGAAGTGCCTACAATACAGGAAGTACTGACAATACAGGAAGCACAGACATTACAGGAAGTGCCTACAATACAGGAAGCAGGGACAATACAGAAAGTACCTACCATACAGGAAGCGCCTACAATACAGGAAGTGCCTACAATACAGAAAGCGCCTACATTACAGGAAGCAACAACAATACAGGAAGCAGAGACAATACAGAAAGTACCTACAATACAGGAAGTGCCTACAATACTGGAAGCACCTACAATACTGGAAGCACCTACAATACTGGAAGCACCTATAATACAGGAAGCACCTATAATACAGGAAGCACCTACAACACAGAAAGTACCTACAATACAGGAAGCACTGACAATACAGGAAGCAATGACAATACAGGAAGCCCCGACAATACAGGAAGCCCCTACAATACAAAAAGTATTTACAATACATGAAGTACGGTACTGACAATACAGCAGGCAAAGACAATACAGGAAGCACCTACAATAAAGGGAGCACAGACAATACAGGACGTACCGAAACCACAGGAAACACTAACATTAGAGGAAACACAGACAATACCGGAAACACTGGCATTACAGGAAGTACAGACAATACAGGAAGTACTGATAATACAAAAAGCACCTACTGGAAGCACCAACAATACAGGAAGTGATGACAATACAGGAAGTGCAGACAATACAGGAAGTGCTGACAATACAGGAAGTACAGACAGTACAAGAAGTTAAAGTGTGTCTCCAATATCGTCATTTTCAAGCTTTAAAAAGAAAAAAAATATAGAATATTAAAAAAGAACAAAAGCACACCTATATATAACAGATAAAACAAAACCTTAAACGCTACACAAGAGCTCCCCTTTAAGTCAATCCACTTACATTGAGGATGGTCTTGCACGAGTTAACTGGGAACATACTTAGCGGGTGCAGCATTACATTCCTAGCGTGACTACTGTTTATTCAGCGGGTGTTATCTGAGTTTATTGTGGAGGATATAAACACTCTCTCCAGGCATGAGCGGCTCCTCGGGGAATTGTTTCATGTTAGAAAGCAACTTATCTTGGGTATCAAAAGGATAAAAGAAGCTTTTAATTACTGAAAATTGCCACAGACTTAAACATTCTCAATAACTGGATTTGTTCTAAGGTCTTAATCTGTCAAGAGTTTGCAAAGTTTACGTGAGGAAAACTTAACAATTTTATGAAAAATCCTTAAAGGGGTTGTCACTTTGTTTACTTTTCCATTTTTTTTTTTTTTAAAGGGTCTGTTAAGAGGAAATTGATCACGATCTTCGGGTTGTCAATTGCTGTGATCAGATGTGATCTGCAGGGAGGGACCTGGATGTAAGTGATCAATTGTTCTGTAGCACCCCCGCAGGTAAAATGGAGCATTACACGATAATCAAAAGATTGTATTATGTATGTAACTTATTAAGGTTCTCCAAAGTGATTATGTTTGTAGCTGATCTCAGGTCTGGAGGTTTGTGTAATGTTGGGTTATTACAAAACTATAGTCTATGATTGACGCTGGAGTGGACCCAGTAGAACTGATCCCCCTACTAAGCCCTGTAACTCAACAGTCTATGGAGAATGACCCAGCTTTTCCAGGCTCAGATCCTCTAGAAATGTCATAGTTATGTAGTATTGTGTAATAATAATAACTATAATTCCTTTATGTGGTGCACACAGATTACGCAGCGCTGCACAGAGTTTGCCAAATTGGTCCCTGTCCCCAATGGGGCTCACAATCTCCTCAACCTACCAGTATGTTTTGGAGTGTGGGAGGAAACCGGAGGACCCAGAGGAAACCCATGTAAACACGAAGAGAACATACAAACTCTTTGTAGACGTTAACCATGGGACTTGAACCCAGGTGCCCAGCGCTGCAAGGCTGTAGTGCTAACCACTAAGCCCCCGTGCTGCCTTAAAGACAACCTTTGCTTGGAATAGGTAGAATTAAGTGCACTATATGTTTCTATGTATTCTGTCTTGTTCTTAAATAGTTAGGGCGCATTCAGACAAACGTATGCCCGCCCCTCCCCTCTCCATAGCGATGCACGGCGTATGAGCCGCGAACACATGGAAAATATAGAACATGTCCTATCGTTTCATTGTGTACGGAGCAGTACGGTGCCATGCATGTGCGGCACCGTATCACTCTGTGCGCCTATTGTGGTCTATGGGGGACGTATGTATGGCCACAAGGTTGTGGCCGTATATACAACCCCCATATGTTCATGTAAATTTGGCACTAATTTGATTTGCTTACTTTAAATGTATCTTTAATATGTTCTCCTGAGGTGATGCAAGCTGTTTATCGGCTAGTTCCCTGGAACCTTCCAGAGGCTGAGACATAGCGTTTATAAATAGAGTCTCAGTCATGGTGTTCTTGGTTGTTCTTCTTGGTTTCTACTACAAAACTGAATGCTGATCGTGTACTAAAATAAATTTTAACCATAACTCCACATCCTAGTGCACTTTTACATAAAGAACACTTTTATTAAAGGGAATGTACCAATCCTTTTGACCACTGCAGGCAGTGTTAGGTATGTACCCTGTTTAATCCAAGCTTTCTGTATGTTGCTGTGGGCACATCCTCACACTGCTGTGCTCTTTGTTCTCTGAATTGAACTGCTCCTATCGTTTACTCTAAGTAAAAGCTGTACAGACTTCTGGTTGAATTCTCCCCAAAGAAAAAGGCAGGGGCTGTTGAACAGCTCAGTGCAGAGACTTTAGTGCACAGCAGGGTGAGTAACCTCCCCCCTCCACTGCTCAATAAGTCCAGCTACAATCCTGCTGCTACTTCTAGCAAAACACACAAAGACATAATAATACCTACACTGACTGCAGGTTTAGGATTGTCACTTAGTGGAGTTAGTGCACTAAGTGGGAGTGTCCTCACACTGCTGTGCTCTTAGCTTCCTACATTGAGCTGCTTAGCAGCCACTCTCATCGGCTCTTGAATGACTGCTCAGGTATTGAACCAGTAGCCTGTACAACTTTAATTCATAACAAAGGGGAGTGGCTCTGAAGAAGCTTATTGTAGAGAGTTAAAGGACACCTGTCATCAGGTCTCTGCCACTTGTCCTGTCACCTCTACCTGTTGGAGCAGCTCACAAGGATCCCATCCCAACCTTTATCTAGTTGTTTCATACATTATTAATTATAAAATCATCTATTTTTTATCATGTAAATGAGGCTGGTCACATGGTCAGAGGCAGTGATGTCACCCCTGTTACCCCTCCCCTCTCCTCCCCCTGTTCATGTCTGTGTGTAATGTATAGTAAAGCATGGCTGGTGTGTGCTGCATCTGCTGACATGCTGCATCCTCCTAATATACAGGTGAGAGACACAGACATCAGCTACACATGAATCTGACATGTTCTGCTGTAACATGGCTGCCTGGAGCTGCTGTATCTCTCCTAAACACACACACATGCACACACAGGCTGCAGGGGGCGTGGCCACCAGCACCAGGAAGCACATCATTATACAGCCTCACATCATTATACAGGCTGTCAGTCATGCACTGGGGGTGTGGCTGTGCCTCCCACTCATGAATAGAGTGGACAGCTTGAATATGCTAATGCTTCATTGGACATTTCACAGGTCATTTGCATACAGTTTTAGGACCTCATCGCTTAGGTTTACAGGCATGTAGAGGGACAATGAAGGGATAGAGGCAATGCTCTCTAATGGCAGTTTATGAAAATATATTTAGTTTAGGGGGGTTATTTTGCATGACGGGTTCTCTTTAAGTGCACAGCAGTGTGAGGACACGCCCACCTAAAAAGTAAATCTAGGTATGATTACACAGGTCTCCCTGGCCAATATCTCTGTGCAGCTTTGTGTGGTCAATCCTGCTGACACATTCCCTTTAAATGCATTAGTGGCCCCCAATGGGGGCATCGGTAACCTGAGACTCTATAATAATCAGGACAACTATGGCGTCTGAAAAGCTGAGTGCCGACCGTTTTCTAGACAGGCTCCGCCCCCATCTTTACCACTTAAGATGCTTTATAGATCTCACCAAATGTGCTGCACTTTACAAAGTAGCGCTGACTGGTACTATCCAGCAGCAGCTCTTAGAGAATGAACTGAGGTCAGACAGGAAGACGGAGCCAGAAAATGCTTCCGAATTACTGGAAAACACTGACAGGACCCCGGCCCACACCAATTACTAACAATGGACTGCGCAAATGGAAGAACTGAGGGAGAACGCGGACACTTCCATGGAGCCGGGAAACCTGCCTCATAGGGAAAGATGGGACCCAAAGGCTGGAGATTCCTCCCCGCAGCGTCCACCAATATAAGAGGAGGATAAAGAACCAATTATATCTATCTATAGAAGCTTCCTGGATCACACATGTAATGCTAGAACTACAGTGTAGATAGATAGAGAGATAGATAGATATATGATATAGATAGATATGAGATAGATAGATAGATAGATAGATAGATAGATAGATAGATAGGAGATAGATATGAGATAGATAGGTAGATAGGAGATAGATAGGTAGATAGATAGATATGAGATAGATATGAGATAGATAGATAGATAGATAGATATGAGATAGATAGATAGATAGATAGATAGATAGATAGATAGATAGATAGATATGAGATAGATAGATAGATAGATAGATGTGAGATAGAAAGATAGATAGATATGAGATAGATAGATAGATAGATAGATATGAGATAGATATGAGATAGATATGAGATAGATAGATATGAGATAGATAGATAGATAGATATGAGATAGATATGAGATAGATAGATAGATAGATATGAGATAGATAGATAGATATGAGATAGATAGATAGATAGATGTGAGATAGAAAGATAGATAGATATGAGATAGATAGATAGATAGATAGATAGATAGATAGATAGATAGATAGATAGATATGAGATAGATATGAGATAGATAGATATGAGATAGATAGATAGATAGATAGATAGATATGAGATAGATAGATAGATAGATATGAGATAGATATGAGATAGATATATGATATAGATAGATAGATAAATAGATAGATATGAGATAGATAGATATGAGATAGATATATAGATAGATATGAGATAGATAGATAGATAGATAGATAGATAGATAGATAGATAGATATGAGATAGATAGAGAGATATATAGATAGGAGATAGATAGATAGATAGATAGATATGAGATAGATAGATAGATAGATAGATATGAGATAGATAGATATGAGATAGATAGATAGATAGATAGATAGATGGATATGAGATAGATAGATAGATATGAGATAGATAGATAGAAAGATAGATAGATAGATAGATAGATATGAGATAGATAGATATGAGATAGATAGATGGATAGATATGAGATAGATAGATAGATAGATAGATAGATAGATAGATAGACCCTGAGAGAACAATGGATATATGATAAGTATGTATATAGATAGATGTGATGTTAGCTGAGAGCGGAGTTGTCCTTATATAGAAGGCTGGGGTTAGTCTCTGCCTATAGATTACATTACAAATCTCTCTTCTGGCACTTGCTCTTTGTCAGCACAATTGTCATTATGTGAAAGTCCACTAGGTGGAGCACTGAGTCATTAGGCTTCTGTACTACCTGCAATTTAAGGGGTCATTCACCTTCTAGAGAGGTTTTATAATTACCTGTCAGGTTTGTATTGGGCCATTCAAGAGAAAGCAAAGATGAAACCAAGTGGAATCTAAATATTATAGTAAAAGGGCTTATGTGCCAATCACAAACACTGGGCAAGCCCCGCCATGGATAAACAAGCTGTCAGCACATGTCTTCCCTGGGGTAAGACAGATGAGACACAACTGTTGGGTGGGAAACCTATGTCAGGACAAATTTGAACTCATCTGAGATCTAGTTCAACAGCAGGAATTCTGAAATTCTTCACCTTTGTGACATGTAAACTGAACCTTCAGAGTGACCTCTTCCTGCCAGGACATTGTACTTCCCCTTTAAATCTCTCCCTATTGCACAGGTTTACAACTTATACTTTATGACAACCTTTATTGGTAAAATATTTGTTTTCTTAAAGGGTGGTATAGAAATTTTTCCAAATATTTAAGAATTTACCCTTAAAGGATTTGTCCATGTAAGATATCCCTCTAATCCCTGGGAAGCTACTGGACTGTGAACCATCCATGTGATCAGACTGACATCTAGATTTGACAACAGGTCCTTCCTGAAGCCCTAAGGTAATTTGTTAAAAGGTGCACTGTACAGTGATGACAACCCCTTTAAGAGAACCAATGAAAATTGCCACATGGCACAAGCCATGATTGCTGCTGTGTCCCTGATCAATTTGGTGTTTACCCCATTAAAATCCGTCCATCCGTTCAAAAGATATTGCCCCCTGAAGATAGTATGGGAATTAGCTTATGCTAGCCAAGTGGGCGGTAATAATTTTTATACAGAGACACGCCCCTGAGGAAATAAAATACTTCACATATGAACTTCTGGAGGTCACATCTTTGGAACGGATGGTCGGATTTTCAAAAAAACAACACCAAATTGATCGGGATGACAGGGGTAATCTAATGTGTCTAGAGATTTTAATTGGATGATTGGTCCTCTTAAAGGCTCTGCAATAGCATCCAATTTTGCAAACAAATATGCTCCAAAGTCAAAACCAATAATTTTTACCACATTTTTTAGATGACATATTTTGTCTGTACTGTAAATATTCAGTCTAGATTCTCATTCTCCCGTAGCAGTAGAACATCCGCCCCTTTAAAACTTAAAACTATTTTAAGCCGACACTATGATCATTTCAATGCTTCTAAAATATCCCTGGGGTCTCCCTCCGGCTCCAGGATGACTGATCTTTCAACCTGTTTGGTCAATGCTATTTCTATTCCAACTTTACACTGGCTGGAAATGTCAGGGTCATATAGGATTCCAGGTGGAAAGGTTACAACGGCAAGCGGTTCGCCCTCTATAGGTAGCTCACTGTATTGCGGCAGTTTTTAAAAAAAAAATATTACACAACCACATGCTGAATGACCAGAACATCAGCTTAGGTTGGCAGATTATTCCGCAGTGCTGAGAGGTCCGTGTATAATTGATGAGAGAAGTAAGGGAATGTTTTTTTTATAGAACCTGCTCTATGCCACAGAAATACATTATTAATATACAGAAATATTTTTCTTATACCAGGGCAGTGGAGCGTCAATTGGGCACACATACCATGTTTGGGTGCTGAGATGTCATCAGGAACAAAAAATATCTACCACTAGACCACCAGGGAGCATATAATTTACCACTAGACCCCCAGGGATCATAACACCTATAATTAGACCACAAAGGATCCTATAACTCACTAGACCACCAAGGATTATATCACTTACCACTAGACCACCAGGCATCATATACCATATCATTAGATAACGAGGAAACATGTAGTTTATAACTAGACCCCCAGGGATCATAACACCTATAACTAAACCACAAAGGATCCTATAACAAATCACTAGACCACCAAGGATTATATCACTTATCACTAGGCCACCAGGCATCATATATCATATGATTAGATAACAAGGAAACATGTAGTTTATAACTAGACCAACAGGGATCATACTACTTGTTGGGCAATTATACCGAGCAACAAAAATCCGCAACATATTTTGGCGCAAAAATTTCCAAAAGAAACCATACTTAAAGTTAATCTACCACCAGGATGAAGGAATGTAAACCAAGCATACTGATAATACTGGTGTGTGCCCCCTCTGGCAGGATCCGCTCTTCTTTTAGATGTCCCGGTGCTTACAAAAAAAGGCTTTTAAAATTATGCAAATCAACCTGAGGTGCTCCCCGCTCCATAGGTTTTAATGGAACCTGGAGCCCCTGAGGCTCTTTTACATCATTTTTAAAGCCTTTTATTCTTTAAAACCAGGGGATAAGACTGTACTTTCTCCAAGTCCATCGGAGCATCTCAAACAGCGGCTGTAGAGGAGAACTGGGCAGATTACCTCTACATATTACACTCCAGAAGAGGGCGCTATCATTCCTGGCTCACCTACAGAACGGCAGGCCGGATCCCTTCCACCATAAAGCCTGGCAGCAGCAGGGGGTCCCTGCCAACCTGGGAACCCAAACCCAGCCAGACCCAAACATGGACCATCCACAACTGACCAAAGCCAAAATCATGGCCCTGATAAACAAGGCCGAGGAGGGACATGTCAGTGACTGGAGGACCACCATAGAGTCATCCCAGAAGCCGACCATCTACCAGGGTCTACAGAGACTACAGACCGGCCCCATACCTGGAGAAACTACCGGACCCCAGAGACTGTCATATCAAGAGCGGCTACAGACTGAACGCCCACAACCTGCCATGGAGTCCGGGGCGGCACAGACGGAGAGCAAACAGTGCCAACAGTGCCAGGACCAGGAGGCACCGAGGATGAGGTCCACTTCCTGCTACACTGCTCCAGATACTCAGCAGTGAGGGACACTCACCTCAGGAGACTCTCGGATCTCCTCCCGGGCTTCTGCTCCATGGAGGAGGGAGAGAAGATCCATCCTGCTGGGGGAGAGGAGACCACAATTGCCATAGCCACACATTGGGGCTCATTTACTACGGGTTCGTGGATCGCACTATTGTTGGAATATCCGACGATTTCCGATTGGCCCCGCATTTAGAAGCGTTTTTTGGTGCATACGATCGGATTTTGGCGCATCAGCGCCGGCTTTCATGCAACAGAAATCAGGAGGTGCGCCGTTGGACGATCCGACGGATTCGGACTAAGCGCAGGAAAGCATAGATATGAGATAGATAGATAGATAGATAGATAGATAGATAGATAGATATGAGATAGATAGATAGATAGATAGATAGATAGATAGATATGAGATAGATAGATAGATAGATAGATAGATAGATAGATAGATAGATAGATAGATAGGAGATAGATAGATAGGAGATAGATATGAGATAGATAGATAGATAGATAGATAGATAGATAGATAGATAGATAGGAGATAGATAGATAGATAGATAGATATGAGATAGATATGAGATAGATAGATAGATATGAGATAGATAGATAGATAGATAGATAGATATGAAATAGATAGATAGATAGGAGATAGATAAACAGATAGATATGAGATAGATATGAGATATATATGAGATAGATAGATAGATAGATAGATATGAGATAGATATGAGATAGATAGATATGAGATAGATATGAGATAGATAGATAGATAGATAGATAGATAGATAGATAGATAGATATGAGATAGATAGATATGAGATAGATAGATATGAGATAGATAGATATGAGATAGATAGATAGAAAGATATGAGATAGATATGAGATAGATATGAGATAGATAGATCTACACACATTTAGGAAGAATTAGTGTACATAAAATGGCTTGTGCCAGGTGCTGGAGTCAGGTAGTAGATGACATGTGAGGTCATGTATCGAGGCCTCCGTTTTGTTCTGTCACTTAAAAGCAGTGAAATGACATAGCGGTGCGAGTTCATCCTGGTAACTCTGATCCGGTTTTGTCGGCTATCTATTTCAGGAGCCGTCCAGTACGTAAGTCAATCCACGGCTCTCCTGCCTCAGACTCATTACTGCGCCTCTCGGGTTACACTTAAACCCCTTTTACCTAGGTGACAGAGCTTCACTTTAAGTTATGGAAAAGCCGGTGGTAACACATCTGACTGCAGCGGGGAATGTGACCCTGCGGAGTATAACACTGGAGAACTGAAGAAATACCTGGAAAACACCATTGACCCGTCCCCCCCCCTCACACACACACACACACACATTTCGGCAAACGCCTCCTATATACCGGTAGTTAGTTCTCAACATTCCAAAAAGAAGATAAAGGTCGGTAAGCAGAATGTGCCTCGAAATTTTGAGGACCATGTCTCTTTCCCATTGGCCACACCTACAAGTAGGCGTGACACTCATTTTCAAGGACATGACACACCTACTTTTAAGTTACTGGTCATGACACATTATAGGGACGTAAAGTGATCCTGGGGATTTCACCAGACACAGGACAAGACTCCGGGAGGTCCCCAGGGGAGAGTTGACAAACATGGTGTTCTTATAGGGAACATAACTTATAGGAATGTAAAGTGATGCTGAGCGTTCCACTGGGCACAGGACAATAATCCGGGAGGTCACCAGGCGGAAGTTGGCACTACGGTGTCCTACTCAAGAGGACGTACCTTATAGGATTGTAAAGTGATGCAACGCATTTCATGGAACACAAAAGACAAGACTCCGGGAGGTCACCAGAGAAGAGGTGCCGTGTATGATGTCCTACTCAAGGGGATGTATCCATATTGGAATGTAAAGTGATTATAGGTGTTCCATGGGACACAGGAAGAGACTTTGGGAGGTCCCTGGGAGAGGTGCCAAGTATGGTGTCCTACTCTAAGTAACATTTATTACTAGGAGTGTAAAGTGACCCTAGGTGTTCCACAGGACAAAACTCCTGGAGGTTCCCAGTAGAGATGGAAAGTATGGTGTCCTACTCAAGGGGATACCTTATAGCTTCCATGTAAAGTGATGCTGGAAGTTCCACAGGATGAAACTCCGGGAGGTACCCAGGAGAAAGTTACTCAGTATGGTGTTCTACTCAAGGGAACGTAACTTTTAGGGGTGTAGAGTGATGCTGGTAGTTCCACAGGACACAGGATACGACTCTGAGAGGTCCCTTAGAGCAGTGCCAAGTATGGTGTGCTACTCAAGGGAGGATGTTGACTACTTCCAGAAGTGTACCTTGAAGCTGTTTGACCCCGAGGAAAACATGCTCCAAACTACAATGTAGGGTTCACAGTTCTGGACTCTTCTGGACACAGTTCAAGAGGAACAAAACACCTTATGAGCTACCAAACAGGGTTCCGATGCTTCTGCAATACTCTCAAGTTTTTGCCCAGTTTCTCAAGTAGACCGTCTTGGTCTGAAGAGGATCCTGCATATGTAAAATGAAACCAACCAAAAATGATCAAAGTTGACCTTCTTATATTGGAAAACATGTAAAAAAATTTTTTTTTTGCCCGAAAACAGCTTTGAAAAACTTTGTCTACAGGCTTCCAGTGGCCTTCAATATTTATGTTGGCTGTCCTTCTTTAAAGGGGAACCCAGCACATTGAGCATGGCTTACTGCTATTCATGGGACTCCTAGAGACTGGTAGTGTACAACGCTTAGCCATGAAATAAAGTTTGACCTGTTCTTGTGATTGGTGGGATACTTTACATATCTGTCTCTACCTTTTTCCTTATAACATGGACCACAAGTTTTTTTTTTCTTGGAGATCCTCTTCTTTGGATATCTCCCACTTAATCTATAATATCCAGTACATCAGTAGATTAAAATTCAGAGTCTTTCTATAACTAGAAGACCATGTTCTCCTCCGGCTCCGATCAGTATGTGAATCACAGCAGCTGACTATGGTGGCTTCTGCCTTTGCTATTAATAATGTTCTGTTCCGCTGTTTTTCTGTAACACACATTCTGTCGCTTCGGATGGTTACGCAGCCCCTTGGCTGTAGATTTGCACTTCCACGCTTAGTTATTAGGAAGAGGCCTTGCCAAAAACAATGGACCATGTGGCTGCCACAGTGTAGCAAGATAATTGGTAGGATACTGTCAATGGAAATTTATTTATCTGACTATGGGCAGAATCATGGTCAACGATGATCATACATACAGTACATGTACATAGCCATGTACGCTACTCATGCTTAATCATGAGACGTAGAAGGTTATGTTGGGCAAATTAACCTCCGCACCAAACCATGAAGCCACATCTCACTACATCAAGGCAAGTTACTCATAAAGTTCTTATTCGTGGAAGCAACTAACTCTTTGCCTCTGCCCTTTTCCATCACCCCCATGCTTTCTACCAAGTTGTTAACTAACCCAAATGACCAACCCAACTTTTATGACCCACTGTTCCAACCCAGTTTGTGGCCACAAGGTTTGACCATTCAAGTGATCTGACAAAAATTATGGAAAAACAAAGCAATACTAACTAAGGAACAGACGTCCAACCAAAAACTCAACAGAATATGATGTTGGATACCACAGGATGACCAAAGGATGACTGGTTAAGGTACAGAAGTAAATTAGAAATGGTGTTCTTAATTTATGGTCTAGAAACCACCTCTACCTCCTAGACAATTTTTTGAGGAGCACTGTGTCTACTTGGTAGAATAAGAGGTCTTCAAGTGGATCTGACATATCAAGATGGGTCTTTTCTTACTTAACGATGTGGTTGGAAATGCCTCACCATAAGTGTTGAGATGAACAACTCAATGGGGGTCATTTACTAAGGGCCCGGTTCGCATTTTCCTGACGTGTTACCCGAATATTTCCAATTTGCGCCGATTTCACCTGAATTGCCCCGGGATTTTGGCGCACGTGATCGGATTGTGGCGCATCGGCGCTGGCATGCACGCGACGGAAATCGGGGGGAGTGGCCGAACGAAAACCCAACGGATTCGAAAAAAACGCCGAAAAAAATTTGTCACTCGGCACACGCTTACCTTCACTCAGCCCGGCTCGGTGTACTCCAGTGCGTTCCGATGCTCTTCAGCGCAGCAGTGCCACCTGGTGGACGTCGGAGGAACTACCTTAATGAATCCCGGAACCGAATCCACCGCAGAGAACGCGCCGCTGGATCGCGAATGGGCCGGGTAAGTAAATCTGCCCCAATATGGTAGCAGGATTGTCGCATCTTTAGGTAACTCTTGGGAAAAGGCAAGGAAGGCCACAAGTATAGAAAGTTTACGGTAATTAGACAAAATGACAAGATCAAATGTATGGGACCTTCAAGACTAACCCAGCAGAAGACAAAAGGATCATACTTGTTGAATTTCAACACATGGTTATCAGTTTGTTCTCCATGTAGATAAGCCACCAGAAGCAATGGCATACTCAACCTTCTCCGTTAACCACACTGTCGAGGAGGCCAAAGTTGTATGTGTATGGAAGAATGAGAAGAATTGGTCCTTGTTTGTCCAATGGGGACTTTGAGATACAAAAAGGTTGGTGGTTGAACAAATTATGATCTTTTAATGCATCACCTCAAACATGTCTACGATTAGAGGAATAACTTAATGGGGCGCAGAGGGCATCCATGAACCCAGCAGCTTAAAGTCACATCTCCGAGTCAAATTGTTGGGATCTACTGTAAGAACACAAAATCCTTTAGAAGCAAATTTCAGTAAGTTCTGAGTATTTCTGGACAAAGATAGAGGTCAATGTCTAGTTAAAGTTATCATCTTCGTAAAATTTTTTAATTACTGTTTATGGTTGGAATTGTCCATCTTCAGCAACGTCAAGGAAAACGTTTCTCTTTGGAAAGAAGCTCTCTCAAATAAGAGAGAAGGACCCGAGTTGGATGAAGATAATCTAGATATAGATTCGGAGAATCCATCCAGTTAATAAAGGAATGTTTGTGTTGACTCTATGCCAGAAATATGGCAGCCCGACCTCCCCTGTTTACAAGAGAACCACACATCTTATATTTCAGTATAGGCATTTACCATTGGCCGAAATTATCCTACGACCCAAAAGTAGGCGATGTCATAAACCCTCTTAGATTGAATTAAGAAGATAAAGCTTCTTTTATAAGAGGGATGTATATATATAGCATGTGTTGTAGTAACCGTATGGGGCTGCTAGGCATAAAGAAAGAGGTAATTGATAGGGGTGTTTATAACCCTCCACGAATAACATAATAAATTGACCGTGACAGCACATTCCCATCGAAAGGGCACCTAGAGGACTTCAAGACTTAGCCCATAACATGAGAGGTACATAAACATTATGTCAGGGCCTGGGGAAACTAGTCAGATTGTGTTTCTGCAGGCTATTGGAGTCTGTGGGAAATCTTTTCTAGAAGAATGGGATGGCTTCCCTGTTTTCCGTAACTTTCTGAACTTAAACATAGTGGTGGCCTCATATAGTAACATGGTCACCTCCATATGGGAATATTTACATCAGTTCATCATTTATTCTGTATCGGGAGATACTGGATGGACACGGACACAGATACAGTTCACAATTTACTCCGTATCGGGAGATACTGGATGGACACAGACACGGATACTATGGGGAACATTTAGCCCTGAAATAGGCGCAACTCCTGGCACATTTCCCCCTTTATTTCCTTCAGGCCAAGTGGCCAAAGGGGGAAGTGGGCAAGGCCTAATTGGGCGGGGTCCCTTCCCGCGCACTACCCATAACCTGTGCAAGCTTTTGGCGCAGACTGAGGAGACCCTTTTCTACGGACGGTAGGACCTTGCATACAAATGCTGGTGGCTATCTAGGGGGGCAGGGATCTCCGACAGTTTTCAGACAGAGAAGGCACATAAATCTACCCCTCCCCACCAGCTTCTGCAGCCCACACACCACTTTTGGCATGTTGGGGAGCAGGGGGGTGGTCGGTCTGGTGCATGAATGCTTGGCCCACCGGATTTACTATATCATATAACTATTACAGAAAACTCAGCCAGGTCAGACCTGGTCTAAACTTGCCCGACCCGGGGAAAATTGCTCCCGTATTTGCTAAGAGGCTAAGATCGTGCGTCCAATTTTCTGCATGTGTCGCTTCCCCGCTGAGGTCCGCCGGAGTTCACCTTCTTCTTCCCCGTGTATGTGAGTGCTGATCTTGCGACACAATTTGAATTTAAAATTCTGCGGTTTGTCCGAATTAGTCAGGTAGTCCAACCGCCACGCCCCCGATTTGTGTCGCATGAAAGCTGGTGTTGATGCGCCACAATCTGATTGCGTGCGCCAAAAACTCGGGGCAATCCAGCGCAAATCAGAAATAGTCGGGGAAACTTGACGGAAAGGTGTCCAACGGACCCCATCAAATAAAATACTATAGGGGGATGTGTGTGCCAGCGTATGATAAAAGCCCACCCCTGATGGATATCCGGCATCATGGAAACAATTGCCAGGCACATTGTGAACCTGACTCAGGTCTAAGACAGGTCCAGCTTGGCACAGAACTGCACTATAGCCTGCGCCTGGAACCTGGTGCAGGCTACAGCGAGTGCACAGGTACGAGGCATCCCGCGCCAGCCACAGCGCAGCCTGTCACTACTCCCGACTCAACTGGCGAAGAGGGTGCAGTAGTCACGATTCCCAACTCTGTGCCGATAGATAGATTGGAGATTGAGAACAAACTAGAGGGACTGAAAGATTGACAGTAGGATACAAGTGGACGATGCAGGTGGATTTATAGGTGAACAGATAGATAAAATATAGATAGATAGATTACAGATAATAGAAAGTATAGATAGAAACACAGAGTCATTTGTAGATGAATACATTTAAACAGCTATATAGACAGATAAAGGGAGGATTTATCATATTCTGGCTCATCATCATGAACCACCTTATGATCCAAACCTCCCGGCACATGCCGGATCTATCAGGATTCTACATTAGGTCCAGCCTACCGTACAACTGCACATTAGCCTGTGCCCGAACCTGCCCACTGCACAGGTGTGTGACAAGCTGCACCCAGTGATCTCCTCACCAGTGCCTTCTCCTGGAGGGGATCCTCCGGTGCTGATCTGCTGCTGCCCCCCTGTAATTCTGGCCAGTATTCCTCCTCAGACACCAGTGTGGTCATTCTGCTACACGGGACACTTCTCAGTCCTGTCTGCAGCTCCTACACTCTTCTCTGTACTGTCTCTCCCCCTATCCCCGCTCTTCTATCCTGCTACACAGGGGACACTTCTCTGTACTATCTGCAGCTCCTACAAACTTCTCTTCTCTCCTGCTCTGAGCTGCTGCTTTTGCAGATTGTTTGTAAATAGAAGGTTATGAACTGTAAACAGAGGCTGCAGGTAGTGCCTGTAGTGTCTGCTGAGCTCTGCTGCTGGGGAAAAGCTGCTCTGCACAAGAGCTCAGTGTTGCTTCTCAGTCTACGCCACCTTCAGGCTGGAGTGTTTTTGCGCCTAAATTGTGCCTAAATGGACAAGTTGCTAATAATGAATAATTAGGCGCAGCAAAACTTCTAGTTTGGTAGGATAAATTAGGAAAACATGGTTAATTTTGCTGAGCGGCTAGTTTGGTGCTTCGTCACAAAATTGGCATAGAAAAACTCTGCGACACTATGAAAAGGTGCCAAAACAACAGAAAAAAGAAATGATACATCTGGCCCTATATTCGCTAAATAGATAAAGTCATCAGATAAATAGGTAGAGAAATGTAGATGTGAGAGGAATAGGAGCGAATAGATTGATGGAGGATACTTAGAATAATTATAAGATACATATAAGATAGATAGATATGAGATAGATAGATAGATAGGTATGAGATAAATTGATAGATAAATTGATAGATAGATATATAGATAGATAGATAGATATGAGATAGATAGATATATAGATAGATAGATAGATAGATAGATAGATAGATAGATATGAGATAGATATGAGAAAGATAGATAAATTGATAGATAAATAGATAGATAGATAGATATGAGATAGATAGATATATAGATAGATATGAGAAAGATAGATAAATTGATAGATAAATTGATAGATAAATTGATAGATAGATAGATAGATATGAGATAGATAGATATATAGATAGATAGATAGATAGATATGAGAAAGATAGATAAATTGATAGATAGATATGAGATAGATAGATATATATATAGATAGATAGATATATAGATATGAGAAAGATAGATAAATTGATAGATAGATAGATATGAGATAGATAGATAGATATATAGATAGATAGATATGAGAAAGATAGATAAATTGATAGATAGATATGAGATAGATAGATATATAGATAGATAGATAGATATGAGATAGATAGATATGAGAAAGATAGATAAATTGATAGATAAATTGATAGATAGATATATAGATAGATAGATAGATAGATAGATATGAGAAAGATAGATAAATTGATAGATAGATAGATAGATATGAGATAGATAGATATATAGATAGATAGATATATAGATAGATAGATAGATAGATATGAGAAAGATAGATAAATTGATAGATAGATATGAGATAGATATATAGATAGATAGATAGATAGATAGATAGATAGATATGAGATAGATAGATATGAGAAAGATAGATAAATTGATAGATAGATATATAGATAGATAGATATGAGATAGATAGATATGAGATAGATAGATAGATAGATAGATAGATAGATAGATATGAGAAAGATAGATAAATTGATAGATAGATATGAGATAGATAGATAGATAGATAGATAGATAGATAGATAGATAGATAGATATGAGAAAGATAGATAAATTGATAGATAGATATGAGATAGATAGATAGATAGATAGATAGATAGATAGGAGATAGATAGATAGATAGATAGATATGAGATAGATAGATAAATTGATAGATAAAAAAAAAAAAAGAAAAAAAGCAGCACAGTCCAAAATAGTGAAAAAACAAGGGTGTTTATTAGCGGGAGGTGGAATAAACACCCTTGTTTTTTCTTTGAATTGATAGATAGATAGAACATTCCGGATCCCTCCTCCAGCTGAGATGCAGAGTGCCGCACAAGGCGCAGCCCCAGACCTTTACTCGGCAGTAAATGCAGCAGTATTGATCACCGGTGAGATGGAAGGGATATGCAGGGATAATGATACCCAAGGGCGTTCTCTTCTAGCTGCCTTAGCACAATCCCCTCTGTAGACCTCAGTAAATTGCTTGATCACCGTACTATTATAAAACCCATTCTGCTCAGCGCTGCAGTTTCGGAGACGACAGTAGTAAGGAATAATACTAAAAGTTTTCTCAGAACACGTCATCTCCTTCCCGATAAGGATAACACACTTTCTGGAGAAAACAAGTCATTCCATTCCATTACTGGCTATCAATCCCCCAGACTCCTTCTAATAACAGGGACCCAATAATTCGTAATGTCCTCTATTCCTTCTTCTAGGACAATCTCTATAAGGTTTGCCTGATAATAGGCTGATCACCGCGATCGCCATGATCAACGGTAATCTGTAGGTAAGCCGGGCAGTAGTGCCACCGCAGGAGAAATGAGGCATTACACTCTGACTACCGAAATCAATGGTGGTCTGTGTGTGTATGTGGAAGAATAGGACTGGTCCTGTAGAGCAGTGGTCCCCAACCTTATTGTATTCGGGGACCGGCTGCACCCAAATATTTTTTCGCAGGGACTGAAACCATGGTCACTGGAAAAAAAATTGTGCCAGAAAGCTGCGGGGAGAAGCGTTGGAGGGGAGTGCACTTATTTTAAGTGCTTTGGCCATGGCCCGGAACCGGACTCTCCACGGCCCGGTGGTTGGGGACCACCGCTCTCGAGTGAGAGTCTGTCTTTGTCACCGCTTTACGTTATGGCCCCTTTATTATTCTAAATTTCTTAATTTAATATGAAATTATAAAAGGGGACAACCCCTTTAAAAGGTGTTAATAGAAAACATCTATCTTTCCTTTTCTACCTCGCACCCGTTTATCGGGATTTCTGGCGCTGCCATCCCTCATGTCTAGCGGGAAAACCCTTTGAAGGATCTAGAGAACCGTAAAAAACATGGCTGCGTTCTTACAGAGATCACACCACAGCCAGCAATTGGTTGTGAATGTGGTGCAGTACCACACATAACCTGTAAACAGGCGTGGCGCTGTTTCGGACATATAACAGAAATCTCACTATTCCTATAAGAGTTTTTGCATTTAGAACATTTAAGAAAAAGGTTTTTTTGAGGAATTTTTAGTCACTGGTTTAATCCTATTACTATGCATGGTCTAATGTCCAGTTTCCCTCCGAAAATATAATTAGTCAGACTCATTTTGACCCCATTCTGTCTCATCAGAGTGGGGAATTGACGGGACGTGAACTGCACATTTTATGAGGTAATTTATGTCCAAAATGGAGAATAAAACTCTCAAGGTTGTGTAATGAGAGAATATCAAACATCCTGAAACTTCTGGGAGGGTCACAAACAAGATGAGACCTGCCAGAGTATTGGTAGAGCGGCCATGTTTCTGACATTTTGCCAAAATGTTGGTGAGTATGTTTTAGATGCGGTAAACAAAATCTCACCAAAGATTCAGCAAATCTTCCAAATTATAAAAGCTATGAGGTAGATTTTTTAAAACGATCTAAAATAATCCATCGTGACTTGCACAACCAATCATATTGCAGCTTTTATTTTGTATTCCGCTCTTTTAAAATGAAAGCTGCGCTGTGATTTGTTTCTATGGGCAGTTTCTCTTTTAGGCCTTGAGGTAAATTTATTAGACTGCCCTGGTTACCCATAGTAACCTATCCCGGTACAGCTTTTATTTCCATATTAACAATGATTTTTACTTCGCTGTTCATATCCGAATTCCCCCCCCCCCCCCGGCTTAGTCATCCTTCAAGATTATGAAGCATTTTTCCTGTCAATCTCTTGTCACCAGTTCTTTTCATGGTGGCTCCTGTTCTTCTCACCTATAGAAATGTGTCTATATATAAAGAGGAACACGTATAATTACCCATCATCACAATAACATGAGAGCACAATTCTGCTCTTAAAGGGGTAATCCCCTTTAATAGGGCGTGCTGAGTGGGGTGGCTGAGTGGATAGCACTTCTATCTTGCAGCGCTGGGGTCCTGGGTTCAAGTCCCACCCAGGTCAACATCTGCAAAGAGTTTGAATGTTCTCTCTCCGTGTTTGCGTGGATTTCCTCCAGGTCCTCCGGTTTCCTCCCACACTCCAAAACATACTGGTAGGTTGTTTAGATTGTGAGCCCCATTGAGGACAGCGACCAATTTGGCATCTGTAGTCGGTTGTCCGAAATTCCCCCGCTCCTCCATAGCCTCCTGCCCTGGTACACTGTGAATTACTTTACCGCAATAACACCGCAGCTGGCAGCTACAGAGCGCAGTCGCTGACACACTGAAACGCAGTCCTTCCTGTTTTCAGACAAAGGCACAACATCAAACTGCAGGCACTTTCCAAGGACTGTAACAAGTCTTAATGTTTCTCTTCCTCTTAAATTTTTAATCAGGCCATTTGTTAGGCCAGATTTTTCATTTTAATACCCCTGCAAGACAGAAGATGTATACTCCAGCTTCCTGCCGTATCTGCGAGAGGAGACAAGGGTAAGGGCGCGAAGCCAAGGGGTTGGAGAATTAGTAGTTCTGATACTTAAGGACCCTCTACTTTAAAATTACACTTGCGTCTGTACTTATAAACCATTGGCTAATACCAATAAAGTGCTGACATGGCAAGAAAATACAGGTGTGAACTTTGCCTTTAATTGGTCACTAGCCCTTTTAACAAATGAAGACTAAATCACTAAAGTCTCATGTTATAGCTTACAGCAATGTTATGACATGAGGACGAGGAGGGTGAGAAGCTGAGTTAGAAAGAAGCAGATATATGCAAATACACTGTGCCGCAGCCATTAGTAAGTTTTCTTTCTCACGTGCTTTATTCACATCAATACAGGTCAGTGCTACTCTATAATATCTTATATGATCCTGTCAATGCTTTTCAGTGGAGGAGGAGATACAGAGGCAGCTGCAGCTAATAGTAAGTTTCTATCTCACCGCAAGTAATTGATTCTCATCCGTACAGGTCAGTACTATTTTGTAAACTATTTTGTAAACTGTTGGTGTATCTGATAGCATGATAAACAGAGTCACAGAGGCTGCTGGAGCTAATAGTAAGTTTTCTATCTTGACCCAGTGCTTTTTTCATATCTATATAGAACAGTACTTCAATATAATGTGCTATATAATCCTACTGATGCTTCACAGTGGGAGAGAGACAAGCCCAGAATTAGCTAGCTGGAGCTAAAAGTAAGTTTCTGTTACAACCTCTATGCTTTATTCACTTCAGTAAAGGTCAGTACTTTTCTATCATGTCCTATTGTATACTGCTGACAGAGAAAAGTCTAGAGTGAAACTGTTGGAGAGAGAGAAACACAGGAAGACCAGAGGGTGCTGGAGCTAAGAGTAAGTTTTATATCCTGCCCCAGTACTTTATTCACATCTATAAAGGGTCAGTACTAATGTCCAATATAATCCTACTGATTTTCTTAGAGATAGGGAAAGAAATAGAAACACATGCCTGGAGTGAACCTGCTGGAGCTAGGACCAAGTTACTATCTCACCCCAAATGCCTTATTTACATTCAAGGAGCTCAGTGCTTCTCTAAAATGTTCTATATGATCCTCCTGATGCTTCAGAGAGAGTCAGTGATTACATTCCCCTCTACTGTCTGTGTGCAGTGTATGGGAGACATCATAGTAGGTAGTCTCCAACACCGGCTCTGAGACAACTAAGAAATTACATAGAACAGCTAAAACAAATACCAGCCATAAAATGACTATAAATAGTGTTACTCCTCCTTTATACACAATACATGGTATCATCAAAAGGCAGTTCGATATGGACAGGGTGACAAATTGGACACTTTACTTGCTGCCTAAAACCCACACATGTTAGATCTGAGGTCTTCAAATATTAAAATGTAACCCCCACAAGAACATAACAACAAGAGCAAAATGGTATGGTCCATCTGGAGTTATACATAGAAGAGAAAGCTAAAAATATGACCCTTCTTCAGGAGATGCTTGACCCCACCGCACTCCTAACCCCCCAAGGACAGAAGGTCCTTCTCCCCCCATAATATTTTCATCACATTTTCCATTACCTTCATAGACATGGCACATACAAAAATATGACCCCTTTTAACAGATGTTTGACCCCACCACACTCCTAACCTCCTGGGACAAAAGGTTCTGGTCCCTTTTCCAATTTCCATGACATATTCCATTACTTTGTTACATTTGCAGCAACTGATCCCTGTCCAAGCCACGACACCAGTTACCATGCAATCTCAATCTGAAATTGGTTCCCTCCTTCCATGGACTCCATAGCGAGGGAATGGGCTACCGGACTGGAAAAAACTGGAAGACCTCCTGGAAGAAATGACAAATCTCCAGGGAACTACATAGTCCTGGAGCCTCCTCAATAAGTGTCCTACAGGATACTGCATCTTCAGGCCAAACGCACAATTAAAGGCATAGTTGCCGACTGCCCAAAATTGTCTGGGAATGTCTCAACTTTCTGTAACATGTCCAAAAAAACGTAACTTGACTTGACCCTCACCCTGCCCACAAATGGACATCTATGGTAAGTAAATGCTGGTCCAAATGTACAGGGCACAAATAGTAACCCAAAAAAATTTGGTTTGCATATCAAAGAGGACCTTTCACCATCTACACCAACTCTATGACGAGATGTCCCTCTACTGATTCCAGCGCAGTTGGAATTTTTTCTCTAGCCCCCACCGTTCCCGAGAAATCAGTTCTGTTAGCTTCAGCACCTAATATGCTAATTATGTTCTTTCTACTGTCAAGTAGGCGGTCCAAACACACAACTAAGGACATAGTTGTTATCAGTCTGGTATTAGCTAGTATGGTCTCAAACTTTTTTGTAACATACCAGGAGAATTTGACTAGGGCCAACATCCTCTTCAGATAAAGGGTGTACCAAGATTTTACCAGTACACAGATATATATACATATATATTGTGTTAAAGGGGGATCTTTTATTACCATATATTCACAAATTCTTTATATCCCTTAATAGCTGCTGCTCCACCGATTCCGGTGCTGTTGGAATTTTTTTTCTAGCCCATACCATTCCCGAGCAATCAGTTCTTGTAATTTTCAGCATCCAATATGCTAATTCTGTACTGTATTGTCAAGTGGGTGGGCCTGAAACTAATTTGCATGTATGGTGCTTAAACTAACAGTAGTGATTACTCGGGAACGGTTGGGGCTAGAGAAAAAATTCCAACTACGCCGGAATCCATAGATTGACCACTATTACATAATTCAAGGACTAGGTAGAGGTAGTTAAAGGTGATTTTTTTTTAAGGGGACGTGGTGTCTGAATGTGTTCCCAAAAAATTATAAAAAGCTGAAGATGGATGACATGACTTTAACAAAACCAGACATCTCCATACCCTGAACTTTGGATGACTAAGAGAGTCCCTAGCGCTAACTACAAACCCGTCAAGCAGAGCTCCCTATTATCCCGGCACCCAGCGTGTGCTGAATGTTGTGTCAGGTATGAATTGTATCCTTGTGTTCCACATTTGTCCAGCAAACTATTATAACATACTGCGCTCTTGTGCTGCTGTTTGCTCTTACATTGTACTTTCTGATACATAATACCTGTCCAGCAACTTTCGAGCGACATAAGATACACAGTGTCTGGTCTCCTTCCCTTATTTATATGGCACATAATAAGCAGGATACAGTGTCACATGCTGACAACCGGCAACAAAGTGCCATGATGGAAGCAGCGACTGCTGTGTGCTGGTCCTAGTGGAGCAAATCCAACATGGCAGTACTCGTTATAAGTTTGGATATTTCACCATCTCTGTCAACTCTAAATCTTTCCTTCATTAATTAAGTGTCACTCCACTGATTCTCGCACAGTTGGAAATTTCTTTCTAGCCCCCACCATTCCCAAGTAATCGATGTATTTATTTACAGGTCTTAACTGTCAAATGGGCGGAGCCAGACTACATGCTCTAACCATTTAAGAGTAAAGAGGCAAATCAGCATATTGGGTACTGAAACTATGCTAACTGGGTTCTCTTCTGTCAGTTGAGTTGTCCAGGGCTGGGAGAGACAACCTGGCTCCGCCCATCTGACAATACAGAGCCAAAAGGAATGATGCTGATAGTCTGGGAATGGTTTGGGCTAGAGAGAAAATTCTAACTATTCCAAAATCAGTGACAAGAGTTGGTGAAAGTGATAAATGTTCCTCTTTAGTGGAGTTTGGGCACCAACCCATACCAAGTATGGGGGCACCTTGGTCATCTCTATGGGATTGCCTAATCTCCAACAGTGCCAAAGAGATGAAAATAAGGGGGGCATGTAATTTTAGGCTCACTTCTATAGGATGATTAGCTTCTTAAAGGGTTGTTGGAGTTATTGCTGACCTATCAAACGCGTAGTAAGGAGTCCAACACTGATGGAACCTACACTCACCGGCCACTTTATTAGGTTCACCTGTCCAACTGCTCGTTAACACTTAATTTCTAATTAGCCAATCACATGGCGGCAACTCAGTGCATTTAGGCATGTAGACATGGTCAAGACAATCTCCTACAGTTCACACCGAGCCTCAGTATGGGGAAGAAAGGTGATTTGTGGCCTTTGAACGTGGCATGGTTGTTGGTGCCAGAAGGGCTGGTCTGAGTATTTCAGAAACTGCTGATCTACTGGGATTTTCACACACAACCATCTCTAGGGTTTACAGAGAATGGTCCGAAAAAGAAAAAACATCCAGTGAGCGGCAGTTCTGTGGGCGGAAATGCCTTGTTGATGCCAGAGGTCAGAGGAGAATGGGCAGACTGGTTCGAGCTGATAGAAAGGCAACAGTGACTCAAATCGCCACCCGTTACAACCAAGGTAGGCAGAAGAGCATCTCTGAACGCACAATACGTCGAACTTTGAGGCAGATGGGCTACAGCAGCAGAAGACCACACCGGGTGCCACTCCTTTCAGCTAAGAACAGGAAACTGAGGCTACAATTTGCACAAGCTCATCGAAATTGGACAGTAGAAGATTGGAAAAACGTTGCCTGGTCTGATGAGTCTCGATTTCTGCTGCGACATTCGGATGGTAGGGTCAGAATTTGGCGTCAACAACATGAAAGCATGGATCCATCCTGCCTTGTATCAACGGTTCAGGCTGGTGGTGGTGGTGTCATGGTGTGGGGAATATTTTCTTGGCACTCTTTGGGCCCCTTGGTACAACGCCACAGCCTACCTGAGTATTGTTGCTGACCATGTCCATCCCTTTATGACCACAATGTACCCTGTAACATCTGATGGCTACTTTCAGCAGGATAATGCGCCATGTCATAAAGCTGGAATCATCTCAGACTGGTTTCTTGAACATGACAATGAGGTCACTGGACACAAATGGCCTCCACAGTCACCAGATCTCAATCCAATAGAGCATCTTTGGGATGTGGAGGAATGGGAGATTCGCATCATGGATGTGCAGCCGACAAATCTGCGGCAATTGTGTGATGCCATCATGTCAATATGGACCAAAATCTCTGAGGAGCCTCCAGCACCTTGTTGAATCTATGCCACGAAGAATTGAGGCAGTTCTGAAGGCAAAAGGGGGTCCAACCCGTTACTAGCATGGTGTACCTAATAAAGTGGCCGGTGAGTGTATGTCGGAACCAGAACAGCTCCATTACCTGTGAGGTTACTATAAGTTAGCTCCATTTCACTATGGACATTCTCTTTAAAGGGAACCTCTTCCTGAGTTTAGAACCAATAACCTATCCTTAACATGTCTCTGCTCTTAAAGGGGTTGGCCAGGATCAAGTAATTTCTTCAAACTATCACATGAGGCTGTAAAATAAAAAAAAATTCAGTAATACTTTCCTTCTGCATAGCGGATTATACTTATTTATAGTAGCCAGCGGCAATGAGGTGGTCTTACCTAGCAGCAACTATTCAATTATCCTACACTGCCTCCACAGGCTAAATTAGGTATTACATTGAAATCAATGTCATCAGAGTAACACAAGGACATTCCGGGTCCTCCAGCAATGACACTTTTCAATGAATGTAGAGCCTGGTAAGGTGTCCATTGGTAGGTGGATGCCTCCAAATAGACTAAAAGCGGGTACACAGAACAAAACGGGGGGGAACCCCTAGTGTAATACTGTACAAATGTAAGTATCATGTACTCAGGGGGTCACCGAGTTAAGATTAGAGTTCAGTTGACCCGATGTTACTGCTTAGTGTTTGGTTTACCTGGAATTATTTGCCACCAATTCGGCAAATTGATGCATTTAGTAACTAGCTGTGGCTATGATTGGCCAGGGGTGTCCCCACCCATCCCAGTGGACCAATCATAGCCATGGACAGTAGCTAGGACATCATTTTGCCAGATTGACCCGATGTTACTGCTTGGTGTTCGGGATACCTGGAATTATTTTCCACCAATTCGGCAAAATGGTGCACTTAGTAACTAGCTATGGCTATGATTGGCCAGGGGTGTCCCCACCCATCCCCACGGACCAATCATAGCCATGGACAGTAGCTAGGACATAATTTTGCCAGATTGACCCGATGTTACCGCTTGGTGTTCGGGATACCTGGAATTATTTGCCACCAATTCGACAAATTGATGCACTTAGTAAGTAGCTGTGGCTACGATTGGCCAGGGGTGTCCCCACCCATCCCCGCGGACCAATCATAGCCATGGACAGTAGTTAAGACATCATTTTGTCAGATTGACTGTTCAACTACCAATCTGCATAGGCCAAATCTGAGCCCAAACAGAAACATAGGGCCCGCTCATCTAAAGTCAAGATCCTGGCAATTAGACATGGTTCCGGGAGTCCAATTGGGACGGAGATGAATGAATAACACTGATTTAAAAAGGCTTGGTCGCTCGTTGAAACTTGGAAGTTGACCCCGAGTCTTAATAACATCAACGCAATTTATTGGTAGTATGCTACGTGTTTAGTATGCTACGTATCAGGCTTAGCATGTCTATAGGTCTGATGACAACTTTGAGGGCAGGTAGCCGGCTCGTTCTATCAATACGCACTGAAAAAGAGTAAATGAGGAATAAATGATGATGACGTCAATGATAATTAAAGGCGATGTTCACTTTGGCCGTAGTTATAGAAGTCACGAAGAGCTGCATCATTCTCCGATGCTGTAATATCATTATAAATCAGAGCAGTGTCCCTTGAAATGTTGGCAAGTAGGCGCAATACACGATCTGGCCACATGACAATGATTTATGGAACGCTTACCACCGTTCTTATAGATCAGCAGTATCAAGTGCTTAGCGTATGATTTATAGGATCTGCGCTACCTGCACGATATAGAAAACTTTTTTTTGTTTGGGAGGGGGGGTAGTTACTAAAATGTTAATAATAAAACCAAGAAACAAATTGTAGATAGGAGTGACACTGCCCACATGATATTCACTGGCAGAAACGGGCAAACTAAAAGCCTGGGCATGAAATACATGACACAAGCTGCTTCTGTGTTTTACACGGATCCTGACATCGTAATCTCAATAACTTAGAGACGACTAAACTATACTAAACACCACTACACAATACAGGATCGTACAATACTATGCTAGAGAATATAATACTAAACTAAACACCACTACACAATACAGGATCGTACAATACTATGCTAGAGAATATAATACTAAACTAAACACCACTACCCAAAACAGGATCGTACAATACTATACTAGAGAATATAATACTATACTAAACAGCACTACACAATACAGGATCATATAATACTATACTAGAGAATATAATACTATACTAAACACCGCTACACAATACAGGATCGTACAATACTATGCTAGAGAATATAATACTAAACTAAACACCACTACACAAAACAGGATCATACAATACTATGCTAGAGAATATAATACTAAACTAAACACCACTACACAATACAGGATCGTACAATACTATGCTAGAGAATATAATACTAAACTAAACAGCACTACACAATACAGGATCGTACAATACTATGCTAGAGAATATAAAACTAAACTAATCACCACTACACAATACAGGTTCGTACAATACTATGCTAGAGAATATAATACTAAACTAAACACCACTACACAATACAGGATCGTACAATACTATGCTAGAGAATATAATACTAAACAGCACTACACAATACAGGATCGTACAATACTATGCTAGAGAATATAATACTAAACTAAACACCACTACACAATACAGGATCATACAATACTATACTAGAGAATATAATAATAAACTAAACACCACTACACAATACAGGATCGTACAATACTATGCTAGAGAATATAATACTAAACTAAACACCACTACACAATACAGGATCGTACAATACTATGCTAGAGAATATAATACTAAACTAAACACCACTACACAATACAGGATCGTACAATACTATGCTAGAGAATATAATACTAAACTAAACACCACTACACAATACAGGATCGTACAATACTATGCTAGAGAATATAATACTAAACTAAACACCACTACACAATACAAGATCGTACAATACTATGCTAGAGAATATAATACTATACTAATCACCACTACACAATACAGGATCGTACAATACTATGCTAGAGAATATAATACTAAACTAAACACCACTACACAATACAAGATCATACAATACTATGCTAGAGAATATAATACTAAACTAAACACCACTACACAATACAGGATCGTACAATACTATGCTAGAGAATATAATACTAAACTAAACACCACTACACTATATCACACAAAATGACGCAATGCTATACTAAAAAATATAATACTACACTAAAAAGCACTACACTACATAGTATCATACAATACTAGGCAATGCTATGCTATAAAGCATAATATCATAATCAAAAGCACTACACAATACAGTATCATACAATCCTATGCTAGAGAATATAATACTAAACTAAACACCACTACAATATACTGGGGCAGATTTACTTACCCGGTCCAATCGCGATCCAGCGGCGCGTTCTCTGCGGTGGATTTGGGTCCGGCCGGGATTCATTAAGGCAGTTCCTCCGAAGTCCACCAGGTGGCGCTGCTGCGCTGAAGTCCGCTGAAATGCACTCAAGTTCACCGGCTTATTCCTGGTGAAGGTAAGTGCAAGCTCCACGACACTTTTTTTTTTTTTTTTTAAATGCAGCGGTTTCTCCGAATCCGTTGGGTTTTCGTTCGGCCACGCCCCCCCCCCCATTTCCGTCGCGTGCATGCCAGCGCCGATGTGCCACAATCCGATCGCATGCGCCAAAATCCCGGGGCAATACAGGGGAAATCGGCGCAAATCGGAAATATTTGGGTAACACGTCGGGAAAACGCGAATCGGGCCCTTAGTAAATGACCCCCACTGTGTCACACAAAATGCTATACTAAAAAATATAATACTAAACTAAACAGCACTACACTACATAGAATCATACAATACTAGGCAATGCTATGCTATGAAACATAATATCATAATAAACACCACATACACAATACAGTATCATACAAAAAGATGCAATGCTATACTAGAAAATATAATACTACACAATACAGTACTATACTACAATTTCATACAATACTAGGCAATGCCATAAAACATAAAACATAAAGCATTACACTTTATATGATCATACAATGCTATGCTATAAAATATAACAATATATACAGCACTACCCTGTACAGTATCATACAACACAATGTAATATTACACTATAAAATGCAATACTAGTCAGCACTAGTTTATATAGTACAAACAATATTATGCAATACTATAACATATAATACTACTACACTAAACGGCACTATCCTATACAGTATCATACAACACTATGCATTACTATACTATAAAATACATTAAGATACTACACTAAACAGCACCACAGCACTCTATACAGCATCATACAATACAATACTATACTATGTGATTCCTTACTATAAAACAAAAGACTAAACAGCACTACATTATACAGTACCATACAATACTACCCTATAAAATACAAGACTATACTAAACAGCAATATCCAATACAGTATCATACAAAACTACAATACTATACTATATAGTAGCCTATACAGTATGATACGACACTATACATTACAATACAGGGCTATGCTAAACTATGTTATAACATCATTTTAGTAAAATAGTTTTTATTTTACATATAGCATATTTTAAGAATTGCACTACCCTATAAAGTGCTAATACAATAACTAATACTATACAGTACAAACAGGGGCGTCGCTTTTCTAAAAAGGCAGCTTAGATACAGCAGCTCAGCTCTACGTAAGGTGGATGTCTATATAATGGCAGCTTAGATACAGCAGCTCAGCTCTACGTAAGGTGGATGTCTATATAATGGCAGCTTAGATACAGCAGCTCAGCTCTATGTAAGGTTGATGTCTATATAATGGCAGCTTGGATACAGCAGCTCAGCTCTATGTAAGGTGGATGACTATATAATGGCAGCTTAGATACAGCAGCCCTATGTAAGGTTGATGTCTATATAATGGCAGCTTGGATACAGCAGCTCAGCTCTATGTAAGGTGGATGTCTATATAATGGCAGCTTGGATACTGCAGCTCAGCTCTATGTAAGGTGGATGTCTATATAATTCTATGAACAATGTCCAAAAATTGACCACACCAGAAAAAAGCTTTAAAGCATACTTATTCTTTACTTAAATGTTCCATTAAAACTTCCAATCATGTATCGTTTAGTAAACACATATGTTGTATCACTCTTTATTCCAACAATATAGTTTGGTATATCCTTCTTTCAATAAATGCTTGCACTAGACAACGTTGCCTTGGGACCATGTGAGTTATTTACTGGTACTAATACATAGCATTCCATCAGTCCAAAATATCTGTATTTTAAATAGCAGAAAAGTTTAAACTCACGTAGGTACGATCCCTTAGGGCAGAGACTCTATCTCACCTACACACCAGACAGCAGTCAGGTAAGATCCATATGAATGACGTTTCGAGGGCACGCCCTCTTCCTCAGACATGACGGGATCTCGTGCATTAGCTCAATTGTAGTCTCCGTGACCGGAAACTCCTATATAAACATCTTGTTAAATACAACAGTATACAGTTAAAACATAATAGATCCTACCTTATATACAACATAAACCAAGCCTAATCAGATGCAAATAGTTGATATTCTTTCATAGAAACACATTAAAGTTACACTCTTCGTTTAACCCTTTAGGGCTTTTAGTTTCTAATCTACATATCCAATAAACCTCTCTTTGTAAGAGCCGTTTCTTAATTTGATCACTCCCATTTCCACATACTTCTTCTAATATTAACCATTTCAATTCTGATACCTGGTGTCTCTGTTCCTTAAAGTGTCTGGCCACTGTTGTTTCCCCATATTTTCTCTTTTCCACTTTATTTGACTCTACAGTTGTCTCACCACTATCTTGTTTCCCATATGTTCTGATTGCAGATCTATGTTCATTTAGTCTGATTTTAATTGGTCTCGAAGTTTGCCCTACATACATTTTGCCACAAGGGCATTTTAATGCATAAATGACATTTTTACTATTACAAGAATGCCATCCTTTTATCATCACATTTGTACCATATAGTGGATGTAGGAGCTTATCTCCTCTAATAATAGAGTTGCAGTTCTGGCATGATAAACATGCATAGGTTCCATTATTTCTGGCTCTTAAAAATTGTTGTTTATTTGGTTTCTTTTTCTCTATGTCTGCTCGTACCAGCCAATTGGCCAGTGTTTTACCTCTCCTGAATACAAACTTCGGTTTGTCTTTAAACATATGTCCATATTGTGGATCGCATCTGAGCATATCCCAATATTTAAGGACAGTATTTTTAATCAAATTAGAATGATTGTCATAGGATAACACAAAAACGTGTTCCCTGTCTTGGTTCTTTTCATGTCCTATATTCTGTTGTCGTAATCTCTGCCAATCTTCCTTAGCTACTTGTTCTCTAATCCTATTCATTTCATTCCTGCAGTACCCCTTTTCTACAAATTTCTCGATCATCCTTTGACTATGTATTTTATATTCCTCGTCTGTATTACAAATACGGCGAGTTCTTATGAATTGACCTTTCGGTATTCCCTTAAAGGTACCTGGGTGGTGAAAACTCGTTCTATTCAATAAATTATTCTTATCAGTAGGCTTAGAGTAAAGTGTGGTAGTCAGTCTCCCTTCATTAACTATTACATTAACATCTAAAAATTGGATGTTAGTAGGGCTCCATTCTGCAGAGAATTCTATGAGTGGATGGCATTGGTTAAGATGTGTTACCCATTCTTTTAATTCAGTCTCCGTACCACCCCACGCCACAAACACATCATCCACATAGCGTTGCCATAAGATGACGTGTCTGCCGAGTGGATGTGTGAATAGAGACCTGTCCTCAAATGTAGACATGAATATGTTTGCAAAACTAGGTGCTACTGGGGACCCCATTGAGGTCCCCTGTAATTGTAGAAAGAAATCAGTTCCAAATCTAAAATAATTTTTCTTTAACACCATTTCCAATAATGTAACTAGGAAACCAATCATTGCATTTGATAGATTAGGGTTCTCACATAGCTTATCCCTAGTGGCCCATATTCCTTCATCAGTTGGAATATTAGTGTACAGACTCTTTACGTCCATGGTGCACAAAATTTGTACACCACTGAAGTCCAGAGTCTGTACCCTTCTCAAAAAATCACTTGTGTCTTTCAGACATCTAGGTAGGCAGTGTACTATGGGCTGTAAAAAGCTGTCAATATAGATAGCTAAAGGGTAGAGAAGGGAGTCCACCCCCGAGACTATGGGACGTCCCGGGGGGGACTCTAACCCCTTATGTATTTTGGGGAGCAAGTACAGTAGAGGGACTCTGGGGTGGTTTTTTAACAGGCTTTTTTTAATCGGTTCATCTATGATGTTGGAAATCACTGCATCCTCTAAGACCTGTTCGATCTCTTTTTTAAAAATAGTAGTGGGATCGTCTTGTAGTTTCTTATAAACATTAGTATCAGCTAGCTGACTCAAAGCTTCATTGGTATACGCTGTTTTATTCCACACCACCGTAGCCCCTCCTTTATCAGCCCTTTTCAAAATTATATTTTCATCCTTAGACAAATCTTTGATAGCTTGGAACTCAGCTCTCGAAAGATTAGGTCTTTTTTTATTCTTATGCACACTTTCCCATTTATCACAGACTTCTCGTGTTACTATTTGTTGAAAGCTATCAAAAATTGGAGAGAGAATTTCTGGGTCAAAAGTACTACGTTCCCTGATCTTTTTAGGTATTTCCGTTCTGGTCTTATTAGATGTACTCTTATCCTTAAAGAACATATTAACCCTTAGACCTCTGCAAAATTTATAAAAGTCCACTGTGAAATCAAATTTTTGTGTTTCATACGTAGGTACAAATCCCAGTCCTTTATTAAGGACCATTGTTTCCGTTTGGGTCAATGGTCTGTCTGAAATATTAACAACTGAATTTATTTTTATTTTTTCTTCGTTCTCTTCTTGTTGGATGGATCCTTGCTGTTCCTTTCCGTTGAGGATTCCTGGGATGAGCTTGTTGCAGTGTTTTCGTTTTTGTCTCTCTCTAAAAAATTCCTTTGAGTTGAACGTAACCTCATTCGATCATCTTTATGGTTAGTTGAATTGTCACTTCCTGAAGCTCCTTGATCAGAGCTTGTATCTCTCTTATTCCTCGGTATATATGTGCGTCTCGTTGTTCTTCTCTCTTCCGACCAGGTATATACCCTGTTGTTCAAATAATCTTGCATATCCCTGGAAAATTTCTTTATTTTCCCTTCAAGAATCGTGGTTCGTTGTTCTTCCAGGTTAGTATGGATGGTTTCTATTGATATTGCAGCTTCACTTTCACCTTTTTCTTTTTTATAATCAATCTCTATGATCTTGATTTCCTCATGTAGGTTAGTGATTGCTTTTTGTAAATGCTGTATTGTAAGCAGTAGTAGATCAAGGGAGTACCGGTTACTGATGGCAAACCACCTTTGTAAATAAATATGGTCATCCTTTAAAAAGATTGGACGTAGAGGACTCCTCATCCCACGAGGTATTCGTTTAACTTTGACATATTCCGTAAGTGTAGAGGCATGGAGTTGTAGACTTAATTCCTTCTTCTTTAGTTGTTCCAGTTTTTTAAGAAAATTCAATTTAGAGTCTTTCTTGGCTCGTTCAAGCGTTAGGCCAGCTGTTTCTGCTGATTGCAGAATAGACTCCCGTTCGGCATCTGTGAGGGAGTAGGTCTCTGCCCTGTTGTCAGTAATGCAAGCTAGTTCGTCGAATGACATATTTATTTTTCTCTTTTAAACTCCACTCCTTATCGGAGTAAATCCACACAAAAAGACACGGTAAGGTACGTGGAATTCCAATATAAACACAACGTGGTCTAGGACAGGGGCTACTCCATCTTCCCCTGGAATCGCATTCTATGAACAATGTCCAAAAATTGACCACACCAGAAAAAAGCCTACTGATAAGAATAATTTATTGAATAGAACGAGTTTTCACCACCCAGGTACCTTTAAGGGAATACCGAAAGGTCAATTCATAAGAACTCGCCGTATTTGTAATACAGACGAGGAATATAAAATACATAGTCAAAGGATGATCGAGAAATTTGTAGAAAAGGGGCACTGCAGGAATGAAATGAATAGGATTAGAGAACAAGTAGCTAAGGAAGATTGGCAGAGATTACGACAACAGAATATAGGACATGAAAAGAACCAAGACAGGGAACACGTTTTTGTGTTATCCTATGACAATCATTCTAATTTGATTAAAAATACTGTCCTTAAATATTGGGATATGCTCAGATGCGATCCACAATATGGACATATGTTTAAAGACAAACCGAAGTTTGTATTCAGGAGAGGTAAAACACTGGCCAATTGGCTGGTACGAGCAGACATAGAGAAAAAGAAACCAAATAAACAACAATTTTTAAGAGCCAGAAATAATGGAACCTATGCATGTTTATCATGCCAGAACTGCAACTCTATTATTAGAGGAGATAAGCTCCTACATCCACTATATGGTACAAATGTGATGATAAAAGGATGGCATTCTTGTAATAGTAAAAATGTCATTTATGCATTAAAATGCCCTTGTGGCAAAATGTATGTAGGGCAAACTTCGAGACCAATTAAAATCAGACTAAATGAACATAGATCTGCAATCAGAACATATGGGAAACAAGATAGTGGTGAGACAACTGTAGAGTCAAATAAAGTGGAAAAGAGAAAATATGGGGAAACAACAGTGGCCAGACACTTTAAGGAACAGAGACACCAGGTATCAGAATTGAAATGGTTAATATTAGAAGAAGTATGTGGAAATGGGAGTGATCAAATTAAGAAACGGCTCTTACAAAGAGAGGTTTATTGGATATGTAGATTAGAAACTAAAAGCCCTAAAGGGTTAAACGAAGAGTGTAACTTTAATGTGTTTCTATGAAAGAATATCAACTATTTGCATCTGATTAGGCTTGGTTTATGTTGTATATAAGGTAGGATCTATTATGTTTTAACTGTATACTGTTGTATTTAACAAGATGTTTATATAGGAGTTTCCGGTCACGGAGACTACAATTGAGCTAATGCACGAGATCCCGTCATGTCTGAGGAAGAGGGCGTGCCCTCGAAACGTCATTCATATGGATCTTACCTGACTGCTGTCTGGTGTGTAGGTGAGATAGAGTCTCTGCCCTAAGGGATCGTACCTACGTGAGTTTAAACTTTTCTGCTATTTAAAATACAGATATTTTGGACTGATGGAATGCTATGTATTAGTACCAGTAAATAACTCACATGGTCCCAAGGCAACGTTGTCTAGTGCAAGCATTTATTGAAAGAAGGATATACCAAACTATATTGTTGGAATAAAGAGTGATACAACATATGTGTTTACTAAACGATACATGATTGGAAGTTTTAATGGAACATTTAAGTAAAGAATAAGTATGCTTTAAAGCTTTTTTCTGGTGTGGTCAATTTTTGGACATTGTTCATAGAATGCGATTCCAGGGGAAGATGGAGTAGCCCCTGTCCTAGACCACGTTGTGTTTATATTGGAATTCCACGTACCTTACCGTGTCTTTTTGTGTGGATGTCTATATAATGGCAGCTTAGATACAGCAGCTCAGCTCTATGTAAGGTGGATGTCTATATAATGGCAGCTTAGATACAGCAGCTCAGCTCTATGTAAGGTGGATATCTATATAATGACAGCTTAGATACAGCAGCTCAGCTCTATGTAAGGTGGATGTGTATATAATGGCAGCTTAGATACAGCAGCTCAGCTCTATGTAAGGTGGATGTCTATATAATGGCAGCTTAGATACAGCAGCTCAGCTCTATTTAAGGTGGATGCCTATATAATGTCAGCTTAGATACAGCAGCTCAGCTCTATGTAAGGTGGATGCCTGTATAATGGCAGCTTAGATACAGCAGCTCAGCTCTATGTAAGGTGGATGTCTATATAATGGCAGCTTAGATACAGCAGCTCAGCTCTATGTAAGGTGGATGACTATATAATGGCAGCTTAGATACAGCAGCTCTATGTAAGGTGGATGTCTATATAATGACAGCTTATATACAGCTGCTCAGCTCTATGTAAGGTGGATATCTATATAATGGCAGCTTAGATACAGCAGCTCTATGTAAGGTGGATGCCTATATAATGACTTCACTATCTACAGACCTAAAGCTACTTCTTAAAGGTTAGTGATCTCATAAGGGGAGAGAAGAGCATGGGGCAGCTTATATCATAAATCTCAGTGCAGTAAGGTTAAAGGGTTTACACTTCTTAAATTTCAAAAAGTCAAAAGGAGATGCAAGTTTTGTACCGTGGCCTGTCGGCCCCCTGGATTATAGGCCTATGTGCGACATCCGCCAACGTCTACCACCATAAAAATATATGGAACATTAGGGTTCGGGTCCGCTCATCCATACTTAACAAGACAAGCCTACACTATCTATAACCAGCATGTACAACATATCCATGAAATAGTACTACATCATACTAAACACTACTATACTGTGCTTTATACAATATAAATCCATGCTACAGTGTGTAATACTAGAGTGTATACAATGAAGATACAATTCTATATTAAATTACAGTGTACAAGTTACAATAATATACTGCAATATATAATACCATATAAAATATTCCCATAATATACTGTACTACACAACACTACACTATTCATATGTCCTCCACTCTAAAACATAAGGACCATATACAGACATTAAAGGTCCTTATGCACGGGCAGCGAGTTTCTAAAGCATTCTAGAGTCATGGAAAAAATTTATAGCCGTGAGCTTGATGGTCGGAGACAACTGGGTTTCCCATTTTTTGCTTAGTCTGTCACTTCACACGCTACACCCGTACATACAGCCAATATGCCTCTTACTGCGACAGTGGTGACATTATTAGGGCTGTTTTACCTTTAAATAGGAAATATTCCTTTAAAAAAAAAAAGCATCAAAATATAAAGCAGAAGTTTAGAGAGGGGATAACAAAAAAATGGGGGGGGGACAGTAAATTAAAGGCGTTGTATCACAATTAACATTCATATATAAGGGGACAAGTATCAATCTTGAAAAAAACACTTTAAATGTCTCGATAGTTGAGACCACCCACGTTGGGGCAAGTTCTCCTGACTTGCTTCATACCTATGTAACTCTCAGGTTTTAGAAGTCCTAAAGTCTAGGAAGTAGCCCCATACTTTGATCCATTGGGGCTCATTTACTAAGGGTCCATCGGACGCACTTTTGTCAGGTTTCCCGACGATTTCCGTTTTCCAACAAATTGCCGGGATTTTGACGCACACGATCGGATTGTGGCACATCGGCGCCGGCTTGCATGGGACAGAAATGGGGGGGGGGGCGTCGGACAACCTGATGGATTCGGACAAACCGCAGAATTTAAAAAAGGATTTGTGTTGCAAGATCAAGCACTCACATGCACTGGAAAGAAGAAGGTGAACTCCGGCGGACCTCGGTGCAGCAGCGACACATGCAGGAACTCGGACGCACTTAGTGAGTCGCGCCGGACCCGAATCCTCGTTGGACAACGTACCGCGGGATCGTGATAGGACCGGGTAAGTAAATCTGCCCAATTGACTTCTAAGGCACTTCTGGTTTGGCTTGGAGAAGATAGGGAGAAACTTGGATCCCCGAGCAGATCGATAGGAGCCTTAGCTATTGAACTCTTGAACATACATTTAGAAGGTTAATTTTGACCCGGCCCGTTTCATAACCACCTTCAACCAGACATGTCCAATGGCCTCACCTGGCCATTGGAGGCAAATAAACCCTTCTGTCCACCATATGATCCTCGCTATGGAGCCCATCTATCCAAGCACCTGGACCTCTCCCTCAGAGGTGATGAAAATCTAGAACAAAATCTAGCCAAAAATTCTTTGGCTGAGACATATCAATCTGTAGTTTCTCAAAGGACCCGGATAATCCTTTTATGTGGAAAACTTCTGAAGTTTCTACAAGGTTACCTAGATTTTTTTTTAAATACTAAGACTTCATAAAATCTCTCTGCCCACGGAAAATTTTTAGCTCCATAATTGTTGGCAGAAATAGACAAGCAAAATGAATCTGGAACGCTAAATAATTTCACCAACATCTTACAAATGTTACGTAGAAACGAAGCCTCCTACATGGAGCTGGAGCACAATATTCTTTGGCAGAGATACAAAGATATCTCACATCTCTGTTGCTTTGTCTCTCTCTCTCTCTCTGAATATTTTTGTCAATTTGTTCAAAGAAGGTCATGTACTTATGAGCTACACATCACACTCCACTAAAAAACAATATCTGCTGGGCAAACTCATCAAGCAAAAAGGGGAGCAAGAGGACCTCACCATGTTACTGTTTACAAAAAGTTGGAAAAATCTCAATGATGGTCAAGAAGTGTGCAAAGACAAGGAAGAGAGAAGAAAGAAGGTGAGGAGAAGAGAGAAGGTGAGGAGAGAGAAGGTGAGGAGGAGAGAGAAGGTGAGGAGAAGAGAGAAGGTGAGGAGAAGAGAGAAGGTGAGAAGAAGAGAGAAGGTGAGAAGAAGAGAGAAGGTGAGGAGGAGAGAGAAGGTGAAGAGGAGAGAGAAGGTGAGGAGGAGAGAGAAGGTGAGAAGAAGAGAGAAGGTGAGGAGGAGAGAGAAGGTGAAGAGGAGAGAGAAGGTGATGAGGAGAGAGAAGGTGATGAGGAGAGAGAAGGTGAGGGGGAGAGAGAAGGTGAGGAGGAGAGAGAAGGTGAGGAGAAGAGAGAAGGTGAGGAGGAGAGAGAAGGTGAAGAGGAGAGAGAAGGTGATGAGGAGAGAGAAGGTGAGGAGGAGAGAGAAGGTGAGAAGAAGAGAGAAGGTGAGGAGGAGAGAGAAGGTGAAGAGGAGAGAGAAGGTGATGAGGAGAGAGAAGGTGATGAGGAGAGAGAAGGTGAGGAGGAGAGAGAAGGTGAGGAGGAGAGAGAAGGTGAGGAGAAGAGAGAAGGTGAGGAGGAGAGAGAAGGTGAAGAGGAGAGAGAAGGTGATGAGGAGAGAGAAGGTGAGGAGAAGAGAGAAGGTGAGGAGAAGAGAGAAGGTGAGGAGGAGAGAGAAGGTGAGGAGGAGAGAGAAGGTGAGGAGGAGAGAGAAGGTGAGGAGGAGAGAGAAGGTGAGGAGGAGAGAGAAGGTGAGGAGGAGATAGAAGGTGAGGAGAAGAGAGAAGGTGAGGAGAAGAGAGAAGGTGAGGAGAAGAGAGAAGGTGAGGAGAAGAGAGAAGGTGAGGAGAGAGAAGGTGAGGAGGAGAGAGAAGGTGAGGAGAAGAGAGAAGGTGAGGAGAAGAGAGAAGGTGATGAGGAGAGAGAAGGTGAGGAGGAGAGAGAGAAGGTGAGGAGGAGAGAGAGAAGGTGAGGAGTAGAGAGAAGGTGAGGAGTAGAGAGAAGGTGAGGAGGAGAGAGAGAAGGTGAGGAGGAGAGAGAGAAGGTGAGGAGGAGAGAGAGAAGGTGAGGAGGAGAGAGAAGGTGAGGAGGAGAGAGAAGGTGAGGAGGAGGGAGAGAAGGTGAGGAGGGAGAGAAGGTGAGGAGGAGGGAGAGAAGGTGAGGAGGAGAGAGAGAAGGTGAGGAGGAGAGAGAAGGTGAGGAGGAGAGAGAAGGTGATGAGGAGAGAGAAGGTGATGAGGAGAGAGAAGGTGAGGAGGAGAGAGAGAAGGTGAGGAGGAGAGAGAAGGTGAGGAGGAGAGAGAGAAGGTGAGGAGGAGAGAGAGAAGGTGAGGAGAAGAGAGAGAAGGTGAGGAGGAGAGAGAGAAGGTGAGGAGGAGAGAGAGAAGGTGATGAGGAGAGAGAAGGTGATGAGGAGAGAGAAGGTGAAGAGGAGAGAGAAGGTGAGGAGGAGAGAGAAGGTGAGGAGAAGATAGGCTGAGAGATTCTAAGAAGCCATGGATATGTGGAAGACGTAGGAGATACCGTGAAGATCATAAAAATCATAAGCCAACAATTTTCTAATTTCATCGATTGTTAATGGAGGTCAGGGTAAGATAGGACATGGTAGAGGAGAAGAGAGTGGTGAGGAGCTGGAAGTGATTGTGATAAGCCATGGGATGTAGATAGAGGGCAGGTAGGATAGACAAGTCGAGGGGGAAGGAGAGGCTGAGGAATCCTGAGGAGCGAACAATGGGTGCAAGACGCAGAAGATAATGTGATGCTACAACATGGTTCCTAAAGTTCAGAAGAGGACCACCCTACTAGCTCACCACTCCCTGCTTACTTTCTTTGGCCCTTCAAAGTGTTGGTAGTCACCAGGAATTTTTCACCCAAAAGAGTAGCTTCTTTGTTAGCCGTGAGAGATAAAACTGGGTACGAAGAACTACAAAATAATTCAAGTTTTCGAGGTAAAAAGTGGCTTTAAGATCTACAACATTGACTCCTGATTTCAGATCCTCACCAGGATCAGTAAGACAACCCGCGCTGGTTCCAACTAACAATATTTCTAAGAACTTTGGAGAACCCCTTTAAGTTTATCGAGCGGCTGTAAATACATTGCCTCCCCCTGTGTGAATGTGAAAAACATGGACGTTTCGAGCATGAAAACTGCTGTTTTTTCTCATTTTTGACAAGATTTGTATACAGCTCCCGGGCTATTTTTAGTGGGAGCTGTCAGAGCAGTGAAAAGGGAATTCCTAATCATCTGTGTAATGCTGAAAGTTCCAAAAAAAAAAAAGTTTTATCTATGCAATGGAAACCATTTGCTATTGCAGATGCATCAGCTGGACAGTAAAATGACCCATATGCTAAGGCTTTGTTCACATCTGTGTAAGAGGCTTCCAGAATGTGTCGTAAGTGCTGGAACAGAAAGTTAGCAATATTTTTTCCCGTAAAATGAGGGACTCCTTGGCGGGAAGCTAGTGGTTAATGGGGTCAGGTGACACTTAAATTTGTAGTTCTTCTCTGATGATGGAGCGGAATATTGGAATTGACCGAAGCTGGTGTCAACAGACCTCAGTTGGAAGCGTTGTTGTGTAGCATGCGTGTTCCCCAGTAACGATGGGATGGACCAAGAAGCCGGGGAAATCCTTAACACATCCTCGGTTCCTGGCGCAGTCTAGAAGTACTACACAGGCATGGGGTAAGAATGCCGATCCACTATGCCGCCCAGCACAGCCCCTTTTTCGCCCCTCCATGACAAATAGGAAGTGGGCGTTGCAATTCTTGGCCTGACTATTTCACAGCTTATACGCCAGAAAACTGGAGAACGATCCCTAATAAATCTGATCCTTAGTGTTCCATATGTTCCCCTTTTAAAAGTGCAAGGCCAACATCCAAATTCCCCAACTCTCCTAAAATATCTGGGAGGCTCCCGAAATTGAGGAAACCCTCTGTAGTCTCAGAAGAGAAGGCAAATCCTCCAAAAGGGACCACAATGCAAGGTTCCTAGGTTATACGTGCCATATGGCCTATTCATGTTCAAGTCACATCCTCAAAAATTACCAACAATAAAAGTGCCTTTATCACATAAAGGGACATGTCCCATATAGAAATGAACATGGTTTAGGAAAAGGATATGCTGTGAATCCAAAATATGTGGGTTTGGCACACCGGTACAGTCACTGTTGGGCCTTGAACACTGAGAGAACCCAAAAACTACCCTACCACAAAAGCATGCGCAGAACAGCAGGCCTGTGCATCCCCAGCTTCGGAGCAGTGACCACGCAGGCGCGGGCCTGCTCTTCTGTGCATGCGCAGACTGCAGGATCGTCGGACGAGGGTGCGCAGCTACGAGCAGCTGCCCGCCGAAGATGGTGAGTAGGAGGAGAAAAGAGGCTACCGGGGCGTGGAGTAGCCTCCTCGTGTTATCTCAGATGCGGCTACTCCACGCCCCAGTAGCCGCATAATAAAATTAGCATAAAAGTTTGATAAAAGTAACTAAAAAAGTGCGGGGACGTGAGGATTAGCCCTTAAAAGGGCTATCCTCACGTCCCATTGATCCACCCACCAACCGATCTACCTTTATAGGTAGATTTGTGGTGGTAGGTTCCCTTTAACTCTCGATCAAAGTTCTGAGGAAATGACCTACTTTTCCTCTTGGTTTGTGGTGACGCATTAGATACATGCTATGTTTTTAAGCTGGTCATCTCTTGACACTCAACTCAAGATATCTTGGTCCAAGAGCAACAATATAGCAAGACACATTCAAGTTTGTAGACCAATACTATCCTCTCACCCACTCATTGGGTCATAATTTATCAAAAAGTTTCGAACAATGTTTCAATCCAAACTTTTGGACACAGATTGGATAAACAAAATAAAATAGATTCTGGTAAGAAGCTTGACCACCCCAGAAATATTATAGGAGAGGAGCATACATCTACCATAGAAACTTTTTAGAAAATTTTGGAAAATCTAAAACCTCAGAGACATCAAGAGAAAAGAAGAGGAAGACTCCTAGCTCAGGAGACAAGCTAAGGTAGTGCAGAAGAAGAAGTTGAAGGTCTACCACTATACCCAATGGGATCCAAAGTCCCCTGCCCCGAGAGACAAAAATATGAGTTTTGTAGGGTTGATCGAAAAGCTGAAAGCTTCAAATTATGTATCTAAATTATGTAAGGAGACAATAACAAAAATCCTAAACAATCTGAAGACATCAAACAGTAGACATGAAATTACAGTATTTTTCGGACTATAAGGCACACCGGATTATAAGGCGCACCATCAATAAATGCCTATAAAAAAAACTAGTTTCATATATAAGGTGCACCGGATTATAAGGCGCACCTGATAATAAGGATGAATGACCAGCAGGTGGCAGACCTGTGCACAGTTCAAGGCAGATGTTGTCTGTAAGTACGGTTCATAGATAAGGCGCACTGGACTATAAGGCGCACCTTTGATTACGGAGAAAATCAAAGAATTTTTGTGCGCCTTATAGTCTAAAAAATACGGTACTGTTAAAAAATTCATACAGTGGAGATGACTATACATAATTCCGCACCTATTCTAAACACACTGATCACACCCTATTACAAACACTAACATTACAACTAAATTAAAATTATACAGCCACGTTTGGATCTCAATGACATCATACGACCACTTTTTAACTATTATTTTCGTGACATAAATGATAAACAATTCAATTTGGAAAATAGAAATCTGATTGGCCGGTATGAGTCTCGCCTGATGACGCTGTTGTAAAAGCTATAACACAAGTTAATCAAAACATAAATATTTAAAATTCAGCCGAATATAAACAAATTCTTAAAGGGGTTTTTCGATGGTCATATCCATGAGATATATCAGATTGGTGGGGGACCTCTATGACCCTGTGATGACCTTGGAAAACTCAACTTTGTAATAAATATACATATAGTATACACCAAGTCCAATCTTTTTGTTGTTGCACCTTCACAGAGTTTCTCAAAAAAACATCAGCGTCACCGTTCTCCACAGGCTTTGAATGGTATGGCAGCTCAACTTCAGTCACAACAGATGGAATTTTTTTGGAATGAAACAAATCAATGATGTTGTAGTTTGAGAAAGTCGTTTCTTAGTAAAATAAAAATACAAAGAAAAATGTAAAAATAATAGTGCTCAAGAAGAATTTAAAAAAATAAGCTTTTTTTTCATATACATTCCTCTAAACGGAACCAAAAAGTTACATATTAAGCCCAAATTTTTGAAACAATTCTGCCCAACATATACCAGTTGTTAGGAATCCTTGAAGAACATCTATCACCAGGATGAAAGGCTGTATGCAAATGAGCCTGAGGGGCTCCAGGCTCCATAGCCATTAATGGAGCCTGGAGCCCCTCAGGCTCATTTGCATACAGCCTTTCATCCTGGTGATAGATGTCCTTTAACATAAATCATCATATTCATTTACAAAAAGTTAAGGCAATTTCACAATTATCATGGATTTCAACAAAACGCATTCAATTATCGAGCACAAATTCAGGAGTGAAGTTCATTTGTAAAAAAAATTATATTTATTTCGTACTTTTCTTTTAAATAACAAGCAATTTGTCAAGTGCACGTTCAGGTCTACAAAGACATTTGAGCGCATTTGAAAAAGGTAAGAGATTCTTCAGACTTTTTTTTTTTTTTTTTTTTTTTTTCAATTTTGCAGATCTGCATGCCTAGGCTATGAGACTTTATCCCTGTACTTCAAACATAGGATTATCCAAATGGGCGGAGTTACAATGAGAAAAAGCATCATTCACACACCCCAGACTGCACCCCAAGTAATGTACCCCTAACCTTTTCCAAAAAAAAAAAAAAAAAACAATTAAAAGAAATAAAAAAATTATAAATAAAAAAAACAATTCATGCAGCACTTTTTTTTTTTGTACTCATGCAGAAATATTAAGTCCTTAAAAACAAATTTATGGGAACCCCCAAAATCCTAGAAACCAAGTTGCTTTTTTGAGCCTTTGTTTGATGTTACTTTAACCACCTTATTCAGCTTCACAGAAAGAACATTTTATTGCAACTTTACTGAATGCAGCAATAATGTGATCTGAAAAACCAACAAAAACAATTAAAAATTTTTTGAAAAAGCTAGTTTTGTCCCGCCTTCCCGTGAAAAGGACAACCGACATTGTAATTTTTGCGGTTTTTTTGCGTTGCATTGTATTGGGAAGCTTAATGCCCTGTGTCGAGATTTGATAATTTTTGAAATTTTTGGGAAATGTTAAAATAAAAAGTCCATCTATGAGTGCAACTTCATCCAAAGACTCTCAAGTTAGAGAGTTACCAGGTCTTAGTTTTTTCCCTTTTTTTTATCATTTTTAAGACTTTTGCCTTCCTGAACCTTGTAGAAATATTATATTTTGTCTGTTGTAAAGGATTGTTTTTCCTGTGTTAAAATTTTTAGTATGACACATTCATTGATAACGGATTGGTGAGGATCCATAACCAATCACCTCAACAGATGAAGTGATAAACAGAGAATGGAACAGGAAGTAGACGACTTCAGCTGTCTGCTTCCTGTCGACTTCATCTGTCTACTTCCTGTCGACTTCAGCTGTCTACTTCCTGTCGACTACAGCAGACAGGAAGTAGACAGCTGAAGTCGACAGGAAGTAGAGGAAGTAGACAGCTGTAGTCTACAGGAAGTAGACAGCTGTAATCATCAGGAAATAGACAGCTGTAGTAGACAGGAAGTAGACAGCTGTAACCGACTGGAAGTAGACAGCTGTAACCGACAGAAAGTAGACAGCTGTAACCGACAGAAAGTAGACAGCTGTAACCGACAGAAAGTAGACAGCTGTAACCGACAGAAAGTAGACAGCTGTAACCGACAGGAAGTAGACAGCTGTAACCGACAGGAAGTAGACAGCTGTAGTCGACAGGAAGTGGACATCTGTAGTCGACAGGAAGTAGACAGCTCTATTTCCTGTGTAGTAGTCAGACCTGGTTACTGAAGATCAGCTCCAGGCCATTTGAATAGGAGCTAAGCTGCAGTGACTTGATAATACCACTACCAGGAGAATGGTGCTGTCTGGTTCCTTCTCTATTCTCTCTAGCCTCACCAATCTAATATTAAGGATGTATTCTATTAATGGGTTATCAATATTTTTGGCAAAAAAAAACCCCTCACCAATCAATTTTTTTAAAAAATTTTTACGAACTATTCTTCTTTTTTATATATATTATGGCATAAACTCACATAAAGATCTAAACACATTCCAAGGATAATTTTTTACCCCGGGTCAAAGATTGATTCTGATATTTAGAATATCTAGCTAAATCAGATTTCAAAGGCGGATTATGGAAAGATCTAGAATTAAGACCCTCATCCCCTCATCTAGCGGATAGCATTTGCCCTCTTTGTAAAAATAACTAAAGGGGTGGGGGGGGAGGGCCTTAAACGCACCATTAATTACTAGCCCATTATGTTAATACATCATCCTGAGTCTTATTTTGTTTATTATTACATACCGGGTACAAAAATTTTCCAAAAATAATGTTGGCAGTGTGCGTATAAATCATAGAACTCTGCAGCATAGCATTGCATATGTATTGGTGGATACCAAGGACCAAAGCTCAACGTAAGGAATGACTTTATAGGGGAAAAAACAAAAACAATGGCGGCTTGTTAAGTGCATAACTTTTCCCTTTTTTAGGCGAAAAAGTTTTTCAAAAATTTTTTCCTTACAGCACATTCACAATAGAAAAAAAAAATTGATTTTTTTTTTTTTTTTTTTTACTGTACCTCATTGCCAAAAGGAATATAAAGCAAAAAATATTAATACATATCGTCAACATCCAAACATACACTGGCCCTTTACACATTATCCATTTCCCCGAGGAGGGAAAAACACGCCCCCAATGGATCCGTCCTGGTAACGTCAACATTTTTTGTAATTTTATTTTTTTTTTTTACACTTTTTATGACTTTACGGTTCCTGTCCATTTTTTGATATTTTTTTTTTTCGTTTTTTAAATTTTTTTAGCTCTATTCGCGGAGGCACTTTCAGCAAGTCAGTGAAGAAAGAATAAAGGCACTAGCAACTATCTAGATCATTCTGTTCTCTAGAGTTTTCCTTAGCAAATTCTAGAGGGATACAATAAAAAAAAAAAAAAAAATTTCTATGGACGTCAAATAATAAAAGCTAAGGAGATGTCTGTGTTTTTTTTTTTTTTAATTTTTACATTTTTTTACCTTTTTAATGCATACAGTTAATGATAAATTACATTCTGACACTGTAGCGATATACATGCATCTGCACCAAATTCAGTAAGTCTACGCATTTCGCTTTGAGATTCTTCGGCATCGATACATACTGGTCGTTATCGACTTTTAAGAAGCCGTTTAATAACCCTAGGATTTTATCGTTATTTTTTTTTACTTTTTTTTATTTTTTTTTTATTTTAGAATTATGCCTGGAGATAAGTTTTATGCATATTTCCCTGAGATATACTACAAGGAAAACAAAAAAAAAAATTCATTAGGCCCTTAAATTCCATCTGGCTCCTAATCCAATATGAACGTTGACTTTTTTTAAACAAAAAATTTTTACGATTTTTTTTTTTTCTATAATACTGATATCATGCATAAATTACTTCAGATTACACCTTAGTCAAAGAGGCCATAATGCTGAATACTTTAACATGCGTGGTCTTCAGTTAAAAGGTTATCGTCTCCGTTAAATTTTTTATTTTTATTTTTTTTTTTTCGACTTACTATGCATTTACATACAGTACTGTAAATTACTAAATTTGAAATTGTAGGTTTTTTTCTCGTTTTTTTTTTTTCTCGTTTTTTTTATTTTTTCGGAAATCAGGAGTGCACTTTTGGTGAATGCAAACAATAGCGATTTGAAAAAAAAAAAAAAAGAAGAAAATGAAATGAAATCAAAAAAAAATTAAAAAAAAAAACTAAAAAACACAACATGAATCATGTTCTCTTCTTTGACGGGTAAAGAAGGCCGCAGCATCTTGCACTGAGGTCCATTGCATTTTCACATGAAAAGCTGAAGGGTTTTAAAAGGAAAAGCAAAAATAAAATGTAAAAAAAATAAAAATAAAAATAAATAAGAGAAAAACTTATCCCCCCCATATTGGTTGAGGTAACATTTCAGGCATGCTAGATTACCAAATAAATACAATTAGGTATCAAATCGAAAAAACATGCTAATGAGTTATACCATTGTGCTGTATTGCAACAAGAATGGGAGAGGGAAGGGGAGAAAGATTAGGGGGGTTGCATCCAAGTTTTGTGAACCAATAAAACAGAACATAAAAATCATGTTGATCTCATCTGCATATAAGAAAAAAACAAAAAAAACTCTAGCAGCAATTGCAGATGTACCGTATGTCTTTTTTTTTTTTCCATTTAAATGACTTAATATTGTATAAGTCCCCGTCCCTTTAAGATGAAGCAAAGTCATGGGTTTGATTCTTAAGGTGCTTTATGAATCAGTAGGTCATCAGTAAGTGCATAATATTTTCATTGGATAGTAATACACTTCTTCAGATTCAAAAGTGTTTTTTTTTGCATACTTCACGGTTAACCCTTTCCCTTTAGATGCACTTCCACCTGGATGCTCTACGCAGGTCGTCTTTGAAAAATTAAAAAAAAAAATAAAAAAAAAAATCTACAGTAAATCCATGCATATCTCTTTAAATCAAAGGGTCTCCGTTGGAAAAAAAAAAAAGTTAAGATCGACAAGCAAAAGGAAAGGGGGGATGGGTTAGAAAGTGTTACTTTTCTTATAACGCTTTCGACTAGGACAACTTAACCCATCCACCGGTTGGAAGAAGAAAAAAAAAAATATATTGAAAATTTAAAAAATAAAATGATTAATAGTTATCTTTCACGGATCCTGAAAGCTTCTTTGTTCGCTGAGCACAAATTTTTTCGCAATGCAACAAATGCATTAACGATGAGAAGGTAAAGCATTCAAAGACTTAGTTTTAAAGCATCTACAGAAAGTGGCAGAGCCATGGACAATCCTGCAGCTGTGTGGGGGGGTGGGGGGGCCTCCAATCTACACATCTGTCAGTAGCTTGCTTTTGTTAACACAGTTCTGATTGGCTACGGTGCAGTTGCCAGTTCTGAGATTGGCCTCTCTAAAGTTATCTATGCTATTATTCAGATCCTCTTCGATCTCCATGTACTCAGATTTGCTCATGGTAGAGGAGCTGCGTCGACTCAGATCACTGTCGGAGGCTAAATTGGGGGAACTAACATGAAGTAACTGAGCCTGTTCCTCCCCTTCAGTTTCTCGGTGGTAGAAGTAGTTGAAGTTGGACACGATGACAGGTACAGGCAGGGCAATTGTCAGGACACCAGCAATGGCACACAAGGAGCCCACGATTTTGCCTCCAATTGTCACAGGGTACATGTCACCATAGCCCACAGTGGTCATGGATACCACCGCCCACCAGAAAGCATCAGGGATACTTGTAAAATGAGAGTCATCCTCTTCTGCTTCAGCAAAGTACACTGCACTGGAGAACAAGATGACCCCAATGAATAGAAAAAAGATTAGCAACCCTAGTTCTCTCATGCTAGCTTTCAAGGTTTGTCCCAAAATCTGGAGGCCCTTAGAATGTCTGGAGAGTTTGAAGATTCTAAAGACTCTTACCAGTCTGATGACCCTCAGGATGGCCAAAGATGTTGCCTGCTCCCCTTTTTGGGGACCCTCTTGCTCGGCCATTTCAGTCCCCAAGGTGATGAAGTATGGGATGATGGCCACTATGTCAATAAAGTTCATGATGTTTTTGAAGAATTCCGGTTTGCTGGGACAAGCAAAGAACCTTACCACCAACTCAAAGGAGAACCAGATGATGCAGAGGGTTTCCACCACGAAGAAGGGATCCGTGAAGATGTTGGATTTGAAGAACACCGTACTGTTGTCCACCCTGCGGCTGAAGATGCGGTCTTCCTTCAACTCAGGCAAAGTCTCCAAGCAGAAAATAACAATAGAGATGAGGATTACCATGACTGAAATTATGGCAATGATCCTGGCGGGTCCTGAGCTCTCAGGGTACTCGAACAAAAGCCACACCTGACGCTGGAACTCTCTTTCGGGCAAAGGGCGCTCCTCTTCTTTTATAAAGCCCTCGTCCTCACGAAATTTTTCCATCGCTTCTTCCCCCAGTTCGTAAAACTTGATCTCTTCGGAAAACATGTCCAGGGGTACGTTGACTGGCCTTCGAAGCCTTCCACCAGACTGATAGTAATACAATATGGCATCAAAACTGGGCCTGTTGCGGTCAAAGAAGTACTCATTCCTAAGGGGGTCAAAATAACGCATCCTCTTTTTGGGGTTACCAAGCAAAGTATTGGGGAACTGAGCTAAGGTCTTTAACTGAGTCTCGAAGCGTAACCCGGCCACGTTGATGACCACCCGCTCACAGCACTCGTGGTCGTCATGGTCGGGCTGGTAGCTGTCTTGAGGGTGCCCAGGTAGGGCTGAGGTCTCGTCCATGTTCTCCCCGGCAATCACGGTCATTTTTCTGCAGGGGGGGAGGGGTGGGGGAGGAGGAGCTGCTAGGAATAACCACTTTGATGGTGCAGCGCCCCCCTTCTACCCCTTGACTTTGTTCTGTATAGACTGCCAGGTCCTTAAGTGTCTTCAAAGCAACAAACACAGTTTTGAGGAATACAAAAATCTTTCTACCTCCACCGATGCTTTCCACAGGAAATTTTTGGCAAAATAAAGAGTTTTTTTTTTATTTTTTTGGTTCCTCTATTGCAGCAGGTCACTTCTCCTATCTGACTCTACCATTGCTGTGATGCAGCCACAAGCTCCCCAAACGCTGCCGGTAGGATGCTACGGTCTTTGCCAACTCAGCAGATTTTTTTTTCTCTCTCTCTCTCTCTCTCTCCTCTTGCTTTCCCCTCCTTTTTTTTTTGTATTCACAGTTAGGTAAACCAGAAGATCACGCCAGTGCGGTAGTAGATGAATGCTGCAGGGGGAATAGAAGAAAACAAAAACAAAAAAAGAAGAAAAAAAAATAGAAAAGTACTAAAAAAGGGAGTAAAGACATGAGAAATATGGAAAACACTGAAAAAAAAAACACTGAAGGAGGTGTAGAAAACATGCAGGGTGCACATTCCTCTACAAGTTAAGTTCACAAGACGAACATTAGACAAATCACATTGGTGCAGTGCATAGATTTGCGGAGGGGATGGTGTGGGGGGGGGGGGGGGGGGGGGGGGGAGGTAAAGCCGGAGCGGTTCTCCTTACCTTGTGTGGGTGCTGCTGCTGCGGCTGCGGCAGGATGAGAAGTAATAGCAGGCTGGGAATGCGTCAAGCCTTGCAGTATACAGGGAGGCACATGCAAAGGCAAGCTCCTGTGCCCCTTAAATGTACAATAAAGCCCATGTTAGTCCCATGCCGCATGCTACGGGCAGGCTGCAAATAGAGAGTCATCCATAGGGAACCAAAAAAAAAAAACAAAAAAAACGACGCGTTAATCCTTACTCCTGGTCATTCCGTAGCGCGGAGCGGCGGTCCCTGGGATCCGCAGACCAGCTGCATCCTAGGAGTATAGCGCTAATGAGCTCGCCACGGCTAAGGCTGAATACATTAAGAGAGGGAATAGAGCAAACTCTAACCATTTATTGACGTTGCAGGATCAGCAGAAACATGAGAGCTGTTTGGTGCAGGCAGGAACAGATCCTCCCTGGGTATCACAAGTCCAGCCATTCAAAATACTACATCCTATAGGCTTTTAGTGCTAAGAGACGGTGGGGGGGGAAAAAAACAAGGCAGTGTTTTTTTGTTTTTTTTCTAAGGGGATTCACATTGAGACGCAATGCAGGCAGCATGCAATGCAAGCAACAGACCCCCCCCTACCTCCTCCTTCCTTCCTTTCTCCTCCTCCACCTCCTACTCCATGTGGGCATCCAGCAAATGATCTATTAGCCATGATCACCCCCACCAACAATGTGAACATGATGTGGGAGGAGAAAGACGGCTTCACGTGTATGAGCACAACCAGCAAACAGTCCACAAGAGGCAGCGCCGGGTGCCACTTACATGCATGGCATGGCTTTACCGCTGCGCACCCAGCCATGCACCATACACCTGATGCCCCTTACATCAACAGCTCTGCTGCAATATCCAAGATGAGATCACCCTCACCCCAGAGCTCAGTCATCTGCAATGGTGGCCAGGACCTCCCCCCAGAATTATTGATAGGAATCATCTGATAGGAGAGTGATCCCTCGGCTTGGCTGTCCACTAGCACTCAACGCCATCCACCTGAACGCTGAACTACTCCATCAGGAACAATGTGCACCCCTTTTACAAGTTATTGAAGTCTGCACTAGTAGCAACTAAGCCATGGATGGCATAGTCTACTACAAAACTGCACCAGGCACCCAAGTGCACCTATGACTTCATTAAGACACATCCTCCACCAGTCACACTTGTACCCCTCTACTCCACCAGTGGCCTAGTGCACCCATGTCTCAACATCTACCTCTGTACTCCTTAAGTCATCAAGTGCACCCCTTAATTCCAATAGTCTCAACATGAACTCCTTTACTACACCAGTCATCTAGTGAACTCCTTTATTCCAATAGTCTCAATATCAACTCTTTTACTACACCAGTCATCTAGTCCACCCCTTAATTCCAATAGTCTCAACATCAACTCCTTTACTACACAGTCATCTAATGCACCCCTTTATTCCAATAGTCTCAACATCAACTCCTTTACTACACCAGTCATCTAGTGCACCCCTTTATTCCAATAGTCTCAACATCAACTTCTTTAATACACAAGTCATCTTGTGCACCCCATAATTCCAATAGTCTCAACAACAACTCCTTTACTACACAGTCATCTAGAGCACCCCTTAATTCCAATAGTCTCAACATGAACTCCTTTACTACACCAGTCATCTAGTGCACCGCTTTATTCCAATAGTATCAACATCAACAACAGTCATTTAGTGCACATCTTCTCTTAGCTATTTACTACACCAATCAACTACTGCACCTCACCAGTAGGGATGCAACAGCCATTAGTCAAGTTGAGCCTCTTGCCTCAGGCAGCACCACCTGCAGCAAGATGGGGGGCAGCATCAGGGGTGCAGTCACTTGAAATAGCGTTTCTTTGCATTGGATATCAGCAGGGGGTGTGAGACACTGTATGGAGAACCTACATACTTATACTACTACTGCATAAGGTGGAGGGGGCACTGTTCCATAACTTGCCTCAGGCAACAGAGAGTTTCACCCCTGCTCACCCAATGCCTCTTTCCAAATCACTAGTCTTAACTTCTACCCTCTGTACTCCACCAGTAACTCAGTATACCACATTAATTCACTGTACCCAACATGTACCCCCTTACCACACCACTCACTACAACCATACAACTTACTAGACTCAACATCTACTCCCTTACTCCACCGCTCACTACACCCATACAACTTACTGGACTCAACAACTACCCCCTTACCACACCACTTATTACACTCATACAATTCAACAGACTCAACATCTACCCCATTACTCCCCCACTCAAAACCCCCATGCAACTTACTGGACTCAACATTTACCCCCTTACTACACCTCTCACTACACCCATACAATTCACTGGAATGAACATCTACCCCCTTACTCCACCACTCACCACACCCATACAACGTACTAGACTCAACATTTACCCCCTTACTCCCCCACTTAAACCCCCATACAACTGACTGGACCCATACTCCACCACTCACTACACCCATACAACTGACTGGACCCAACATTTACCCCCTTACTACACCACAACCTACACCCATACAATTTACGGGACTGAACATCTACCCCCCTTACTCCACCACTGACTATACCCATACAACACTCCATCACTTACTACAACCATAGAACTGACTGGACTCACCCCATCCAATCCTTCAGTCACTCAGTATACCCCATCAATTCACCAGACCCAACATCTACCCCCTCACTCAGTGCACCCCATCAATTCACCAGACCCAACATCTACCCCCTCACTCAGTGCACCCCATCAATTCACTGTACTCAAAACACATCTCTGCACACATCTAGTCCCCCAGGACTCCCCTTGGCACAACCAGTCATCCAGAACACAGATCAATGATCACAAGAACCCCTAACTTACAAAGCACCTCCAAACCATTCATCCAGCTTGCAATAGCCCATGATGAGAGGACCCCCTGCCAGGGCACCCCTACACCAGCCCAATAATCCAATGTTTCTGCCTGCAGTACAGGCAAGCAATCCTCAGTCCTCCCCAGTCTGCTGCAGTCCTCTGCCTGCCCGACAATTGATTTTAGGTTCATAGATGAAGAGGCACAGAACCCGACAATTGATTTAAGGTTGCTAGATGAAGAGGCACCTACCATGGTCCATGATCAGGACAGGTCAGGGGTTACATGGTGGGCTTGTGGCTGTTTGCTTCCTTCCACATTGCGATGCAGTACAATGGAGCAAGATGCCAGCACTGAGACTGCTGCTGCTTGTTCTGCTTCTGCTGCTGCTGCTGTGTCTCTCTCATTCCCCCTTCCAGTTCTCTCTGCAGCACTCTCCACAGCCTGCATACTATTCTGTAGCTGGATTCCCAGCTGTGGCTGTAAAAATGCTAATGACCTGGCTGTGCAGACTGTTCACAGCGTGGGATCCGGTACAGAGCAGTCATGCCTGCTGCCTGTGTGCACTGTGTCAGGGATTGTCATGGATGGAGGTGCCTGCGCTGCTCATCAGGATTCTTGTCATTGTGTCACCACAGTCTCTGCAGAGATCTCTGCTGGCAGCAGCTTTCCCTAGCAAATCACTTGCCAGCTGCTGCAGAAGCTCTTGAAAAATCAGAGCAATTCAGCCAAATAGATTCAGAAATCTGACTTTAGGTCATCTGAAATGACCTAAAGTCATTTCACAAATGCTGGGATGGATCAGTGTTCTGGAAAAGCTGGGTGATCCCCCACTGCAGCTCGTACAGGGGTGAGATGCCATGCAGGAGACTAGGAAAGCTGGATAAAATGAAGTGCTGGATGGGAATATAAGGAAAGGTCATTCTATAGTAGGGTGTAGTTAATATTGTTTTATATAGGTAATGGATACTGAGATGTAATACCAGACAGTACCTATGGACAGTGGGGGCGCTGTTTCCCTCATATAATAATAATTCCTTTATTTAAATAGCGCAAATCCGTCCCTGTCCCCATGGGGCTCACAATCTAATCTAATCGAGTTTTATACAGATAATGGGGACTGAGATGTAATACCAGACAGTACCTATGGACAGTGGGGGGCGCTGTTTCCCTCATATAATAGTAATAATGACTTTATTTATATAGTGCACACAGAGATGGCAAATCAGTCCCTGTCCCCATGGGGCACACAATCTAGTCTAATCGAGTTTTATACAGGTAATGGGGACTGAGATGTAATACCAGAAGCATCTATGGACAGTGGGGGTGCTGTTTCCCTCATATAATAATAATAATTCCTTTATTTATATAGTGCACACAGATTACACAGCGCTGCACAGAGCTTGGCAAATCGGTCCCTGTCCCCATGGGGCTCACAATCTAATCAATCTACCAGTGGGAGTGTGGGAGGAAACCAGAGGACCCGGAGGAAACCCACACAAACACAGAGAGAACATACAAACTCTTTGCAGATGTTGACCTGGATGGGACTTGAACCCAGGTCCCCAGCGCTGCAAGGCTGTAGTGCTAACCACTGAGTGCTACCCAAAAAAAGCTTCATGTAACATGGAGCAAGTTATCCTTCATCAGGCGGATAGTGAAAAATATGATGTGGCACCTGATGTGGATGGTGCTAAATTATGGTCATCTAAAAAAATGCCCACTTTAGGGGAAACCTAGGTAGATCTTCACTATACACAGTATGTACCCTAAATTTACACATTCTATAGACATGGAAAATGTGAATATTAGAAGTCAAATCTATTTATACCTTAAAAATCAGTTCTTGTTCCATTAATTTTTTTTTTATTACTGACACAAAGCACCAAGTCCCCTGCTTTACTCCACACAGCCACCACTAGAAGGAGCTTACTAATTGAGTTCAATAATAATAATCTTTATTTACATACCGCCTTCATATTCTGTAGCACTTTACCAATCATGGGGGACAAATACAAACAAAATAAGACATTACAGAGTAAAACCAACAGATAACTTGTATACAGTGAGCTCCCCCCTGTGGCGGATTCAGGCAGCAGGAATCTAAACAGAAGATTTGGAGGTAACGAAATGAAATGAAATGTTGAAACTGAAAATATACCGCCATGAAGACAGTATTATATTTGCAAACAGTACTTTTTTTTTGTCAAATTGGTGTTTAAGAGTAGACTGTGTGGTGTGGATGTGCTCCTCAGGGGCGGGGCCAGATATTTTTATGCGGGAGGCAGCAGTTTTAGAATGCACCCTTGAAGTTACTCATGACACTCCTCATCATTACGTTTTCTCGGCAAACAACATGCACACTGTGTTATGGACTAAACTGAGGGGATAACATGATAGAAAATAGAAAGACCTAGCCACGCCCACGCAGAACCATTGACTTTTAGCTGAAAAGTTACATAGTCTTTATTTGAAGAGGCAGTGGCGTAACTAGAAGCTGATGGGCCCCAGAGCAAAGTCTGTGCCAGGCTCCTCACTATAATGTATGGTTTATAGTAATAGTCATCTCATATGGGAAAGTAACACCAGAAGGGCCTCCTACACCTCTTGGGCCCGGGTGCGACCGCAACCTCTGCACCCCCTCAAGTTACGCCCCTGTGAAGAGGGCAGTTGCCACATTGAGTTTCCGTATTTTAATTTCCAATTTTTTAATACACACAAGATACTCGTATACTTGGATCATAATAATACTGTAATAAATTAATATTATGATTATGATAAGTGAGCACTTGTACATCCACAGGGCCCATGGGGGGATAATTCTTGCTGTCCCTTAGGGCCTTGTGTGTCTTCTCCTTGAATCATTTCTCTGGCTAGGTGACACAGTAATTAGGCTATTTAAAGAGGACCTGTCACCAGAATATCACCACCCTGACTAACAAGGCCTGCTGTTAAAGGGTTAAAAGTCCTCCCCATATCAACTAAAATTAGCCAGTGAGGCACTGCACCTTAATTACAGCTGTTTTTCTGATATGCAAATTAGCTTTTCTGACTCATGTTTAGTGGCTTTGACTCTTCTCTCTCCCAGGCTGGCAGTGAACCACGCCCCATTATTCTGACTGACAACTCTGTGTCTCTTCAGATCACTGCTCTGCCTCCTTGTACTTAGGGACTGACTGCTAAGATTCAGGTAATATTATTGCAGGTCCTTTAGCCTCCTAACAATAGCAAACACCATGTACACCATCTATGTGATCACATGAAATCACAGCATGCCTCCATGGAGGATGGACAGTAGTAGAAGTCCATGGAGGCTGCTGTGACTTCATGTTGTCAGATACATATATGCTACCATGACAGATCCCAAACAAGGAAGTTATGCAACTTCCCTTAAAGGTTTTTTTTTTTTTACAGTGGAATAAAAATTTTCCTATTAATAAACACTGCCAGGGTCGCCATTAACTCTAAGTATGAAAGCCATGATGTTTCCAGACAATCCCAACTGGAGATCAATGTCCAATCTACTTGTGCCCCCACCATGTTTGCCCAACTGCTGCCATGACTATGCCTGCCCCCTTGTCTAAATACACATAACAAGAGAAGGGGTCTGGTTTAGATGTAAAATGAAGAAAGCCCCTGCAATGATGTCATACAAGGTGGCAATAGCGACAAATAATTTGGACATGTAACATACAGTCGCAACGTCCCAAAGGCTGTGGTTCCATCACATGTTCATTATGTTTCAGAAGTTATATGTTCCAACCACCTAATTAACCCCTTTAAAGTTTTCTATGGGAATACATGCATTTATATACATGGGCTCTGCATAAAACATGGAGGATGTTTATGAAACTTCCCTTATCACCCATGGAAACCAACCACAGAGCACCTTTCATTTGAAATCCTGCTTTTCATAAATGTAAGCTGTGTTGTAATTGGCTGTTACGGGTAAACAAACAGGCCTACTTAACTGCCTAACAGTAAAACCCTTAGTTTCCCATATCATCTAATCACAGTGCACCTTTCATTTCAAATCCTGCTTTTAAATAATGAAAGCTGTGCTGTGATTGGTTGCTATGGGTAACCTGCTCAATTTCTCTCTTCTGAACCACGAGGCCTATATAAATTTGTATATTTTCTGTACAGTTTCTTAATTTTATTATATTTTTTTTTTCATGATACTCCCAGCAATGAAAAGCAAACATTTTTTTATGATCTTTTCAGCTTTGGCTCTTCCCCATGGGCGTTCGCTTCAGAGGACGCTTTTAACCCAGTGTGGAGGCTCTGAGCAGTATCTCTATGTCCTGTCACATGAATAATTCAACAAAACAGAATACCTGCAGTGGCACAAGGCCGAATACTTTTGCCCTTTCCAATTAGGCTTCCCGCTGACATGCGTTGCGAGTTAACCCTTCACCGCCCAGTTTTTCCTAATTAACGCAAACGTTATACACCACTTTTTCGAATATTGTCTAAAGTTAAGCTTGCGGGAGGCCCGCCCTTTGTAAGGTGCCTTGGGGGAACAGATGGTTTCGCAGTTCTGTCGGTTCTCTCTCTGTCAACTCGTCAGCTTTTTTTTTTCCGGAAATTTGATCGTAAACAATGGAGTAGGGATTTCCTGGTGCTGTCCTCATAGTGAACCTATAACAATGCAATGCAGTATTCATTTTAAGACGCCGATGACGCTCGGGTTTTAGTCGGCGCATTGCGTTACGTAGTGGAACGTCGTTTCCATGACTTTGCTCAATTCCTTATTAACAGATGACTTGGAAAAGCCGGCGAGCCATTAATGCCACAATGCATAGGAAAGAATCAGGTTGGCAATCGACGCCGTAATGCATTTGGCTGTGTTGTTGGCACGCTCCAACTATGGTTACTCGCTGATCAAGCTAAAACCTGTAATTAAAATTTAAAATGTATTGGGAAAAAGTATGTGCCCCCCTCCCATTCCATCATCAGTAGTCACTCATTATTGCCTATTTGGTCTACAGCTTTGCTTTTACTTAAAGGGGTCCTCTGGAGAATGTATCAATCAGAGTTTGTAAAGGTGGTGGAAGTTCCTTCATGACTGGTGTTACTGAGCTGCAGCTTCACAGGCTGTTACACTGTTTCCACTTCCCCCTCTGCTCCCTCAGCACTTCCCTAATGGTGCAACTAAAGTCTTATAAGACCCAACATCTTGCTAGTAGAGCTCATTGTAGTGCCCAAACCCATACCTTTAGGTTAGCCATATGTATATAGTCAAAACCCCCACACAGACACCTTTAGGCTTCCCACCCACTCATTTTGGCTTCCCTGGACCTAATGTAAAAGCATCATACTGTGTTAAAGGGTCTGTCCTGTCATAACAAGTTTTCCCCTATCCCCAGGATAAGAGATGACTTGCTGGTCAGTGGGGATTCATGGACCACGTGAATGGGGTAATTGCTGTACCCCAAAATTCATACATCTACATCTCTATTCATATCTATGGCGCTGATAAGGACACAATACTTAGCCACTTCCATCAGAGAATTGGTAACAGCCAGCGTCAGGGGGCCCCAGCATCTGGGATATTGGGTCTGTATATGCTGTATGTCTGTATATGGTATTGTGTGTCTGTGTATATTGGTTGTGTTTGTGTGTATATGTGATGTGTATATGCTTTATGGGTGTATATGGTACTGTAAGTATGTGTGTGTGGTACTATTTGTATAAATGTGTTGTGATTGTGACTCACATGTGTGAATATACAAATATATTTATTTTTTTAAGGGGGAAGGGGGGCCCCATTTAAAAGTCTGCTAAGGGACCCTGCCTCTTCTAGTTCCGCACCTGAAATTTACCATCAAAATTCAGCGTGATAAACCAGGGGCACTTACTCATAGATCCAGGCACTGTGACTGTGTTAATCTTCTTATATTTGTTATCCATGGCCTCCTTCCTTATAAAATCAAAATTTAAAACTAAAAAAACTATATGCTTATAAGCCTGAAATGCTACTCGGTGTGATATCAGAGCCCCTCTGTGTTCCAACTTCACAGGCTGTTACACTGTCTCCCCCTCTGCACCCTCAGCACTTCTCTCCTCCCTGCACGGTGTAAAAGCCTATGAAGCTCCAGAACAGGAGGAGCTCTGCTAACACCCCCAGGAGCTCTTCAGAATCATTTGGGGGTCAAAGGACCCTCATTCTTAGGATCCAAGGGATCCACACAGCAGATTATCCCCTCCTATCCTTTGTATAGAGTGGAACTTACTGTGACAATGCAACTAGAGATGAGCGGACCCATAGTTTCAGTTCAGTATCCGCATTTGGGTCACGCACCCAAATCCAAACTAAAACTCATCTCTATGTCCAACCCCTTTAAAGAACCCTACACCAACACCTTTAAGGTTGGGCATACACAGTCAACCAGCACCCAGTTGGAATTTTTTTACACTTTCCCCACCCTCTCATTAAGGCTGTCCCTTGTCATATAGTTGACAAGTGCATAAAGATGGCATACTTAATGACATTATACACTGCCCATTAAGGCTCCACTGGGTATAGCATACTGCATTACAAAACCCTACACTGACACCTTTAGGTTCAGCTCTGGATATACGTTAAACCAGCACCCGACTGGCATAGTTTATTACATTATCCCTACCTACTAATTTTGACCACTGTGCATAAGTTAGTGCATACAAATATGCAGTGTGCTCACAAGCTCCCTCTAGTGGTGGCTGCAAGCGTAAACAATATTAATTTTAAGAGTATTTGTAGCCAGAATACTTAGTGCCAGAAAGAAAGTTGGATTGTGTCTAATTGGCTTGTAAATTTCCATCCAATATTTTAATATGTGTTAAATTCTGGGGTCTTCCTTTAAGTCGGAACAGCTATTTAATGGGATTACCCATTTTGATCTATAAATAATCCATTGTCTTCCCTGTAGGTCACTTCAAACACAAGTCGTAAGCATCACAAACACTGAGTAGTGAGAGGCACGATGCTCCGTCATATAAGGTAAGGATGCCAAATCACCAAGCAGTGCCATCTGTCCGGGCCACCACACGATAATAAGGTTGTAACATATGGTCATATGTCATTTATATCCAAAACTATGGAGTCATTTGGCCTATAGACAAAAGACATTTCCCTTCTCCTCCACCACCCTTGACATATTTACCAACCTTGTAAAATCAATCTTCTCCACATCATAGGCATCATATGGGAACCCCAAAGTAACTAGGGCAATGCCTCCAAAATTTGAAGTGCCCCAGTACTGTAGTAAAGAATATGGAAGCATAATATCATTTAAGGGAACCTGTCACCGGAAGACCCATTTTTAGCGCTCCCCCAGTCCCCACAGAGCATAGTACATAGTACACTGCCAAAGTGTTTTTGTATTAAAAATTGGTTTTACAGAAAAAAATATATGTTATATTGTACCTTTCATTAGCATCTGCTGTGTGACTAGGCAGTTGCCAAATGGGAGGGGCTGGAAAGGAGCAGTTCCCCCCCACCCTTGGGAAACATGTGACCTTTTCAAATATATGAATAACTCCCCTCACTCGGGATTGGCTGTAGAGGAGTAGGGGGCGTCGCTAAGCCAAGTGATGGGTGTTTTCATATATTTGAAAAGGTCACATAGAGGAGCTGTTTCCCAAGGGTGGGGGGGGGGCGGGCGGGAAACTGCTCCTTTCCAGCCCCTCCCAATAGGCAACTGCCTAGTCACACAGCAGATGCTAATGAAAGGTACAATATAACATATCTTTTTTTCTGTAAAACCAATTTTTAATACAAAAACACTTTGGCAGCGTATGTACTATGCTCTGTGGGGCCTGGGGGAGTGCTAAAAATGGGTCTCCTGGTGACGGTTCCCTTTAAGGTTATAAAGTAGTACTTAACATATGATTGAATGATCATCTTTTTGAGAAACAAAGCCTGGATTACACTAAATGATCAACAAAAATTTGGATTTTGCTAAAAGTTTGGGGTTTGTTATAGGTTCAAGGTCCAAAAATAATAGTTGCGACTTCCTTGTCAACCCAAAATACTTATGATGTCTTCATGGTGGTCTTCTACATCATTCCAAACATTTAGACCATTGTGTTACCTATTTTGTCATATACTGGTGGTCTTCAGTGCAAGTAAACATGGCGACTGTAGTCAAGGAACAGCCATATGACACATCTCATGAGGGTTCTCCAGTAGACTTAGTCTTTGGTCGTTGGTTAATGTACACCAAAACCATCTCCATCAATTCCAAGTTTTTTCACCCTTTTGAGATGGACAGTGATAGATGGTCTTTTCCAGACCAGGACCACCCATCAATAACCTACTTAGTAAATTTAGTATATCATATAATGAAACTATCTCAAAACTATGCTAATTAGTCTCTCTACTGTCAGATGGGTGGTCCTGGATTAGAGAGGTGGTGAAAGGTCCACAAATAATATAGTTAAGATTTAGAAAGTGTTCATTTAATTGCTAGAGCTTGGGGCAGACGTCTATAGAAGAATGGTGTGTGGTCCTCTCAGAAACATTATACTGTGTAGTGACGGAGAAGTATG